>NW_026652313.1:0-154363 GCF_009828535.3 Hylobates moloch
CTAATAGACATCTACAGAACTCTCCACCCCAAATCCATAGAATGTACATTCTTCTCAGCACCACATAGCACTATTTCTAAAATTGATCACAGAATTGGAAGTTAAACACTCCTCAGCAAATGCAAAAGAACTGAAATCATAACAGTCTCTCAGACCACAGTGCAATCAACTTAGAAACTCAGGATTAAGAAACTCACTCAAAACTGCACAACTACATGGAAACTGAACAACCTGCTTCTGAATGACTACTGGGTAAATAACGAAATGAAGGCAGAAATAAGTAATTTCTTTGAAACCAATGAGAACAAAGACACAACATACCAGAATCTCTGGGACACAGCTAAAGCAGTGTTTAGAGGGAAATTTATAGCAGTAAATGCCCACAGAAGAAAGCGAGAAAATTCTAAAATCGACACCCTAACATCACAATTAAAAGAGCTAGAGAGGCAAGAGCAAACAAATTCAAAAGCTAGCAGAAGACAAGAAATAACTAAGATCAGAGCAGAACTGAAGGAGATAGAGACACAAAGAACCCTTCAAAACATCAATGAATCCAGGAGCTGGTTTTTTGAAAAGATCAACACAGTAGATAGACCTCTAGCCAGACTAATAAACAAGAAAACAGAGAAGAATCAAATAGAAGCAATAAAAAATGATAAAGGGGAGATCACCACTGATCCCACAGAAATACAAACTACCATTAGAGAATACTATAAATGCCTCTATGCAAATAAACTAGAAAATCTAGAAGAAATGGATAAATTCCTGGACACATACCCCCTCCCAAACTAAACCAGGAAGAAGTTGAATCCCTGAACAGACCAATAACAAGTTCTGAAATTGAGGTAGTAATTAATAGCCTACCAACCAAAAGTCTAGGACCAGACGGATTCACAGCCGAATTCTACCAGGGGTATGAAGTGGAGCTGGTACCATTCCTTCTGAAACTATTCCAAACAATAGAAAAAGAGAGACTCCTTCTTAACTCATTTTATGAGGCCAGCATCATTCTGATACCAAAACCTGGCAGAGACAAAACAAAAAAAGAAAATTTCAGGCCAATATCCCTGATGAACATCAGTGCAAAAATTCTCAATAAAATATTGGCAAACTGAATCCAGCAGCACATTAAAAAGCTTAACTGGCTGGGTGTGGTGTAATCTCAGCACTTTGGGAGGCTGAGGCAGGTGGATCACAAGGTCAAGAGATTGAGACCATCGTGGCCAACATGGTGAAACCCTGTCTCTACTAAAAATAGAAAAATTAGCCAGGCATGGTGGTGTGCGCCTGTAGTCCCAGCTACTTGAGAAGCTGAGATGGGAGAATTGCTTGAACCCGGGAAATGGAGGTTACAATGAGCTGAGATTCCACTGCACTCCAGCCTGGTGACAGAGCGAGACTCTGTCTCAAAAAAAAAAAAAAAAAAAAAAGACTTGTTCACCATGATCCAGTTGGCTTCATCCCTGGAATGCAAGAGTGGTTCAACATACACAAATCAATAAATGTAATCCATCACATAAACAGAACTAATGACAAAAACCACATGATTATCTCAATAGATGCAGAAAAGGCCTTCTATAAAATTCAACCCCCCTTCATGCTAAAAGCACTCAGTAGACTAGGTATTGATGAAACATATTTCAAAATAATAAGAGCTATTTATGAAAAACCCATAGCCAATATCATACTGAATGGCCAAACGTGGGAAGGATTCCCTTTGATAACCAGCACAAGGCAAGGATGCCCTCTCTCACCACTCCTATTCAACATAGTATTGGAAGTTCTAGCCAGGTCAATCAGGCAAGAGAAAGAAAGAAAGATATTCAAATAGGAAGAGAGGAAGTCAAATTATCTCTCTTTGCAGATGACATGATTATATAATTAGAAAACCCTATTGTCTCAGCCCAAAATCTCCCTAAGCTGATAAGCAACTTTGGCAAAATCTCAGGATATAAAATCAGTGTGCAAAAATCACAAGTATTCCTGTACACCAATAATAGCCAAATCATGAGTGAACTCCCAGTCACAATTGCTACAAAGAGAATAAAATACATAGGAATTCAACTTAAAAGAGCTGTGAAGGACCTCCTCAAGGAGAACTACACACCACTGTTCGAGGAAATAAGAGAGGACACAAATGGAAAAACATTCCATGCTCATGGAGAGGAAGAATCAATATCATGAAAATGGCCGTACTGCCCAAAGTAACTTATACATTCAGTGCTATCCCCATCATGCTACCATTGGCTTTCTTAACAGAATTAGAAAAAACTACTTTAAATTTCATATGGAACCAAAACAGCCCACATAGCCAAGACCATCCTAAGCAAAAAGAACAAAGCTGGAGACATTACACTACCTGACTGCAAACTATACTACAAGGCTACAGTAACCAAAACAGTATGGTAATGGTACCAAAACAGATATGTAGACCAGTGGAACAGAACAGAGGCCTCAGAAATAACACCACACATCTACAACCATCTGATCTTTGACCAACCTGAGAAAAACAAGCAATGGGGAAAGGATTCCCTATTTAATAAATGGTGTTAGGAAAACTGGCTAGCAATTATGCAGAAAACTGAAACTGGACCCCTTCCTTACACCTTTTACAAAAATTAACTCAAGATGGACTAAAGACTTAAATGTAAGACCTAAAACCATAAAAACCCTAGAAGAAAACCTAGGCAATACCATTCAGGACATAGGCATGGGCAAATATTTCATGACTAAAACACCAAAAGCAATGGCAACAAAAGCCAAAATTCACAAATGGGATCTAATTAAACTAAACAGTTTCTGTACAGCAAAAAAAAAAAAAAAGCTATCATCAGAGTAAACAGACAACCTAGAGAATGGGAGAAAATTTTTGCAATCCATCCATCTGAAAGGGCTAATATCAAGACACTACAAGGAACTTAAATTCACAAGAAAAAAACAACCCCATCAAAAAGTGGGCAAAGGATATGAACAAATACTTTTCAAAAGAAGACATTTATGTGACCAACAAATGTATGAATAAAAGCTCATCATCACTGGTCATTAGAGAAATGCAAATCAAAACCACAGTGAGATACCATATCACACCAGTTAGAATGGCGATCATTAAAAAGTCAGTAAACAACAGATGCTGGAGAGGATGTTGAGAAATAGGAACACTTTTACACTGTTGATGGGAGTGTAAATTAGCTCACCTATGGTGGAAGACAGTGTGGCGATTCCTCAAGGATCTAGAAATGGAAATACCATTTGACCCAGCAATTCCATTACTGGGTATATACCCAAAGGATTATAAATCATTCTACTGTAAAGACACATGCACACATATATTTATTGCAGCACTATTCACAGTAGCAAAGACTTGGAAACAACCCAAATGCCCATCAATGTTTTACTGGATAAAGAAATTATGGCACATATATACCATGGAATAACTATGCAGCCATAAAAAATATCTGAAGGCCTACATCCTGCAAATGTAGTATGTGAGAAATTTTAGTATATATCATGTCTTTTTTTTTTTTTTTTTTTTTTGAGGTGGTCTTGCTCTATTGCCCAAGCTGGAGTGCAGTGGCAGAGTCATAGCTCACTGTGGCCTCCACCTCCTGAGCTTAAGCAATCCTCTCACCTCCATCTCCCAAATAGCTGGGACCACAGATGTGTGCCACCATGCCTGGTTAATTTTTATTTTTTGTAGAGACAGGGTCTCACTAGTTATCCAGCCTGGTCTCAGATTCCTGAGTTCAAGCAATCCACCCACCTTGGCCTCCCAAAGTGCTGGGATTACAGGCATAAACCACCACATCCAGCCCATGTCTGTATTAAGCTGATTATATACAAAGCAGTTTAATGGGTCAATTATGAGCCCAACCTTCGCATCAGCCTGTCTGGGTACAAAGAGCTTGTTAGCTATAATTCTGGACAACGAATCTTTCATTTTCCCCATACATAAACTGGGGAAAAAAATTCTACCCATCTCATTTGGTTATTATTAAGCAGCAATTAACAGATAAACATTAATAATAATTATTAATTATAAATAAGTATTAATAAGAATTAACATGTCTAAAAGGCTTATAATAGAACCTAGAACATAGTAAGTGCCATGTAATTATTGGCTATAAGTATTTCAAAGGTTAAAGTAAGAAAAGTATCTTAGAATAAAGTGTGGAGAAGTTTTAAGTACTTTTTGTCTTTTAAAGGTCCAGACTACATAAAGGATTATTTACCCAAAATTCATCAGCACACCTCATATGTAGGAGAACAGCATCCGGCGTTAGAAAAAACTGGAGATCTCAGATATTTATGGAGGCCTGCCTCAAATGGAAGCTTGCCAGCAAAATATAAACACGAGCACGTTGGTGAAATTGGTTGGGGAGTACCACAGTTTAATTTTATCAACAAATCAAGACTGGAGAGTGGCTTTCATATCAAGGTATTGCTCTTAAATTTATGCTTTTCATAGTATACTGTTTTCTAACTTGAATTCTTTATGAATTTGCTTCCAAAGGAAATGTCGGGTGCTTGATTTCTCTTTGAGACATAAAGAGGTTTGAGTTTTGCAGAAAGACACATGTGAATAAATGCATGTGCTCCACTCCTGGAGCCCCTTTAATACACCAAGGGAAGGGTATGAGGAAAACGAAGCCATGGATAATCCAAAAGCGTTTGTGTTTGTCTTTGGAATGTATTCTGATTCACATTCAGGCTGAGGCACTTGGCACACACTCTTTCCCCATCCTAGCACTGCTTCATGCGTGGATGATGGAAAGAAAGAAGCCTGTGCTGGGCATCCCATAATCCACAGACCTAACACGTGTGTCTTAGATCTTTAAGATTCACTATATTGATAATGCCTTCGTATCAAGTATTAATAATTCAGGGTATGTTGTCAGAGGGTTTTAGAAACCTTGTCTTACTTTCTTTTGGTGATGTAGACATAGGCATGAGATCATGGTGTCTCCCCTGAAACAGAAGAGTGCACAAGTGATTTTAGAAGTAAAATCTGAGAATTTGGATATTTTTTTCCAGGCAGGCCTGTGCATTGTCTGAAAATTGAATGTATCAATCATGTAATAATTGAATTTCCTCAAATTCTTAAGTTTCACCTGGTAAAGGTTAACAAAAGGAAAAACCATTTATTATTTATTATTTATTTATTTAGAGACCGGGTCTCACTCTGTCACCCAGGCTGGAGTGCAGCGGCACAATCTTGACTCGCTGTAACCTCCGCCTCCCGGGTTCAAGCGATTCTCCTGCCTCAGCCTCCCAAGTAGCTGGGACTACAGGCACACGCCATCAGGCCCAGCTAATTTTTGTATTTTTGGTAGAGATGGGGTTTTGCCATGTTGGCCAGGCTGGTCTTGAACTCCTGACCTCAGGTAATCCACCTGCGTCAGCCTCCCAAAGTGCTGGGGTTATAGGCATGAGCCACAACACCCAGCCAGAAAAACCTTTTTCTGGCCCAAACTATGGCAGTCCAGGAGGGTGGATGGGAGCAGAGTCTTTGAGGTTACACTCTGATTTAGGTCTAGCTCTGTGACCTTGGGCAAATCAGTTCACCTCTCTGCATCTTTGTTTGCGTCTCTTCTACATGGCAGTATTCAGAGGCCCACTTCACAGGATCATCTAAATTTCTATCCTAGTTCTGCCACCTACTAGCTGTGTATGGCCTGGGTTAAGTTCATTTGCCTCTGTGCGTCAGTGTCTTCATTATGAAATCTCAGTTCTAGGATATTTTTTCTAGGCAGGCTTTTGCATTGTCTTTGCTCAGGTAACGGGCTGTTGTAAACAGTGCATAAGTTAGTATTAGTAAAGCACTAGAAGCAGTAACTAGCATGTATCAAGCCCTATATGTGTTTCATATTGTTATGTTGTGAGGACTATATATGAGAACCCAAGGAATGCACTGGGTGACATCCAGATTTTAGCTGTTAGTACTGTTGTGGTTGTATTTCATGTAATTCATTAAATTTAATATAATATTATATTTAATGTATTGTAATATGTTTAAATGCCAGGGCCAAGAAAAGGCACTGATGATAAGCAACGTCTCTTACAGCATATTCCAAAGAAGACCAGTTTCTGAGTGACAAGCTGAATATAATGAATGCTTAGGTTCTTAAACCGTGTCCTATTCCACTTAGGCAATAAAAATGAAAATCCAAGATTTGATTAAATATCAAACTAGCCACCAGCAAGAAAAGCCCAGCCCCAAAGCAAGGCAGCTGGGTTGAATAAAGTCCAGAACTTCTGTTGTCTTGGTGTTTCTCCTTGGGTGATGATGCCCTGCTCTCGGACACAGCCCTCAATCTGTCAGATCATCTTGAGTGTGTATAGCCTCTCTCCCTCTTTATCTTTAACTTAACCTATTTTTCTGCATAAATGAAGTGCAATCAAGCATTCCTTGGTCTTCAAAGCAGGCTGGGAATCCAAAAGAGATGATAGCTATGAGTTAGCCTTTCAGGAATGTATTTATTCTGTATCTTTAGTTAGTATTTCATGGATTACTTTTAATCACTGAACTGCTGGGTAATGGGGTCCTCTTTGTCTCTGAGACTGTGAACCACACAGTGATTTTCTTCCCCAGCTGTGGCACGCTCAGAAACTGCTTGGAATATACTATAAGAAATGTTGCTTGTCATCTGTGCACTTTCTTGGCCCCAGTATTTTAACAGTAATTGTTTTCAAGGGTCTAGCTTCCTCAGATAACAATCTTGAATAATACCTTAAAGCTCCTTGGACTTAAAGCTTTATAATAGGGAAAAAAAAGATTCACTGAGAATGACCACATGCACCAGCATTGAAGCATCTATAATTTCCTTAACAGTGAAGATCTAGGTTTTGTCACTGGGTCTACTCATCTCCCCCTCTGCATCTAAGGCATACCTCTCTCTCTTTCCATCCAAGGCAGATCAGAATATCTTTTTTTTTTTTTTTTTTTGAGATAAGGTCTCACTGTGTCACCCAGGCTGGAGTACAGTGGCATGCTCATAGCTCACTGCAGTCTCCATCTCCTGGGCTCAAGCAATCCTCCTACCCGGCCTTCTGAGAGGCTGAGACTACAGGCACATGCCACCACACCCAGATAATTAAAAAATTTTTTTTAGTAGAGACAAGGTCTGTGTTGTCCAGGCTGGTCTCAAACTCCTGAGCTCAAGTGATCCTCCCACCTCGGCCTCCCAATGTGCTGGGATTACAGGTGTGAGCCACTGTGCCCAGCTCATAGTGTCATTTTTGGAGTGTAGACTCAGACTTTTGATTCCTTATCAACCCTGTGCTTCAGGCAGCTACTTCTAAAAAATCAGACTTGGTGCATGAATTGACACTTGAGCCGATACATACACATACACTCCATGCATTCAAACATGCTCCTAATTACAAAGACTATACAAGAGTGGTGGCATTAACCCAGGGCCGCCCTCACAAGGGAGCTGGTAAACTTCAGTGTGGTGTCACTTTGAGAAATGTCTCAATCCACTTCCTGTTCGTTCTCCGGTTTCTTATCTGTCTATAGACCCTTTCCATATCCCTTGCTCTTCCTTGTCCCGTAATAATCCAAATCAAAATGGTCACTTCTTGTTTTAGTCTAACTGCAGAGACTCCTCAGTGTCTCTCATGGCAATTGCTTAGAGCTTCGATTTTAAGCAAAACTTTCATCTCTTGGATTTTTATAGCTCTAACAGCTGCTCTGCCTAATTTACTGCTCCAGGTTTATGTAAGACTAGCGGTTAAGGATGCTCAGGCACCTCTAATAGAGTCTTGGTAAAATGCCTGGAGCAGCTGCCTCCTACCTGGGAATGGTCTCTCCTATTTGGGGCACTAGGAGGGGTTCTGCAGATCATCTGGCTTTTTGCAGAAAGATAATAACTTCCATGCTGAGTGACACCTGAAAAGCTTCCCCCACGTTGCGGAGGTCAGTAAAAATCACAAGATCCAGTTTCTCTTCTGGATTTTTTAATGTTTAGCTATTTCCTACTGACTCTTACATGGGTTACAATGCAATAATAATAAATGTATGTATAAACAAGGACAGACCATTACTTTTATCATCTCGGATTTAAGAGCAGCACATTCTTTAAAAAAAAATGGATTTGGTCTCTATCAAACTATATATGTTGTTTCTGCAAGAATATGTGGAGACAATGTGAACAGTTTCTTTGGTTTCAATCCCATGCTAAACTGAGGAACTTTTCTAACTGCTGCTTAGCTGGTCGTGTCTCCTTTCTTTAACCCCAACCTCAATGGGATCTGCTGGCTTCCTAATGTCCATTTGCTGCACCTGTGCTCTGACCTCGTGACAAAATGATTTAAGTCATTTGGTTTTCTCACAGAAACAATGTTACACTGGACATGATGACTAACTTTTCATGGGTGTGACCCCAAAGAAAATATTAAATCAATCATAATATATTATAACCAATATATTATATATTTTAAAAACTATATGAGGTAATAAGGAGAATTGTGGGAACTCATCAACATATTTATATGTAATATGAGGTAATAAAAACCAAAATTTTGAGGCTTTGAAATCTCTGCCTCATTAACTGTCACAATTTCCGCTGTCATGAAATAGAGCTTCTTTGTGACGGCTTTATGGACATTTGAACAGCCTTCTGATGAAATGTTGAATTTCTTGATGACTATGGAATAAACTGATACAAGATTGGCTTATTAGACATTTAGCTTACTGTGAATTTATTTAGAGAAGGTAAACATTAAAAAAGCTACAATTGATTGTTTAATAAGAATGGTACTGTGATGATTTTACAGCTGAGGAAACTGAGGTATCAACAGGTGAGGTTCCTTGCCTGAGGCCACAGAGCTAGTAAATAGTAGAGCTAGGATTTCAACCCAGGCCATGTGAAATCAAGGACTCGGAGGAATGCAGGATGTATGAAATGCAATGATAGACAATGAGATCAGAACATTAGATTGGAGCCACTTTATAACGTACGCAGTTGTGTTATCATTTTTCTCTAAGGCAGGGTCAGGCTGTGGTCAAACCTACTTGATTTATCTTATAAGGTATGCATCCCTTTCTTCATGGTTCCATCAGTTGTCTCCTAGCATCCCACTTTGCATCATTTGCACACAATATAATTCATTTATAATATCAAAATAAATAGTAGAGGCCGGGCATGGTGGCTCATGCCTGTAATCCCAGCACTTTGGGAGGCTGAGGAGAATGGATTGAGGACAAGAGTTCAAGTCCAGCCTGGCCACCGTGGTGAAACCCTGTCTCTATTAAAATACAAAAATTAGCTGGACGTGGTGGCAGGCACCTGTAATCGCAGCTACTCAGGAGGCTGAGGCAGGAGAATCGCTTGAACCCAGGAAGTAGAGGTTGCAGTGAGCCAAGATCGCGCCACTGCATTCCAGCCTGGGTGACAGAGCGAGACCTTCTCAAAAATAAATAAATAAAAAATAGTAGAGATGGTACCACCCACATATTTGACATAAGAAATCGCTTGATAGTAGTTGTTTTTGAATTTGTATTTTGTAAGCACTTTATTGCCTTTCAAAACATATCAAATACAATCATTGGCATTATGGGGAAAAAAATGAGTGAGTTCTCACCAAGCCAAACCCTCTTTCCTTGCACTAACTCTATGCAGTCTTCTAAACTCCTACACAACAGTGTCCTCCTGTGTTTTCAGATTCATCTGGGAAAAATGTATTGCCAGCATGGAGTTTGTAGACCACCAAAATACATATTTCAGAATTTCTGCATTTTTTATCCCCAAATTCTCATTTACCTTGGGGTTCATCTAGAGCAATCATAAAAATAGCCACCAGTTTTGAGTCTCATTAAAATTCCTAATCTCCAGATGTTGTTATCAGTATAGACAATTTTAGAAACATAATAAAGCTTCCTTTTTCAACTAAGTTATAAAAGCAAAATAGAAAATAGCTTTTCTAAAATTAAGCATGTCTTTGGAGGGCTGCTGTTCTTTCCCAGATGAGTGTGTGTTTAGTTCTCACTTTTTACTTATAGTTATTTGCATCCTAACAGTTTGTGGTTTAACATAAAAATAATTACATTAGCACCTTTCATCCTTAAGGGCTGGTATAAAGTAATATATCTTATGATACCACCAGAAGGCTTTAGTGAGAGAGTACCACATGCTGACCATCTGTGAGGCGGGAGAAACATTGTCTAGCGAGACCAAATCACCCTCCTTTTTCTTGAAAATAATGTATTAACCTCTTTATATACAGATGTTACATTTTCTCCATTTTACAAAGCTTAGCTTTATCGGATTCTCAAATACATTGAAGGAAACAATTTCCTTATAAAATTTTACTTATATCTAAATTTCCGGAAAATAAATTTTATGTTTGATGCTTCCTTTTCCTAACAGACCATGGAAACATCAAGGGAGGTGTGTATCACTGATGTGTACTCTCTGCACTGTGTTCAAAGCAGTTCCACAAAGAGTAATGCCTTTGGAATGGGAAGCCTCTCTGTTGGTAGCCAGCGATGCTGCCACATTCAAGTGGGCATCCCAGCCCCCAATTACCTGGCCTCTCAACTAAGCACAGGGCTTTCTCTCTCTTTCAGAGGTGACTTTCTAGAAAATTATTGGCAAATTGGAAAACAAAAGTCCTTATTGTCACATCATTTGTTAGGATGTGAAAATTTAGGGGAAAAAAGGAAAGAAAAGAAAGAACCCAAAGTAATGTAAAGCTTGGTAGATGATTTTATCCCTTAATTTAGGCAGGCTAAAAATACATTGTGGTAGTTATGAACTCTTGTTAAGGCTTGACACAATATCTGGAGTATATGTCTAAATGTAAATATCACCTTTTAAAAAAATTTAGCTTCTTAAAGTCAGTAATTAAGGATATGTCACAGATTTTTCAACAAATGTTATTTGATGATAGTGACATACAAAGCTAAGAAAAGATGCTATAACTTAGAATAGGTGCTAGTAAAAGTGTGGTATGACTCCATAGCTAGGCTGTTAAGTATATTGTCAAAGAATTCTGAAACTTGTGTGTGAGCCAATATCCCAAGCACAGGTGGATCAAATACCAGGACATCTGTTTTCTAAATCTGGCGTTAATCCTGTCTTTTTAAGATCACTGGAGGAAATTCTTAAATCATTGTAAATTTATGTCTGTAGTTTCCCCTATATTCATATACAACACTCCCAGGGTATCTCAGCTATGTTGACAAAAACGCATAGCATGCATAGCAAATGAGACCAGAAACCTGGAGATTTCTTTTCCCGGATTAAATCTAGGAAACCAAGGAACTTTAATTGGGGAAGTTTAGGAATAGTTCATTAAATATAGGGGTGCCCCCCACTACATGGTCTCAGCTCAGTGTTTGGGCATGAAGAAACGGTACTGAAAATATATGCTATAAGAATCCACTATGACCACCTACTTGGGAAGAATTCATAGGAAAGTTTCTTTGTGGAAGTTTAGTGTGATTGATTATTGTCAGTAATTGCACTACACAGTCCTAGCCACATTCCAATGGCTTTAAGCAATTTGAGGTCTGAGATCTGTTGTATGTGTCTTTGTACTGACAACATCAATACCACATCAATACCAGCTCCCACCCACCATCTTCTAGTGCTTAGCATGTGGTAAATGATGATCAGTAAACGATGAGAAATGGAGACTGGAATCTATTCTATTCTCATGCAGTGTCTTTGTTGAGAGACCAAGTTGTAGATAAAGGGTAATGAATTTTTAAGTGTGTTTTAGGTTGGCAATTAGTCCACTCCCAGCTTATTCAATGAAATCATTCAAAACTATGTACCTTTTTTTTTTTTAAACGGAAACCGAAGGAAACTGGGCACAGTCTCCTTCATATCAAATCTCATGTTCACAATGCTTGTTTTACAACCCATAGTTGTAGAGCTAATTGGACAATTAACTTGGGGGGAGTGTACTTTCTAACCTTAGAATTAACAACAGTGGCAAACACATTAGAAAACTCCAAGGGTGAGTACAGTTGCAAAATAGGCCCTTGATGGTATTTCAGAAAGTCTGCACTGAGCACACATAGTGGCTTGGAAGCACTTGTATAGCTTTCTGTTGCTTGAATAGTCCACTCAGATTTCAGACCCTGCTAGGAATCATCAACCAGCTCTGGGTAAAGGGCTGAATCAGATGGCTGGTCATCCATCACAAATCATAACAATTCCCAAGAAAATTAACTCCAGTCTTTCTTTAAAAAAAAAAATCCTGGTGTATTTTGAATTATAGAATGAAATAAGGAAAATATTTATCTCCTTGGAAGGATACTGGGAGAAAATAAAAAAATTTACCTTTGTTGTTGTTGTTCTTGTTTTGTTTTGTTTTGTTTCGTTTTTTGTTTCCACCCACTGCATTGAAAAATATGCCTTTTCTCTGAGAATTAATGAGGCAATTAGCATTCATATGGCTTCTCAGGGCAAATCTATGTTTGTGGCCTGATAGGGTTTACAGGCCACAATGAGATTTACAAATCTCATGTAGAAATGTAATTCCCATAATCCCCATCAGTCAAGGAAAGGACCTGGTGGGAGGTAATTGGATTGTGGGGGTGGTTTCTCCTATGATATTCTCCTGATGGTAAGTTCTCACGAGATCTGATGGTTTGATAAGAGGCTTCCCTCTTCACTCTCTCACCTGCCACCATGTAAGACATGCCTGCTTCCTTTTCTGCCATGATTGTAAGTTTCCTGAGGCCTCCCCAGCCATGTGGACCGTGAGTCAATTAAACCTCTTTCCTTTACAAATTACCCAGTCTCAGGTACTATTTTCATAGCAGTGTGAAAATGGACTAATATATGACCATAATGAAAATGGAATGTGGATTTCAAGCTAAAATAGCCAGTTGAAGAACTTTTTATATTCTCCCTTTTCTCCCCTTGCATGCTAGTCCGAATGCCATTTTTTATAATGCCTCAGTTTTCCGATCTATGAAATGGGGATATATTGGTTTTCTACTGCATAACAAATTACCACAAATTTAGCAGCTTAAATGGATACTCATTTATTGGCTCACAGTTCTGTAGGTCAGAAATCCAGGGATGGCATGACTGGGCTCTCCACTCAGATCTCCCAAAGATGAAGGTGTTAACTATGGCTGTGAAGTCATCTGAGTCTGGGGCTGTCTTCCAAGTTCATATGGTTGTGGAAGATTTCATTTCCTCATGGTTGTAGAGCTGAACTTGTACTTCTGTTTCTTTGCTGGTTGTCAGCCAGGGGCCATTCTCAACATTCAGAGGCCACCCAGGCACCTCACTCCATGACCCCTCCACAAGTTTTTTTTTTTTTTTTTAGAAAGTCTCACTCTGTTGCCCAGGCTGGAGTGCAGTGGCACAATCTCAACTCACTGCAAGCTCTGCCTCCTGGGTTCAGGCCATTCTCCTGCCCCAGCCTCCTGAGTAGCTGGGACTACAGGCACCCGTCACCACGCCTGGCTAATTTTTTGTATTTTTAGTAGAGACAGGGTTTCACTGTGTCAGCCAGGATGGTCTCCATCTCCTGACCTCATGATCCGCCCACCTCCCAAAGTGCTGGGATTACAGGCGTGAGCCACCGCACTCGGCTGACCCCTCCACATCTTTAAAGCCAGCTGTGGAGTCTCCCTCTCATGCTTCAAATCCCCTTTGCCAAGAAGAGCCTAGGTCTTTTCAAGAGCTCTCCTGATTAGCTTAGGCCCACTGAGAATAATCTCCCTTTCTTCAAGTCAGCTGATTTGGGACTTTAATTACATCTGCAAAATCCCTTCACAGTAGGACCTAGATTTGTATTCAGTTGAATATCTGAGAACGCATGTATACCAGGGGGTGAGAATCTTGGGTGCTATCTTAGAATTCTGCCTACTGGCTGGGTACAGTAACTCACACCTGTAATCCCAGCACTTTGGGAGGCTGAGGCAGATAGATAGCTTGAGCTCAGGAGTTTGAGACCAGCCTGGGCAACACGGCAAGACCCTCTCTCTACTAGCTGGGCATGGTGGTGTGTACCTGTGGTCCCAGCTACTGAGGAGGCTGAGATGGGAGAATTGCTTGAACTTAGGAGGCAGAGGTTGCAATGAGCTGAGATTGTGCCACTGCACTCTAGCCTGGGTGACAGAGCCAGACCCTGTCTCAAAAAAAAAAAAAAAAAAAAAAAAAAAAACAACTACGTATTACAGGATAACAGTAATACCTTAGAGTATTAATAAACGGATTGAGATGTGTAAAGCACTTAGCACGCTCAACAAATGGGATCTAGTATTAATGTCTCTCTATACTATATTTTCCTGCTTGCATGGATTTTTAAATTATAGTATTGTAAGCACACTAGAAACGAGAGACTATGTTGCTCATTATTTGGATACTCCCCAGAAAGCAGAGATACTGGGGCCACAGTGAACAAACTCACAGAACCCAATGTTCAGACTATTTGCTGAAAGTAGATGAATTAATTCAGATTATTTAAAAACTATAGTTAAAAGAGACCAGGATATCATTAATGTTGGTACTCAAGCCCACCTATAATGTGGCATAAAATGAAGTACGTATGGGTCTCTGCATGGAACTTTTTTTTTCCTTTAACAAGAGAAATGCATCACTGAATCCATGCCTTAAACACCGACATTTTTCAGAAAGAATTGTTTTGTTTCTACTCATGTTCTGAATGTAAAATGAATACTTCAAATGTTCCATTCATGCAAAAGCCTTTATGTCCCCTTTCTCCCTGTAATAGTTCCAATCTAGAATAGGCAACATTATGCAATTTGGTGACCCTGCCGCAACAATGGAAATGCTTCTCACAGGCTGTGGGAAGAAAGACACCTAAGGGGTTAACAGTAATATTTTGCAAATTGAGGCAAGTGAAGGAAAAAACACATTAGCATAAGAAAAGATAGCCGTAGGGAATTTTCCACTCAAATGTTTGGTACTGAGAGCCCTATGTTACCAAGGAGGAGGCTACAGAAGAAAACCCTTAGTGTCTATGCATTCTTGAATTACATTGCCATTGTATTCGTTCTACGGGTGAGAAAGACCTCATAGTTATAGAGATGGAAAATTGTTCTTTCTAGAAGTAAGGAAAGTAAAAATTGGATATAGTAAGAAAACCATCTTGGATTATTGCAACAAAGCAAAAGGATTCCTCAGGAACAGTCCCCAAGACTTCCTAAATGTGTCAGGACTAAACTAGAGTTTAGAGATTAAAAGTGAAAGTCTTAAGCAATGATTTTAATTTTTAACCAGAATGTGCCCCAAATGTCTGCAATTAATTTAACTCAAATTTAACAGTTTTTACTCATTTTAGAAATTGTGTAACTCATGATATGTGAATGTAGTTAGCAAGTATTTCCCTTTTGTTAATAAATAGACTTAATTTGAAGATTGATCTGTAGGAAATATCCAAATTGGAGTTGTAATTCTTTTCGTGGAAAACATTTAAAATAAGTGTAAAAGGTTCTCACTGATTTAAGATAGAAAATATAATAATTGTTACCCATTTCTATGAAGATATTGAATTGGTTTTGAAATCAATCTTTACTCTTAGGAATGATTGGCCAGTAAAAAAAAAAAGATTTATCTTAGTCTGAATTTTATTAGGTTTAACACTACAGTAAACATAGATGTCCAAATAAATCGTGATGCATTTCGTTAATAAATTAAGATAGAGAAGGACCAGCTTATTTTAGATAACAAATTGTTTATAGGGACTGATATCTATAGGAGGAATGGAAAAAAGATGTGTTATTTTGTTTCTGAGAAAGGTCTTCCCCAGTTAAGAAGATGCAATTTTGGGTTATTAAAGATAGGAATAGCATAAAACTAAAGATCATCCAAGTCCTGCAAAATTTGTCCAGAAGCTGATAATAAAATTACTTATAAGTCAATGGATAAGGTCAATTTTCAGGGAATCATGTCAGCAATCAATTGAGAAAAAAACCTGTCCCATGATCTTTCTATTATATGCAGATTATTTTCAAAGTTTCTATGGAATAGTGACCTTGCTTATTTTGTGCCTTCCTTTGTTTATTCAATTTATGTGTGAACATTGAAGAGATTAAGGTTTCAGGTCTTTATCCCAGAGAAGATGACACAAATAAATGAATTTGCCTTCTCAAGCAGAGACTGTGGTAGTCAATAAGGAAAGTCATTCTAAACTGAAGCTTAAGGGAAAAGGAAGAGGAGAGAAGAGAATTTAAAAAGTGCTAAGTAACATCATTCCTTTAATGTTGAAATTTTTATAATAGGATTTTGCCACTTTTTGAGATGTTATGAATATCGCATCCCATACTAATGTAAGTAAAAAATGCATCCACAAATGAAGTGAAATACTTTTTGATAATTTATGTCATGGCTTCTCAATCCTAGTATAGAAATTTCAGAAATGGTTATAGACCAATACGTTTTTCGATATAAATTTGACACTTTTATTCCCCATGCTTATTTACAAGATGTGCCATCCATCTGACAGTTCCTGGAGAAGAGGAGTCAGTATATAGCAGTCATTCATTCAGTAATAACAGATCGTTTCAATGCACATGGGGGGGGGGGGGGGTGGGAATTATTTTTTAATCTAAGAACCACTCTAAGCCACCAAATACCTTATCAATACTCTGAATTATCCCTTCTGAAACGAGTTTTCAAATCTACACTTTACCACAGTCTGTCTATAATCCAGCTCTTTCCTAAATTATTGCGACCACATTTTTTTGATTCTGTAAGGAGAAAGTAAAGTGAAAAGAGGTAACCTGTTTGAGTCTAATGACAGTAGTTTAGAATGCTCATTTATTTATACATAGAATCATAAAGATGGAAAGCAACTTAGTGATTACGCATCACACTTTTCTTGCTACCCAACACCCCTCCTTTCAAAGAGGGAAAGTAAAGCACATAGGGTCTTGCTTATTTTACTTCTTGTACTTTTTTCCTCTCTGTTCAGGAATCAAAAGACTGTTTTCTTCTCTGATCTTCTTTTAACTGAATTTAGCATTTCCTATTTCATTTCCCAACCTGACTTCCTTTTTTGACTAGAAATATGGATACTTAGACCTGCTACCTATTTACTTAGGAATTATGGTACATTAATTTTCTTCCTTTTACAGTATGAAGAACTAAGTCAAGCTTCTCTTGATTCAATAACCCACAGATATCAAAACCCATGGTAAGCAAATATGAATATATTTTTATTAATTACTGTGTTTCTTTCCTAAATTGGTAACAGGATTCATTTTTGTAAACTTTTAAGTGTATTACCACTTTTTAAATTTCATGTAGGTTTTTGATAAATTTACAAATTTTTATTTCTAATAAACACAGTAAATCTTCACTATCTGCTAAATTTTAATCAAGAGGAGAAAAGGAATAACGCAAGCATAGTTAGAATGAGAAACTTAGACTGTAGTAAAGAAAAGGAGAAGCAAGCCTGAAGCTATTAAGAATGGCAACTGGATTCGTAGATTAGCTTTAACTTTACAAATAATTATCTCTGTGGAAGAAACAATTTTTTTCAGATTAAACTCATTTCATGCTGTTGGCCTGGAAACCATCATAATGGGTAATCTTGGTTAATAAACATAATCTTACTAAAGTCACATAATGGCTTCAATTCACATTATCTTATGGCAGCTTCTGACCCAAATGAAACATGGGTAGCTCACGGCATGTTAAATTACAGGAAACAAGCAAAAGCTGACTTGTCATCTAGGTATAACATATGATTCAGATTCCAAAGAGGGAAAAGATAATCAGCATTGCTCTTACAAGACTGCAGATTGAATACTGTCTTTGTTACCATAGGTTTTTGAAGGTGAGGATTCTGGGGCTTTTTTTACTTCACTTTTAATTGTTGAAGGATTTAGCTATTAGCATATGCAAAATCACTGGATTTTATTAGCCCTGAGGTGGCTATACTATACCAACATAAACTGCATCAAATAGAGAAAAGACTTCAAACCCCATGTCAAAAGCCTATTATTTCAGAACAAAAAGATACCCTAGTGGGCAATTCCTATAACTTATTAAGCACGTACCATATTTAAAGCCACAAAGAAACAGGTATACTTTAAAGCATGAATAACACATATTCTCATTAAAATATTCTACTTCATTTGTTTAGATAGCATTGCAAGCATCTACTGCAATTACCTTATCAAATATTTCCAAGCAAAGAAAAACATTAAAGACCACTGAAAATCAATGAAACTTCAACAAGCATTGGTGATAAAAGCATGAAAATGTGCTGCATTTATTTAAACATTAAAAACTTGTTGGAGGGTATCTGAGAAACACTGAATCCCTGGGCATGTTCTTTGAATGAAAGAATGTTGGCTGTATTCATTTCTAGGGAATATGCTGTGGGTTGAACTGAGTCATGAGGATGTAGAATAGTTATGAAAGAGACCTCGTATTTAGGAGATTGCAGATTCAACTAGGAAATTGGGCGTATATGTGAAGAAAAATAACAAAATTACTTTGCAAATACTGAGAGCCAAATTAATAATGAAGATAATATTTAGAAAATTATAGCTAGAATTTTTTTTAATTAAATGTATTGACAACCTCCTGGACTCATCTATAACTCCTGGCTTGGGTCCTATTTAACTAGTCAGACACCAACAGCCTGAATACTGCTTCCTTTGTGAGACTATAAGCACCTACCCTGTTTCAAAGCCCTTGTTGGCAGGATACTTTTGAATAGGGCCCTGACTCAGGTTCAGGTGTGCCCCACCCCTTTGCATTCTCTAAGGTGGCCTGAGAGCCATCTTTTTCCTGGGCAAAGGTTAGTGCTGAGTCTCCCAACCAGTTTTCATGTTCTGTTCTTTTCAGTCAATAGCATTCACTCAATATGTTCAGCATCTCCTGGGTTCAAAGCACTGTTAGATTCTGTGGCCATCATGGTGAACCAGCCAGCCTCAGTATATGCCCTTCTTGGAACTTGTATTCTAGGGGAGGAGGCAGACATTGAAGCAGCAACATGGCTTTTAAAAAATAATGTATTGGCTGGACACAGTGGCTCATGCCTGTAATCCCAGCACTTTGGGAGGCCCAGCAAGGCAGGAGGATCAATTGAGGCCAGGAGTTTGAGTCTAGCCTTTGCAACATGACAAAACCTCATCTCTACAAATAATACAAAACTAACTGGACATGGTGGCTGTGCCTGTCTCCGCTATTCAGGATCCTGAGGTGGGAGGATGGCTTAAGCCCAGGAATTCAAGACCAGCCCGGGCAACATAGAATCCCCATCTCTACAAGAAAAATTAAAAAAATTAGCCAGGAGTGGTGGTGCACACATGTGGTCCCAGCTACTGAGGGGGCTGAGGTGAGGTGGGAGGAACACTTGAGCCCGGGAGATCGAGGCTGCAGTGAACCTTGATCATGCCAGTACACTCCAGCCTCGGCAACAGAGCCCCTTCTCCAAAAATAAAAAATAAATAACAACAAACCATACTGTTTCTCAAACTTAAAAGCAAATGTTTTAAATTACAAATATAATTCATGCTTATGGCAACAAATCAAACAATATAGAGGTATACTGAGAAAAAGTTAATATCTGACCTGAATCCATCCGGTTTCTGATAAAATAGTTCATTATAAAAGAATATTTATAGGATGTAAAGAGAAGGTTTTCCCAGGGCACCCACTTGGACTGAGGGTCAGATAAGTGTATACTGAGGGAAGTGATTATTAAGCTGATGTTGAAAAGATAGGTGAGGCCGGGCACGGTGGCTCACGCCTGTAATCCCAGAATTTTGGGAGGCCAAGGTGGGTGATCACTTGAGGTCAAGAGTTCAAGACCAGCCTGGCAACATGGTGAAACCCTGTCTGTACTAATAATACAAAAACTGGCCAGGCGTAGTAGTGGGCGCCTGTAATCCCAGCTACTTGGGAGGCTGAGGCAAGAGAATCACTTGAACCCAGGAGGTGGAGGTTGCAGTGAGCTGAGATGGTGTCACTGTACTCCAACCTGGGCGACAGAGAAACTGTGTCTCAAAAAAAAAGAAAAAAGGTAGGTGAGTACAAGATCATTCCTGGCAGAGAGAACAGCATGAGCCAGGCCCTGAGGTGGGAAAGAGTACATCAAATTACAACCTGTGCTGCCAGACTGTATAGAAAGCAATGGGGAGAGTAATGAGATGAGGATCAGATTTTGTAGAACCTTGTGACCTGGGTTAGAGAATTTGGATTTTAATAAATATAAGAACAAAGAAAAATCATTAGAAGATTTAAAATAGAAAGCAACTTGATCCTAATTGTTTTGTTAAGATCATTCTGGAATGTTGGAATGTTATATGGAGAATGGATTGGAAGGTGACAAGAACAGCTATAGAAAGATCAGCCAGGGCCAGGCTTGGTGGCTCACACCTGTAATCCTAGCTACTGGTGAGGCTGAGGCAGGAGAATCATTTGAACCCGGGAGGCGGAGGTTGTAGTGAGCCGAGATCACACCACTGTACTCCAGCCTGGGCAATAGAGCGAGACTCCATCTCAAGAAAAGAATAAATAAATAAAAAAGAAACATCAGCCAGGAGACGATTTCATTTTTACAGGCCCATCTTGAGTTTTCAGTGGGCTTTGCAAACAAGCCAAAACAATGTGATTATGGAGAGCTGGGGCCAGGGGAAAGGTTCAGTTGAGCTTTTAAAGAAAGGTGGGCTTTAAGTAAATGGAGAAAAGAGGAGACCATATTCATTATAACGATGGGGAAGTAAAGCATGTGTATACAGCAATCTGATGAAGCAGATTTAACATTATCTTAATTTTACAGATGAAGAAATTGAATGTCAGAGATTGTCACATGACCAGGTTCACAGAGCTCATATCCTATTGATCTGGGTTGGGATCTGGACTTGGACATTTTATTTATTTATCTTTTTTGAGACAGAGTTTTGCTCTGTTGCCCATGCTGGAGTGCAATGGTGCAATCTCCGCTCACTGCAGCCTCTGCCTCCCACGTTCAAGCCATTCTCCTGCCTCAACCTCCCAAGAAGCTGGGACTACAGGCATGCACCATCATGCCCAGCTAATTTTTGTATTTTCAGTAGAGACAGGGTTTCGCCATATTGGCCAGGCTGGTCTCAAACTCCTGACCTCAGGTGATCACCCACTTAGCCTCCAAAAGTGCTGGGATTACAGGCATGAGCCACCACACCCAGCTAGGGCTTGGACATTTTAAAAGAGCTCTACAAATGATTGTGATGTATCACCAGGGCTGAGAACCACTAGTGACCACTGAGAAATGAAAGGGACTGAGGCTTGTGGGATGCCCACTTTGAGGGCAAGATAAATGGGAGCCACTGAAGAAGAAAGGGAGCCTTAGAGGTCAGTTCCTATAGAAGGCTATAGCAGCCGGTGAAGAATTTTGAGAGGAAGAGTTTAATGCAAGGAAACAAAGAAATCAAGGAAAACACAGCAGACAAATGTTTAGAGGTGATCAGTGGCCTCAGAAAAAGCAGTACAGGAAAAGTAGGATGCTTTGAGTCAGTGTCACTAGTGCCGAGGAATGTTTGTCTACTGACATAATGCAGGCAAGAGTCCACTCTGTTTATGACCTGAGAAATTCAGTTAGAGCACAATTACAGGACTTCCTCCATTCGAAGGCATATTTTTTACATTTTAATATTCTTGAAATCAGGATGCATTTTATAATAGTTGTTTATAAATGCAATGTTCAAATGTAGTGCTTTTTTTTGGCCTCCAGTGTAAAACTGTATTAAATTGATCGCCACACGCAGTGGCTCAGGCAGGACATAGTGACTCACAACTTTAATCCCAGCATTTTGGGAGGCCAAGGCAGGCAGATCACCTGAGGTCAGGAGTTTGAGACTGCCCTGGCCAAAGTAGTGAAATCCCATCTCTACTAAAAACACAAAAATTAGCCAGGCATGTTTGTACATGCCTGCGATCCCAGGTACTCAGGAGGCTGAGGCAGAAGAATCACTTGAACCCAGGAGGTGGAGGTTGCGGTGAGCTGAGATCATGGAACTACGCTCCAGCCTGGGTGACAGAGTGAGACTGTCTCAAAAAAAAAAAAAAAAAAAAAAATCAATGGTGTGTTATACAATTAATTGTATCTTAAAGACTGATAAAGATGTAGGTTAGCAAACTGATGACTTGCTATGTGCTAAGTGCTCAGAATTTAAAAATTTGTATGCAGGGTCCTTACTCTTAGGTTGCTCACAGAATTTTCAAGGCAGATACATGTAACAGACAATTTCAGCACAAGGTTCACTGATGGAGAGACAGTGCAGTTATTGGGTGTAGGTTAACCCGTTTTTGTTTGTTGTGTGTGTGTGTGTTAAATATTTAATCTATTTTGATTTTTTAAAAATTTATAAATTAAAGGAAATGTACTGTTGTTTTAAATATCCCAGGTTTCTCTAGATATGTGACCCAATGATTTGTTTTCATATAATCTCTTCTGTTTGCAATTGGGTGTTTCCCTATATATACGTACAGTATTTCTAATTTCAACAAGCAGAATAAAAAGCATAGATAGGAAATAGAGGAATGGTTTACAGTCCAATTAAGAGAGGTCATAGGAGAGTGTATTGGCAAACAACGAATTGGCAGCACTTTTGTTTTTTCTCTAAGAGGTGAGTGGATTCTGCAGGAGATACTCACCATTACCGAAGAGCCCACCCTACCTTCTAGGCCTTTAATAAATAATATGAAGGCTATCTTCAGAAATACCTTTGTTTATCTTTTCTAATGAGAGCAAACTTTCCTGTGTGATAATCTCTTGTTCTGGATGTTTCTGAGTCATTGAACTCTAGAAAAACTATTTCCAGGGATAGGACTTCTTTATCTCTTTGGAATACAACTTCTTATCTTGGTAGTTGTAATTATTGTGTTATTAAACAGCTAGGCATGAGATTGACCTCAAAGTCAGTGGGTTTCTCTAAAGCTACATTGATTTAAAGGCAAACAAGTTTGGAAAGGGACAGTGTTCTTGTAGTTCCTTTGTATTAGTCCATTTTCACGCTGCTGATAAAGACATACTTGAGACTGGGAAGAAAAAGAGGTTTAATTGGACTTACAGTTCCACATGGCTGGGGAGGCCTCAGAATCATGGTGGGAGGAGAAGGCACTTCTTACATGGTACCAGCAAGAGAAAATGAGGAAGATGAAAAAGTGGAAACTCCTATAAAACCATCAGATCTTGTGAGACTTATTCACTACCACGAGAATAGTATAGGGGAAACTGCCCCTGTGATTCAAATGATCTCCCACCAGGCCCCACCCAGAACACATGGGAATTATGGGAGTATAATTCAAGATGAGATTTGGGTGGGGACACGAGCCAAACAATATCATTCTGCCCCTGGCCCCTCCAAATCTCATGTCTTCACATTTCAAATCCAATCATGCCTTCCTAACAGTCCCCCAAAGTCTTAACTCATTTCATCATTAACCCAAAAGTCCATAGTCCAAAGTTTCCTCTGAGACAAGGCAAGTCCCTTCTGCCTATGAGCCTGTGAAATCAAAAGCAAGCTAGTTACTTCCTCAATACAATGTGAGTACAGGTAATGGGTAAATACAGCTGTTCAAATGGGAGAAATTGGCCAAAACAGAGAGGTTATACAGGGCCCATGCAAGTCCAAAATCCAGCGAAGCAGTCAAATTATAAAGCTCCAAAATGATCTCCTTTGACTCCAGGTCTTACATCCAGGTCACGCTGATGTAAGAGGTGGGATCCCATGGTCTTGGGTAGCTCCACCCCTGTGGCTTTGCAGAGTACAGTCTCCCTCCCAGCTGCTTTCCAGGCTGGCATTGAGTGTCTGTGGCTTTCCCAGGCAAATGGTGCAAGCTGTCAGTGAATTTACCATTCTGGGGTCTGGAGGACAGCTGCCCTCTCCTCACAGCTCCACTAGGCAGTGCCCCAGTAGGGACTCTGTGGGGGCTCCAGCCCCACATTTCCCTTTCACACTGCCCTAATAGAGTTTCTCCATAAGCACCCCACCCCTGCAGAAAACTTCTGCCTGGGAGTTTCCATGCATCTTCTGAAACCTAGGCGGAGGTTCTCAAACCCTAATTCTTGACTTACGTGTACTCGCAGGCTCAACACCATGTGGAAGCCGCCAAGGCTTGGGGCTTGCACCTTCTGAAGCCATGGCCCAAGCTCTATGTTGGCCCCTTTCAGCCATGGCTGGAGCAGCTGGGACACAGAGCATCAAGTCCCTAGGCTGCACACAGCACGGGGACCCTGGGCCCAGCCCATTAAACCATTTTCTCCTAAGTCTCTGGGCCTGTGATGGGAGGGGCTGTCACAAAGACCTCTGATATGCCCTGGAGACATTTTCCCTGTTTTGGGGATTAACATTCTGTTCCTCATTACTTATACAAATTTCTACTGCCAGCTTGAATTTCTTGTCAGAAAACGGGTTTTTCTTTTCTATCACATTGTCAGACTGCAAATTTTCTGAACTTTTATGCTCAGTTTCCCTTATAAAACTGAATATCTTTAGCAGCAACCAAGTCATATCTTGAATGCTTTGCTGCTTAGAAATTTCTTCCACCAGATACCCTAAATCATCTCTCTCAAGTTCAAAGATCCACAGATCGCTAGAGCAGGGGCAAAATGCCACCAGTCTCTTTGCTAAAACCTAACAAGAGTCATCTTTGCTCCAGTTCCCAACAAGTTCCTCATATCCATCTGAGACCACCTCAGCCTGGACCTTATTGTCCATGTTGCTATCAGGTTTCTGGTCAAAGCCATTCAACAAGTCTCTAGGAAGTTCCAAACTTTCTCACATTTTCCTGTCTTCTTCTGAGGCCTCCAAACTGTTCCAACCTCTGCCTGTTACCCAGTTTCGAAGTTGCTTCCACATTTTTGGGTATCTTTTCAGTAACACCCCACTCCTGGTCCCAGTTGACTATATTAGTTGACTTTTTCATGCTGCTGTTAAAGACATACTTGAGACTGGGAAGAAAAAGAGGCTTAATTGGACTTACAGTTCCACATGGCTGGTGAAGTCTCCTTACATGGTGGTGGCAAGAGAAAATGAGGAAGATGCAGAAGTGGAAACCCCCGATAAAACCATATCTTGTGAGAGTTGACTACCACAAGGACAGTATGGGGGAAAACACCCCCATGATTCAAATAATCTCCCACTGGTCCCTCCCACAACATGTGGGAATTATGGGAGTACAATTCAAAATGAGATTTGGGTGGGGACATGCCAAAACCATATCATCTTTCTACTCATGATTTCATAGAATTTTTTTCAAGTCATGTTCTTTTCAAATAAAAAGCAAGGAGTACTGATTCATTGGTAAATTTTACTTCCTTTCACAATGTGTTAATTTTCCTTACCTCAGAGACAGTGGATCAGCAAACATGAAATACCTAAATACAAATCCTTAAAATACCAACCAGCAATCCCAAATTACCCAAAAAATACAAATAATGTGTTTGTCTGCTGTACAAAGTAAATAGATTCTGGATTTCCCTGTCATTTTACAGGCCAGAAAGGAATTTAGACGAAGTGATTTTGGAAAGTCTAGCCTAAGCCTTTTCCCCTTTTTCTTCACCCCCCATCTGTAGTGAGAATGTATGGAAAACTACTCAAGGTTCTGAAATCACTGAGCAATCTGAACTTTCATCCATCCCTGACATATTTCAGCTAGTCACCTAGTTAGGGAAAGCATTTCACTGCAATAGGAACTCACACATGGGAACTTGGCTCCTCAGACACCATTTCCCACCAATCTGACATTCTCTGCAGGTTTAGCTCCTCAAAACTTTCCTATTCTTTTCTGTATGCATTTTTGTGTGTGTGTGCGTGTCCTCTTTGTTCTACTTGGAATAACTTTTAAATTTTCTCACAAAGCACTCTCCGGCATCTATTTCTTTGACTTAGTCATAAAATGGGGGAATTTAACATTCATTCTTCATTCAATCAATCTGTGTACTGCTTAATGAGGAGCTGCATATAGAAAGGTGGTCCCATAAGGTTATAATACTATATTGTTTACCTTTTCTATGTTTGGATATGTCTAGATACACAAATACTTACCATTGTGTTATAATTGTCTACAATATTCAGTACAGTAACATGCTGTACAGGTGTGTAGCTTAGAAGCAATAGGTTATACCAAATAGCCTAGGTGTGTTGTGGGCTATGCCGTCCAGGTTTGTGAAGGACACTCTATGATGTGCACACAGTGATGAAACTGCCTACTGGCACGTTTCTCAGGACATGTCCCGTTAAGCGATGTGTGACTGCATTTAGTACTCACGTACTAGGTGGTAGGCACCACGGCAAAGCATTTAGGAAACAAAGATAAATCAAAGTCTGGCACCTACCATCAAGAAGCTTATAACAGGGAAAATAAAAATAAGATATAAAACTGGCAGTTTAACCTGACAGGATATGGTAGAATGGGAAGCCGTGTGCTGTGGCTGCTCACAGTAGGAAACATCTCTAGCTTGATGGAAGCCCCCAAAACATAAGCTTGAATATATTTTCTCCTTTGTGAACTGTTTAACATTCCCACAGACCCTCCCTTCAGTCTCCATTTTGCCTGCTTGTTTTTGAGACGGAGTCTCACTCTGTCACCAGGCTGGAGTGAAATGGTTCAATCTCGGCTCACTGAAACCTCCACCTCCCAGTTTCAAGCAATTCTCCTGCCTCAGCCTCCTGAGTAGCTGGGATTACAGGCACCTGCCACCACGCCCGGCTAATTTTTGTGTTTTTAGTAGAGATGGAATTTCACCATGTTGGCCAGGCTGGTCTTGAACTCCTGACCTCAGGTGATCCACCTGCCTCGGTCTCCCAAAGTGCTGGGATTACAGGTGTGAGCTACCACTCCCAGCCTCAGTCTCCATTTTGAAGACCGACTCAACTCCATTGCCGATTGGTCTTCCCCCCAAGATCGTGCAGCAGGCAGTGTTTTGCTTTTGCTTTTGCTTTCCCTTTCCCTTGCATTGAACACGGTGCTTGGCATAAATGGGCACTTGATACAATTTGCTGAATTGTGTATAAAAGATAAGTCCTGGTCTATATTGTATGCCTAACAGCTCAAATGACTGTTGTTTAGGCTTGAGAAGCTGACTGCGTTCATGTGCTGAGGACTTCCTTAGAGGAAATTTAAGCCAGGCATAGAAGGAACATTTTAGGGAAACTTCTAGCTGTCTCCATGGGTGAATTTTTCAATATGTGCAAATGAAAGACTTCAGATTATTAATCAATGGAATTACACTCAAACACCATTCTAGAAAGAAATGATGACATGCCTGTGATCTAATGTCACAATAAAGATGCATCTTCACCAACTGGGGGTGCCTGATAAATTTGCCACTTACTTGCTGATTTATGGATTTGTCTTAAGGAACACTTACGGAACACTGCAAGTTCCTGTGGACTGTCATTGTTGGTAGATGGGGTTGGGGGTCAAGAGGCTGCAAATCCCAAGGTAAGGACAGCCAAAGTGGTTGTCAGCCATGACCAGAGAAACATGGGTTTTAAAGGACCAAAATTAACTACAACCTTCCCCAGTTTTTCATTTGCTTGAAAGTCACAGAAACACAGCTCTTTTCAATATTGCCTCTCCTAGTCTGCTTTTTTTTTGCTTTGTAATAGAAGCAAGATCATATATAACTGATCCACTTTCTTGTGGTCTGTCTGCTCATAATCTTAGACTTCATTAGTTAGCCACATTCAACAGGCATGCAGCATGGCTGAGTTGAAAGAGCACTGAATTGAGAATCAAAAAAATTGGATTCACTAGGAATTTATCCTTCCCAAGTAAGTAATAAAGGAGATGTACAAAGTTTTGCTGGAAGGAAGCCTAACAATATGTGAACAGGAATAAAAAGTCAGAAATCACTTAATATCCCGCAAATAGGGAATTCTAATCAGTCATGAAGCAGTATCTGTATGCTAATTAAGTACAATGGCTTTGAAGACAGATTTCCTGAATTCAAGTCCCAGCTTCACCACCTCTTAGCTATGACACCTTGGGCAAGTTATTTAAACTATGCCTCAGTTTTCTAATCTGTAGAATAACAGAATCTACTCCACTGGATTGTTGTATAGATAGTATTGTTAAATATACAGACTTAGAACAGCATTTGGTACATACAAAGGGCTTAATAAATAGTATGACCACATAATTTATCACCCAAGGCAGGACACTTTTGAAAATGAAAGAGGAAGCTAATCAATGAGTCACCAGGACAACAGGATAAACTGAAACTATCCTGAACAAAGCAGGCCAGTCTATAAATACTATGTATTAAACAAATACAGTACACTGAAATAATGAAACATATATTAAAATTCATATTAGCTAAAAATGATCAGGATATTCAGTATGGTCTAGAAATTGTATACTATATAGGCGAGTTAATCCTTCAAAAGTAGAACAAAAATCCTTAAAAAAATCCTTCAAAAGTAGAACAAAAAGTCTGAGATGGAAAAGAAGAGGAAAAATAAGAGTTCAGTTAAAATGTATAATATCTAATCAAGGATTCAGAAAAAGGTCAGAGAAAACAGAAGGAAGTAATATAAGAAAATTTATCGGAAGAGAATAATAAATTTCCAGAATGAAAGTTTCCATTAATGGTGGGAAATGGCTCTTGCCTGTAATTCTAGAACTTTGGGAAGCCATGGCAGTTGAATTACTTGAGCCCAGGAGTTCAACACCAGCCTGGGAAATATGGTGAGATCCATCTCTACAAAAAATACAAAAATTAGCTGGGCATGGTGGTGCATAACTGTAGTCCCAGCTACTTGAGAGGCTCAGGTGGGAGGATCACTTGAGTCTGGGAGATTGAAGCTGCCATGAGTCAAACATCCCACTGCCCTCCAGCCTGGGTGACAGA
Source organism: Hylobates moloch (assembly GCF_009828535.3). Classification (NCBI taxonomy): domain Eukaryota; kingdom Metazoa; phylum Chordata; class Mammalia; order Primates; family Hylobatidae; genus Hylobates; species Hylobates moloch. The sequence continues at coordinate 28,792 of NW_026652313.1, forward strand.
GCAAGACTCTGTCTTAAAAAAAAAAAAACTCTCATCAAATGTGAATTGAAAAAAAAAACAAAACCACATACAGGCATGTCATTGTGAAACTTCATAATATCAGAATGAAAAGACAACTCTAAAGCCTTCAAGAGGAAAATTAGAATATTTACCGAGGATCAGGAATCAATATGGTATCACATTTCTTGACACAATGCTGGTCTCTAGAAGACACTGGGGCAATGACTTCCATAGTTGATAGAAGATGACTTTTAACCTAGAATTTTATACCCAGCCAATGAGCAAGTAAGAAGATAGAAAATAAATTTTCAGGCATTTATGTACTCAAAAAATGTACCTCCAAGCTTTTTTTTTTCCCCAAGAGGCAGCTGAAGAATGTTATCTAGCAGGACAAGCAGGTAAAACAAAGAAAAAGGAGTCCAGTCCAGGAACCAAGGTACCCAACAAAGGTGACAGGCAAAGGGAATTCCTAAGACAGTGTTAAAGGACTAGGAATGTGGCTATGCAGGAGCCTAGGGAACTTTGAATTCAAACAGGAACAAGCAAATTAGGGGCTCCAGAAGGAGCTTTATCGAGTATAAGTATTGGGTTAAATACAGTACTAGAACCAAATGGGCTAAAAGTGCTTGCTTTGGGGGAAGAGAACATTGGAACAGGGAGAGAAGGGGATTAACATTTTAATAAGCATTTTAGTGTTATTTACATGTATTATCTACATGTATCTAGATTATTTCATTAAAATGGAGAAAAGCACTCTATTATGTACATGTAAAAGTGTTCTATTTGGTAAAAATGAAAACTATTTATACTTAAATAATGATTAAAAAATTGATTTCCTTGTTTGACCCCTTTCTGGATATTTTATTAGATATTATACATTTTAATCTCTTATTTTCTTATTTCTTTCATCTTTTCCATCTCTCGGACTTTTTGTTCTACTTTTGAAGGATATCAATTTGGTATAAGATTTCTTTACTGAATCTTTATACTGATCATTTTTAGCTAACAATATGAATTTTAATAGATATATTTGTTTCATTATTTCAGTGGCACTATCAACTTACTATGGGAGAAACAGCAATAGTCAACAGGAATGTTAGTAGTTAGGGCTCCTAAATTGAAAAAAAAAGTTGCAATTAGGACTTTCTGTGCTAAAGAAATATTCACTGACCTGAATAAACAGGGCTTTTTGTTTATTCAGAAAGGTGTAAGGTGTGCCTGTATTTTGCGTTACTTGGGTGGTGTGTAGAAAATTGCCTGTTTTATTTCATAAGAGATACTGCCAAAACCAGTTGTTAAACTAGCACAGACTTAATGTCAGCCACTATTTTAAACCATATTGGTACATAAATGCATGCTTTTTTTTTCTTGGAGTTGTTTTCCTCAAAACATCCATAAATCTGGACAGTTTTCTGTTTTTAAGACTGTTCAGTGCCTGGCACATTGGAGGGATTTCCATAAGCATTAAGTACCAAAGTTCTGCGATTTTTCTGAGATAATTAGTGCCCATTCTTACTTTGGCCTTTAGGTCTGTTCAGTAAAAACTGTCTTCCCACTTCCTTTCCCAAACCTATTCCTCCCTCCCTCACCTCTCCTTTAGCTGGGCAGTGGAGGAGCAGGGTTCTCAAGAAGCTGCTGCTGTAGTCAGGTCAGTACAGAGCTCCTGTAGTTGTTACCCCTGTAGCCACAAAGATAGTTGGTGCTGATATATTCATTCAAGTGCCAACTATGTACCAGGCACTGTGCTAGGCCTGGGATTCAGAAGTGAACAAGACAAACATAGTTCCTGCTTTCTTTACCTTCTATTGGGGAGATAGGACAGAAACAGCCTAATACATGATTGATCATTTAATTGCAATCATAGTAGGTGTCACAAGGGAGAAATGCAGGATGCACATCAGTCAGTCTTTGGTAAATGAATGATGTGTTAGTTCATTTTCACATGGCTGTAAAGAATGACCTGAGATGGGGTAATTTATAAAGAAAGAGGTTTAATTGATGCACAGTTCTGCATGGCTGGGGAGGCCTCAGGAAACTTACAGTCACGGCAGAAGGCTAAGGAGAAGCAAGGCATACCTTACATGGTGGCAGAAGGGGCAGGGGGAAGTGTCAAATTTTAAACCATCAGATCTCATGAAAACTCACTATCACAAGAACAGCATGGGGGAAACCGCCCCCATGATCCAATCACCTCCCACCAGGTCCCTCCCCTGAAATGTGGGGATTACAATTTGAGATGAGATTTGGGTGGGGACACAGAGCCAAACATTATCAAATGAATATTCTTCATCTCAGAAGGGAGCACTGAGAGCAAACAGACCAGATGTCATTGCTCTTTGAAAAGCTACTGTTTTTGAAAGAAAACCTAGCTCAAGAGACTGTACTGTGATTTTTAAGAAGAGAACTTACTAATCTATTACTTGATGCCAAGTTGGGGGGAAAATCAGTTCATTTCAGAATATGACCTTTTACAGAAAATTCTTTTCCACATAAATTATGAAAAATACATCTCAAATATCTCACACACATCTAAAGTGTGTGAGAAAGAGGCACTATCCATTCACTGGTCTGTCATCTATAATTTCTTAGCATTTTGGAGAGAACTGTATCTCTTACCGCACGTTTCGGGAGACCAGGTTTACCGAGGGAACAGCTCCTGGACCTAACAAAATGGTTTATGGTGATGAAGTCAAAGCATGGAATGCAAATTACAAGTAAACAGATGAGCTAAGATTTTAGGTCCAGGCAAAGTTCATGTACTGAACAGAAGACTTCAGAAAAAAAAATAACAGGCAAGTTATGTTAAAAGTCTTATGTCCATCTTCCTGGTAGGGGTCAAATTAGTTCAAAGATTTTGAATTTGGTAAAATTTCAGCTTTCAGTCATGGGGAATGTCTTATCTGCGGCATATAGCTTCTCATTGGTGTCATCATTATGTCTGTGGTTGGTGTGGTTTCCCAACTGTTCATCCCCCCGGCAATGAGGAAGAGTCATGTGACTCTATGTGATATTTGATGACTATAAACCATCAAGGGTCCCTGCAAGAGTGTTTTAAAATTATTAATAGAAGGAGAGTAGTTGTTCAGTATTTGTCTTTTTCTTGGAACTCACTTTATTCCAAATGGTTTCTTCCATGTTCAACGAAAAAGAAATGCCCTTTTCTGACTACTTTGGGTTAAAGTTTTCAATAAGACCATTCATTTATTCAGTCAGTAAATCAATAATTTTACAGCATGGTCCTTTCCATCAAACTGCTCCTCGTGTAGGGGGAGAGTGGACACATAGGTAATTCCGGAACACATGGCCAGAGCAGTGATGCAGCCACGCCAGGGTATTACGCATGTCACCCAGAACACGGGTGAGGAGGGAAGGCACAGAGGCTCTCTGTGGAGGAATCCGAAAAGTGAAGTTAGGTGGGAAAGGAAGGGCAGTGATGTGGGGGAGTGGTTCAAGAAGAGCGGACCTCAGTGACAGATGTTCAGAAGTGAGAAATATTGTGTACTGATGCAAATGAGTGTCATAGTGTGCTGCCAAAGTGCAATCATGAACAGTACAGAGACCGATGAAGACAGTGACATAGTCAGGAGCAAGTTAATTCTTGAGTTCTGACCTTTAGAGGAGGAGGCAAGCCAGGAAGGAATTTAAATTTTGTCCACCCATCCCTTTACATAGTACCCAAAGCGACAAGGGCAGGTTTACATTTTGGATGGAAGATGGATGTGAGCAGGGCATGACCAGGCATGAATCTGTCAGGTAGCCCAGGAGAATGATGGTGGCCTAGAGGAGTGGAGTCAAAGTGGAGAGGAGGAACAGATTCCAGAATTATTATGGAGAAAAATTATCAGGACTTACCAGAAGGGATGAAAGTAGTGATGGAGGCAGTGACAACTCCAAATTTTCTAGTTTGAGTGAATAAGTAGAAGCAGATCAACTCAGACACAGCATGGAAGAAGCAGCTCCCTTAATGGGGAAGATAATGAGTTCAGGTGGATTCCAGGTTTCTGTGGGATCACCTGTGATAAGTAGAGGTAGACTTATGAAGATGGATGGAAATACTGTGCTGAAGAGCTTTTTCTGCCATCATTTTTAGGTTGTATTTGAAAATGTGTGAGTGGATGAGAAGGGAAAAGACCACAGGAATAAGGGCAGAATTGTAGGAAATTCAAACTCTGATTGTAAAAAGAAGAGCCATGAAAGAAGATACAGCAGAAGCAGAGGAGACCCTGGGGGGCTGAGGTTCACCGTGAAATAAGATGTCAAATAAGAAATAAGATGTCTACTTTCTTCAGTAGACAGCCAGTCATTGAGACTTGGTGAGAAGAGAACAACTAGAACAATTTAGGGGAAGAGGGAGGGGAAGGCAAAGAGGGATGGGTGGGAGGTATGAATAGGAGGTGAAGTGGAATAAACCAAAACATGCCATGGTTTTTGAAAAATTTGGATAAGGAAGAAAATGTGGCCAGGCACGTTGGCTCACACCTGTAATCCCAGCACTTTGGGAGGCCAAGGTGGTTGCATCACAAGGTCAGGGGATTGAGACCATCCTGGCCAACATGGTGAAACCCTGTCTCTACTAAAAATACAAAAATTAGCCAGGCGTGGTGGCACGCACCTGTAGTCCCAGCTACTCGGGAAGCTGAGGCAGAAGAATCGCTTGAACCCAGGAGGTGGAGGTTGTGGTGAGCCGAGATCGCACCACTGCACTCCAGCCTGGCAACAGAGCGAGACTCTGTCTCAAAAAAAAAAAAAAAAAAAAACAAAGAAAAGAAAATCTGAATAGTAACTAGAGGCAGATGAAGGGCCAAGAGTAGGATTTTTTTAGGATTCAAGAAGCTTGATCTAGAGAAGGGCTTACTGCTGTGGAGCAATGTTCTGGGGTCAGCAGTGATTCATTCCCAGAGACTAAAAAGGAGAGAGGATTGGCCTGCATATGTAGGTAGGGATGCACTTATACATTTAAGTGTGGGGTAGGGGGTTATGGTGGTAGTTGATGAAGTTTAAACCTGAAGGCCTTGTTCTCCATGGAGTCTTCTTTTTTTGGCTATTAAAAAAATGGTGGTAAAAGATATATAACAAATTTTACTGTTTTAATCATTTTAAGGGTATAATTCAGTGGTCTATGAAGACTTATTAAAAAATTCTGTCCTACAGAGAACTGATGAGAGTGATGGGAATGAGAAGTGAGCAGGGGTCTTGAGGAAACAAGGAAGGCCCACTTGAAGTTAGAGGCCAGGTGTTTGTATCAGCAGGTTATCCAATTGTTCTGTAGAAGAGTTAAGCCACCTTGATATAGGATCCAAGAAAAATTGGAATTGGGGCAACTGGCTAACCTTTTGGAAAAAGTAAAATTATAGCTATACCTCATAGCATGTAATAAAATTAATTCCAGATGAACTAAGCAATTAACTGCTTTAAAGGCCTGATATTAAAACACAGAATAAAATATACAGAAACATTTATATTATGTTTATAGAGTCTGAGGGTACAAAAGGCAGACTATAGCGGTAAGCATTAAGTTGATGTTTTGTATGTTATCACTTTATCTTTAAATGTTGACTCAAACTTATGTTTCTTAAGAGCAGCTCATGTTTATTCTTTGTAATTCTAATTCATTTTCAAACAGCATCACTAATGTTTTTTATTCCATCAAACTATGGACAAGTAAGGTACCAAGAAAATAAGACACAATTCCTGCCCTAAAGAGCTTATCATCTGGTTGGTGGGGAGAATACATAAATAGGTAATTTTACCCGAGTATATTAGGATGCAGTGATAGAAATTTTGAGTTAACCAATATTTAGGGATTACCTATTCGTTTTTTGTTTTGTTTTGTTTCTTTGTTTTTTTGAGACAGGGTCTTGCTCTGTGGTCCAGGCTGGAGTGTAGTGGTGCAATCTTGGCTCACTGCAACCTCCACCTCCCGGGTTCAAGTGACTCTCATGCCTCAGCTTCTCAAGTAGCTGGGATTACAGGCGCCTCCCCACCACCACCATGCCTGGCTAATTTTTGAATTTTTAGTAGAGATGGGGTTTCACCATGTTAGCCAGGCTGGTTTCGAACTCCTGACCCTCAAGTGATCTGCCCGCCTTGGCCTCCCAAAATGCTGGGATTACAGGTGTGAGCCACAGTGTCCAGCCAGATTACCTATTTGTGCTGATACAATGCTCGACGCTGGGTTTGGATACTTAACAAAGTTTAACAACTGAATGCAAAGCCTGTTAACATCAGGGAGGATTTTAGAGGGTGCAGTGGAAACACATATCTGGAAGTCTAAACTTCGAACAGGGATCAGGAAGGCTCAATAAGTTCACCTGAGCTTGAGGTATTGGTAGGAGTTAGCTTCTAGAAGTGCTAGATTTAGATTCCAAGATGCTGCTATTTTAGAAATGGAACGTCACACATTCAGATAAATTACCTCGGAGCACAATTACCACACATTTGACAATAAAAACTTTTCATTTCTAGCTTCTACAGCAATATGTAAAGATGGCAGGGTTTATGCAGTATGCTGTGGCTTGTTTCTGTCTAGCAGCCTAAAGGCTAACTCATTAAAATTCAAGGATGAATTACATGGTGGGTGGCAGAACAAATGTTTTCTTCACTGAGCAGAGCTAGGACCTTCAAGACAGTTTCTCCCAGAACCGAAGTCACTCTTTGCAGCTGTTCAGTAAGGCATGATTCAAGTATCACCTCCTCCAAATCTACCAGGACACCACCATCTCTTAATCTGCATTAGACCCATATGGTAATGACAGCAATAAGAAAAAAAAAAATAGAGAAATGCTGGTTACACCCTTGATTTTTCTTTGGAACCAGGTACATTTCTTACCTAGTTATAAAATATATTAATTTAAATATTAATTTGTTTAAAAAAAGCCACATGTTTCTAGTTGATAGTTTAATTCACAGAGAAGAGTTATTCCAAGAGATTTAAAGCATAATAATTTGAGTAGAAATCTCCTTTTTCTGTTTTGAGACAGCATCTTGCTCTGTCACCCAGCCTAGAGTGCAGTGATGTGATCATAGCTCACTTCAGCCTTGAACTCATGGGTTCAAACAATCTTCCTGCCACAGCCTCCCAAGTAGCTGAGATTACAGGGAGGCACCACCACAGCCAGCTAATTTTTAAAATTTTTTTGTAGATACAGAGTCTCTTTATGTTTCCCAGGCTTGTCTGGAACTCCTGGCCTCAAGCAATCCTCCCACCTCAACCACCCAATGAGTATAAATCTCTACTGTGGTGTATCCAGAGAACCAAAAGAACAGCAGAAAGCTTGGTTGAGGCATTCATAGTGTTACTCAGATTCTGTTGTGGGTATATTGTGGGATAAATGATCCATCATATAATGTTCTTATTCAATCATTACCGGTTTGGTTGAGTACCAGCATTCTTGGAGTGGGAGAAAGAAAACACAGATGTTCACATAAAATACCTGAAAAACAAACGCTGAATTTGATTGGAAGATTATATATGTCTATTTGTCTATCTGTACGTGTGCATTTGCATTTTTTTCTGGTGCTATTCTCTGTAAAGGCCTAGACATGGAGATCAACTCAGTAGCTGTGATGTCTCCTAATACTCAGATTCTTCAAATACCTTTCCTCCTAAAAGAAATTGGTGCTTCTTGAAGAAATGGCTGATTCTGGATCTGGAGAAGGAAATGAAAAAGATGAACCTAGAACATCTTGCCATATCAGACAGCAAGAAAGCCATCAGAGACTACTGCAGTCCTGTCTAAGGGACTTAGGAGCCAAACTTGGAGAGATTTTTGCTGGCCAAAAAAATTGGACAACTTGAACAATAAGGGCAATAGCTGCAATGGATCAATATACATCATACATACATATCCACATATGTATCCATGAACATTCACAAGTCTATACTGTCACTTTACGAAAAACACAACAAACTGGTCACATTATTTTAAAACCAACTCATTATTTTGAAAACGGTAAATAAGAGGAAAGAAATATTAATTCCACCTTTGTAATACATTACTGCATAACCAAATAGAAAATAAAATGACTTCAAAAAGAATCAAACTTATTCAGCTAAAAAAATAAACAAGGAACAACAGAATTAGGACATCAACACTTTGGAAACCTGATAAATCGATGAATCTAGGGACTGAAAATCCAGGGCTGCCAAAACCACAAAAAGAGTGACGCTGAGATATTTAGTGCCTCTTGGTGGAAAAACACACCACCATCCAAGAGTAGGTGTTATGGGACGAATCGTTTCCAAGTTCATATGGTGAATTTCGAACTCCCACTACCTCAGAATGTGACTGTATATGGAGATAGGGCCTTTAAAGAGGTAATTAAGTTAAAATGAGGTCATTGTGGTAGGCCCTAATCCCTCCTAATTGTGAGATCATAAGGAAATTTGGACAGGTACAGAGAGAGAACCATGTAAAGACACAGGGAGAAGATGGCCATGTACAAGCCAAGGAGAGAGCCCTCAGGAGAAATCAACACTGCAGACTCCTTGATCTTGAACTTCTAGCCTCAAGAATTGTAAGAAAATTCATTTCTGTTGTTTAAGCCACCCTGTCTGTGATACTTGGTTATGGCAGCCCTAACAAACTAATACAGTAGTCTTGCCCCCAAAAACCCAACCTGATGCAGATCAATCCTCTAAAGCCAACTGACATTGTGTAGGAAATAAGATGACCTCGGAACATGCTAAATGACATCATGAGATGTTATCAGAAAAGTGTACTGTAAGAAATTTTATAGAATAAAGGATCCTTTTTTTGTTTGTTTGAGACAGTCTTGCTCTGTCACCTGGGCTGGAGTGCAGTGGCACAATCTTGGCTCACGTCTTGAACTCCTGACCTCAAGTGATCCACTCATCTCGGCCTCCCAAAGTTCTGGGATTACACGTGTGAGCCACTGCACCCGGCCCCAGTTTTTTTCAACAAATAAGAGGAGAAGAGGGAGAAGAAGGAGAAGAGAAGCAAAGAGATGAGAGAGAACCTATGAATTAAAAGAAACTTAACCAATTGCAAGGTGTGGGACTTACTTGGATTGTCCTAACAGACAAACTTAAAAATTCCTAACATGACACAAATTAGACTTTTGAGCACTAAATATTTGGTCAAAATTTTTAAATTTTTAGGAGAAATAATTGTATGTTAAGAAAGAGTTTTCATATTTTCGAGAGTCATCAAAAGATATTACGGGGTGAGGTGGAGATTAGTAAGTAGGATAGAGATGAAATAAGATTGTCTATAAATCGATATTTTTTGAAGTTGAGTGATTAGTTCTATGGATCTTTATACTATTTTGTCTTTTTTGTGTATGTTTAAAATTTGCAAAGTAACTAAAATAAGTTGTATCAACTTTATTCTTAGTTAATAAATGTCAAGATTTACCATCCAGATAGATAAACTTATCCAAAGCTAAACTGAGTCCATACTGCTATACTCTCCCAAAGAACCGTCACTCCAATTGCTACCAATCAGCTCACAGAAACACTATCCTCCTTCCTTCCCTGTGTTGCCCTCTGATGTATAAATTAGCAAGTGATGCTGAGGAAGCACCAGCATGAAGAGAAACTAGACTTGGTTTAGTTTCAGAAGCCCCAAGCTGCTAGAATTGGAAGACCTTCCCGAATGTCTTATATAAAATCTCCCACCTCTCTGGGAACATCAGGAATTATATTCAACACTTCTAGTAGATGACCCCAGATGATCTAATAGGCCACATTTCTGGTAAGATTTTGGACAGCTGCCTCTGAGGCTGTGTGCGTGAGAAAACCTGATGTGATCATTACTCCATATAAATCATTTTTAAATACTGAATGAAAATCAGTAAACACTCTGTGTATTTTTACATCATGGACAAACTCTTGGCAACAGTAACCTTTTGCAGTATGTTATTCTGCCCGGGAAGACGACATGCTTGATTTAGAGTGCATGGCTGGTGTTAACTAGAAACCCAGCTGGAGCCCATAAGGGCAACCAGCAATGTCCTGGTGACGTCACTATGGCAAGGATGGCATTTTTCACGTGCTGGAGCTTGAGGAAGGCAATCTGGCAAATTAGCGAAGAAGTGTTCACTTAGCATAATGTGAGACCTTTCTTGTTGCAATTAATTCTTTAGAATAGTGGTAGAATATTTAACAAGCCCTTCAAGTAGAGGGGTGTATTCCTATGAAATCAAAGCAATAAATCAAACCAAAATAGTCACAACCTGAGGTTCGAAGCATATGGTGCATGTAATTTGGCTGAACTGCGTAATCTTTTTGATGCTTCCCTTATAGAGGAGAGCCCTAGAGAGTGGGCTTTTCCTTCTTAAAGGAAAAATAAATATGTTTACACTTTGTTATCTCTTTCTGCCTTTTAAAAATGGCATTTAAGCAATATTCATCTGTCCAAAATAGGTACACTGGCAATTTGGGATGACGTCTCTTATGCTTTCTTAAATACTTCTTCAGGGAGCGATTTCATTTTGATCCCCAGACAGCATGGGTATCGTACTAACATGAGATCATCCCATTTTGTTTAGAAAATTTAAATAATTCTTACCATTTTTGCAAAATAGTTTTGTCCATAGATACGCAGACCCATTTCATAAATTCATGTTTGAATTGTTAATGATGTAAAACAGATCATAAACATTTTTGCTGTCTTGGGAGGGAGGAAACTCCTAAGCAAGAATAAAAGATTTAAGCTGGTATAAAAAATTAACTTTCACATTTCATCATGAACGACTGATTATCCTTGGAATTTATTGCCATCAAATAACCTCTTAGTACCCATTTCACTCATGTACAGGTATAGTGGTGAATCAGTTATTGTTTATGCATATACTAATGTTTGTGCCTTTTGCCATGAGTCCGTATTACACAGACTGTTCACTTTCTTTGTGGGTTCCCAGAGGACCTCGTACATGGCTGAACACATAGTCACTGTGTGCTCAGTAAACTCTGGCCAAGACAATGTCTAAAGACAGAAGAAACAGATGGAAAGATTCTGGATCCCTAAGGCTACTAAGTGCCTCAAATTGTCTTGATTAATCAGTTGAATGTTACTTTGGACCTTTATTTTAAACAGGATGCCACCACTCAGAAGTAGAACCTCGATTTTCCCAGCATCCTGAAGACTGCACATAAAACAAGTAAGCATGACCCATGCCTTCTAGATAAATCTCTATAAGCTCTTGTGGATTTTGAGCACTAAAATTTTGCTTCTTTTTATAAACCCCTTTCGGTTGCACTTACCAAGAACCTCCCAGGCAACAACTATGCTTGGGTAAACTCCATTAACATTTAAATTTTTCTCTATTAATAATTGCTAAATATGGTTGTCCAGTCATTTGTTCATCCAAATACAAAATATAAAGATAACTTCCTGTTTTGAATCATCTCCATGACAACTGTTGATCCAGTATCAAATAAGTGTTCTCCCAGAGGATTAAGATGAAATGTTTTGCAAACAAGATACAACATTATCATGAATGATTCTACAGCGGCAGGGAGAAAAGGAAGATCAGTGTCTGAGAAATAAGGTTGGATCAGCTCAATGATGATACGTCTAAAATGGACCTGTAGCACTGGTTTCCCCCGTTTCTCCTTTGTGGTATTACCCCTTCAAGATATGCTCTCTTGAGAAGGGGTGGGTGATTATGCCTTATAGTACCTCTCCTAGCTGTGTGCACTGGAAGCCTAATCTCTTTTGGAGTAAAAAGGAGCAGCGAAGGGCAAAAGGGAGTGTTTTCTCAGGCAGCCAGTGTCGCTGAAATACCACATATGTGGCTGTCTGTGTCAGCAGTAACACCCACCCCACCTATGTGGAAAGCCAATGTAGACGAGGAAAATATGATTAAATACATCTTTAAAGCCCTAATTGTGATTCCTTGGAAGATTCTGTAGGTGTGGACTACACCATCACACACAAAAAAGATCTTTAAAGAGCAGAGGTCTTGTTTTCCTGTGAATGTTCCAAAGGGAAAATAACAGGGAAAGAAGGCTTGTTCTCCCAGAAAGCACACATCCTGCCAAATGGTTTCTAAATGTGTTTCTCAAAAATTTCCATGTGCCATCAATGGCTTTTTAGTACTTTTGGAAATGGAAAGAGCAGAAATCGGTACCACTGTGAGAAAGCAAACATTGAAGGAAACCAGCTTGCCGAGGAAACAGGTCGTGATTTAAGTCACAACACAGATATGGCACCGGTCCTCTTCACAAGCTTGAAATACATGAATACACAGAGTTACATCACGTTCTGATGCTGCAAGGAAAATGTTGAAGTCCCAAAGGGAAGTTTCCACATTATTTCTCTATTTGAAACTCAGGTGAATGACTGTTTCTGAGGTTTATATTAGGCAACTAGACTGACTCCCTGGAACTCAAACAGTGATTTTCTTTCTTTAATTTTGGAATCCAAAAAGACATTAATTTTGCCACTTATTAGAATTATTTTTAGTCAACCAGAGAATCTCCAGAAGGTGTGGGTCAGAATGCCAAAGAGAAGAATATAAGGTTTGTTTCTGGGCAAGACTGAAGCTGGGTGGTCAGTTATCCAGAATAACCATCTATTTTGATCCATTTAAGTCAACATGTTTATTCAAGCTCCTTGTTTTGCCAAAATACCGAGAGTTCATTGAATTGTTTGGTCATGAATCAAAATGGCTGACATGGATGCTACTGTGGGCTCAGCTCAAGTCACAAAAAGGCGGAAGACCAAAGACGCAGCTCAGCAGCAGCCCCAGCGGGTCCCTTCTTCAGCCCTCTGGAGTGTTTTCTTGGCTAAAGTATCAAAATTAAAGTGGAGTTTGTCCTGTTGGTTTTAGACATTATATAAGTAAGGCACAGCCAGTCCTTTCCTCACTGAAGGCTGAAGCCTATTTTATCTTCTCACCCATTTCCCTGCCTTTCAGGCCGCTAGGAAAATCTTGGTCATTTCTCAAATAACCAACAATGTTTAAGGAAAATTTAAATATGTTTCCTTATTTAAAATCAGTTCTACCACACTCCAAACCCTTTATCATTGTGCAGTCACAATTTCCGTCGCCAGAGATAGACACTTCTTTTTGTATCATTAGAGAAGCAAGCAAAATTGACTGAAAATGTGATCTATGTCAGGAATTCTGCTAGATGCTGAAGATACAAAAACGTAAGGAACGAATCCTTCCCTTTATCACAGATTTACTGAGGGAGGGAGTCCACATGACTACCCCATTTTTCGTGGGTATGAACAATGGTCTGTGGGGAAGACAGGAGGGAATCATTGTGTCCCAGTATTGCAGGTGGGTAGACACTGAGGGATGCTTTGTAGGAGAGGTAACACTTGAGCTGCATTTTCAAGGCTGTGTGGGAAATTGAAGAGTGTGGAGGTGGAGGCAGGAAAGGAATTCCAGCCATATGGGACTGCATAAGCCAAAGCATGGAAGGGTGAACCATCATGATGTCTTAAGGGAATGACTGGTTGTCTGGTATGGCAAAAACACAAGGGTATTGTTTTAAAAGTTTCGTGGGAAGCAAGGATGGAATTGCAGTACAGGGAAAATATTGCGTAGTGTTTTAAACTCCACACTGAAGATTTTGTGCTTAATTCTAATAGGCAATGAACTGTTCTTTTAAATTCTTTAAGTAAGGAAGTGATATAATCAAATCCATGTGTTAGAAAGAATACCTGATATATAATAGGTATAGAAAACTCTTTGCTGAATGAATGGAGCTGAGGAAGGAGAGACCGAGGGAGACAAGTTACGTGATATTGCGATAATCCTGATGATGGGAGCCTGAATTAGAGAGCTGGGGGTGGTGAGATAGCTTGAAGAACGACGCAATGAGACTTGGCAACCAACTAAACGTGGAGGGATGGAGGAGAAGTAAAAGTGAAAGCGAATTCTGATACGTCTTTCTTGGGTGGCAGAGTATATGGTTATATCATTGACCAAAATAGGGAACACAAGAAGGAGAGAGTATTTTGAGGGGTGACAGGTGGGTAGAGAAAGCAGAGAGATGGGGAGATAAGTTGAGAGGCAGCATTCCATAATAATAATACGGCTAACACGTATAAATTTTTACTATGGGTCAGATACCATTTTAAATGCTTTATAAGTATTAACTCATTTAATCCTCATAAGGGTAGTATTACATTATTGTTCCTATTTTATTTTATTTTTGAGACTGAGTCTGGCTGTCACCCACGCTGGAGTACAGTGGCACGATCTTGGCTCACTGCAGCCTCCACCTCCTGGGTTCAAGCAATGCTCATGCCTCAGCCTCCCTAGTAGCTGGGGTTATAGGTACCCACCACCACGCCCAGCTAATTTTTTGTATTTTTAGTAGAGATGGGGTTTCACGTGTTTGGCCAGGCTGGTCTCAAACTTCTGACCTCAAGTGATCCACCTGCCTAGGCCTCCCAAAGTGCTGGGATTACAGGTGTGAGCCACCATGCCTGACCTGTTCCTATTTTATAGATGAGATAATTGCATAGGTTTGGAAGGCAACAACTTTGAGTTCAAGTCCTAGCTTTTCTGCTTTTTAGCAGACTGATCTTGAATATGTAAAAAATGGGTAATAATACCTATTATATGAAATTATTAGAAAGATTAGGGATAATACATATAAACCAACTGGCATAGTGTCTGTAACCTCATATGTCTCAATACTTGCTAGGAAGTATTATCAGCTATGAGATGTCCAGTAAAAAGTCAGGCGTTTGTGTCTAGATTGTAAGAACTGAAAGTAAAAAATTTAAACATCAATATGTTGATGTTGGTTTGATCCTTGGATATAAATACTATTCCCTGGCCTGGAGGTGAGTGGCAGTGTACAAAGAGATAAGAATTGAGGGTAGAATTCTAGAAAATACCAATGGTAAAGGAACAGAAAGAATAAAAGATTCTTCCAAAAGAAATATAGATGAAATAATATTAGAGGTAGGAGGAGAGACATAGAAAAGTTTTGCAAGCCCAAGAGGAAAGGGTTTCTAAGAAGGGCAATGTCAACAATCACAAATGCGTCTGGGAAGCCATATATAAAAGTCTGAAAAGAGATGATTTTATCTGACAGAAAAGAGCTTGCTGTTGGCTGGGGTAAGAACCACTACAATGAAGTAATGGCAACCCAAGGCACAACTTCAGCATTTGGACGAGGGATAAATGAAGAAGTGGAAACAAAAGGAAAAGGCAATTTTTCCTTTAAATAGTGAGTCTCCATTTCATTTCACAATGATACAGTTTGGAAAGCACTTCAGGAATGGTGAACTAAGGACCTCCAAAAATATGCTCCTCCAAAAAAGAAACAAGAACACTGGCAAAAATCATCAAAATCACCTTTTTGAAAACACTGGAGGCGTGTTTTCACACTTGTAATCCCAGCACTTTGGGAGGCCAAGGCAGGCGGATCATTTGAGGTCAGGAGTTTAAGACCAACATGGTGAAACCCTGTCTCTACTAAAAATACAAAAATTAGCAGGGCATGGTAGTGTGTGCCTGTAATCCCAGCTACTTGGGAGGCTGAGGCAGGAGAATCGCTTGAACCCAGGAGGCGGAGGCTGCAGTGAGCCGAGATTGCGCCATTGCACTCCAGACTGGGTGACAGAGCGAGACTCTGTAATAAATAAATAAATAAATAAAGTATAAACAACAAACCACTGGAAATAAACCAAATGCTTGCAGCAATTCTTGGAGCATTTATTTGAGAAACATGGCTGAATCTTGGTAATAACAATGATTTTTGTGCCACTTGAAATTGTCCTATTCCCATCCCTCTCTTCCTAGCTCCATGACAGCCTTGAAAACCAGCAGCCTCACATCCATGGAAACTGAACATCAACAGCTTACAAGTCACTAGAAGTTGAACACAGATTTGAAGCTCTTTGAGAAGCCCTGTACCCAAAGAAATGTCATTTTTGACTTGTCTTGAAATCCCTTGAAAAGCTTCATTCTCAGGGCTTGTTTTTGTTTGACCCGACTCTCTGTGTGCTCTACCCCATGGGCATTTGCCAAAAGCAAAATATTAAGACACCCAAAGAAATGAGAAATGGCCCATACACAGGGTGAAAGAACAGTTGATAGAAACTATCTCTAAGGAAACTGAAACATTGGATTTACCAGACAAAAGCTTTATTTTTATTTATTCTGTATGTATATATGTATGTATGTTTTGACACAGTCTCGCTCTGTCACCCAGGCTGGAGAGCAGTGGTGCGATCTTGGTTCACTGCAACCTCTTTCTCCTGGGTTCAAGCAATTCTCCTGCCTCAGCTTCCTGAGTAGCTGGGATTACAGGTTCCCACCTCTACGCCCGGATAACTTTTGTATTTTTCATAGAGACGGGGTTTTGCCATGTTGGTCAGGCTGGTGTCTAATTTCTGACCTTAAGTGATCCACCCGGCTCTGACATACAATTCTTGAAACTGTTTACTGTTAAGAATTTTAATTGTCTTCCTTAAAAGAACACTGCATAAACAGATGTATTATTTATTTACACAAAGAAAAACAAATTGTACCTGGTATTTCTACCTGAAGCCAGGCTAGTCTTGAACTCCTGGCCTCAATCTATCCACCTACCACAGCCTCCCAAAGTGCTGGAATTACAGGTGTGAGCCACCATGCTTGGCTCAGACAAAGACTTTAAATCAGCGATTATAAATATGTTCAAAGCACTAAAGGAAATTGTATCTAAAGAATTAAATTATGAGAGTAATATTTTATCAAGCAGAGGATATCAATAAAAATATAGCAATTATTTTTAAAATTCTGGAGTTGCTGGATGCAGTGGCTCCACCTGTAATCCCAGCACTTTGGGAGGTCAAGGTGGGCAGATCACTTGAGGTCAAGAGTTTGAGACCAGCCTGGCCAACATGGTGAAACCCCATTCCTACTGAAAATATAAATGTTAGCTGTGTGTGCTGGCATGCACCTGTAGTCCCAGCTACTTGAGAGGCTGAGGCACAAGAATCACCTGAGTTTGGGAGGCGGAGGTTGTGGTGAGATTGTACCATAGCTCTCCAGTCTGGGCAAAAGAGCCAGACCTTGTCTCAATAATAATAATAATGATAATAATTTCTGGGCTGGGCGTGGTGGCTCATGCCTGTAATCCCAGTACTTTGGGAGGCCGAGGCAGATGGATCACCTGAGGTCAAGAGTTCAAGACGAGCCTGGCCAACATCATGAAACCCCATCTCTACTAAAATTGCAAAATTACAAAAATAAGCTGGGCATAGTGGCAGTGCCTCTAGTCCCAGCTGCTTGGGAGGCTGAGGCACAAGAATTGCTTGAACCCAGGAGGCGGAGGTTGCAGTGAGCTGAGATCATGCCACTGCATTCCAGCCTGGGTGACAGAATGAGACCCCATCTAAAAATAAAATTCTGGAGTTGAGAAGTATAGTAAAAAAATAAAGAATTTACTAAAATTTACTAGAGGAGCTCAAGAGTAGATTTGTGCTGTCAAAAAGTAATCAGTGAACTTGAATATAGATCAATTGAGATGCACTCTGACAGAAAAGAAAAAAAATGAAGAAAAATGAACAGAGCCTCTGAGACTGTGGGACACCATCAAGTGTGCCAACATAGCAAAATGGTAATCCCAGAAGTAAATGAGAGAGAGAGAAAGGGGAAGAAAGAATATATGAAGAAATAATAGCCGAAACTTCCCACATTTGATGAAAAACAGTAATCTATATATTCAAGAGGTTTAACAAACTCTGAGTAAGATAAGCTCAAAGATTCATCATAGTCAAACTGTTAAAAGGTAAAGACAGAGAATCTGGAAAGTAGAAAATGAAAAATGACTATCATATACAACAGATCCTTAGTAAAGGCTAGGCACAGTGACTCATGACTCTAATCCCAGTGTTTTGGGAGGCCAACACAGAAAGATTGCTTGAGGCCAGGCCTGGCCAGGAGTTTGAGAACAGCCTGGGCAATGTAGTCAGATCTCATCTCTATCCAAATAAAAATAAAAAATTTAGCTGGGCATGGTAGTGCATGCCTGTAGTCCTAAATACTCAGGAGGTTAAGGCAGAAGGATCACTTGAGTCCAGGAGCTCAAAGCTGCAGTGAGCTATGATCCCACCACTACACTCCTGGGTGACAGAATCTCTAAAACAAAACAAAACAAAACAGCCAGGCATTACAGGCTCATGCCTGTAATTGCAGCACTTTGGGAGGCTCATATGGGTGGATCCCTTGAGCCCAGGAGTTTGAGACCAGCGTGGCAACATGATGAAATCCTGTCTCTATAAGAAATACAAAAATTAGTCAGGCAAAGTCGTGTGCACCTATAGTTCCAGCTACTTGGGAGGCTGTGGTGGGGAGGATTGCTTGAGCTTGGAAAGTCGAGGTTTCACTGAGCTGTGATTGTACCACTGCACTCCAGCCTGGGTGATAGAGCAAGACTTTTTTTAACTCAGAGTGTGAGAGAGAGAGAGAGAGAGAGAGATTGAGATCCTCAATAAGATTAACATGAATTATCAGCAGAAACCATGGAAGCCAGAAAGCAGGAGGATGACATATTCAAAGTGCTAAAAGACTTTGAATGTCAGCCAAGAATTCTATGTATGCAGAAATTTGTAGTATGCAGGAATACTATGGTTTTATGCTTCAAAAATGAAAGAGAAAGTAAGATATTCTCAGATATACAAAAATTGAGAAATTTTTTCACTAGCAGACCTGCCCTGCAAGAAATGTTAAAGAGAATATTTCAGGCTAAAATGAAAGGACCATACACATGAACTCAAATCCACATGAAGAAATAAAGGGCACTGGTAACTACATAGGTATACTATAAAGTCAGTATTAATATATTTTTGATTTGTAACTTCTCTTTTCTACTATGTGATTTAAAAGATAATTGCATAAAACAATAATTATAAAATTATATTGATAGGCTTATAATTTAGAAAAATGTAATTTGTCTAAAACTAATAGCACAAAGGAGGAAGGAGGAAATGGAGTTATACTGAAGCAAAGCTTTTCATATGATGGCAATTAAGTTGGTATTAATCCTAACTAGATTATTTTGAAATAAGATACTAATGATAATCCCCAGACCAGCCACTAAGAAAGTAACTCAAAAACACGTACTAAAAGAGACAACAAAGGAATTAAAATAGTGTACTATTTAAATGAAATGCAAGGCTAAAATGATAGAAAAAAATCTACCACAAAAGCAAGCATGAAGAAACAGAGAAACAAAAAATATTTAAGACTTATAGAAAACAAATAGCAAAATAAGACATAAATCCTACCAAATCAATGACTATGACCACATTAAATGTAAATGGACTAAAAAATCCAATCAAATGCCAGAGATTGTGCTGGGTGTGGTGGCTTATACCTGTAATCCCATCACTTTGGGAGGCCAAGGCAGGAAGACTGCTTGGGGCCAGGAGCTTGGGACAAGCCTGGGCAATAGAGCAAGGCCCCATCTCTACAAAAAGAATTTTTTTAAGTAACCAGGCATGATGACATGCACCTGTAGTCCTAGCTACTCAGGAGGTTGAGGTGGGAGGATCACTTGAGCCCAGGAAGTTGAGGCTGCAGTGAGCCAAGATCATACCACTGCACTGCAGCCTGGGTGACAGAGTGAGACCCTGTTTCTAAAAATAAATAAGTACAAAATGTTTAAAAGTAAGAGATTGGTCAAAAAAAAAAAAGGAAGAAAACATAATTCAAATATACATTTTGCATAAGAGATATACTCTAGATTCAAAGACACACAAAGTGAAAGTAAAAAAATACATCAGACAGTAGTAATCAAAGAGAGAATGGTTACTCTAATATCAGACAATTTAGACCTCAAGACAAAAGTTGTTACGAGATAAAGAAGAGCATTTTTAAGAGTCTCCAGATCCAGCTGGAAAATATATTTTTTTAAAAAAGGGCATTTTATAATGATAAAATGGTCAGTCTATCAGGAAGACATAGCAATTATAAATAAATGTGTACCTAACAACAGAGCCCCCAAACACATGAAGAAAAACTGACAGAACTAAAGGGGGAAATAGACAATTCAACAATAATAGTTGGACAATTAAATACCACACTCACATTTTTTGTAAATTTAATTTTATTTTAGATTCAGGGGTACATGTGTAGGTTTGTTATATGGGTATACTGTGTAATTGTGGGGTTTGGGCTTCTAGTGTACTCATTACCAAATGGTGAACATTGTATCCAGTGGGTAATTTTTCAATCTCACTCCCCTCTGTTTCCTTTTTTGGATTTCCCAGTGTCTATTATTTTCATCTTTATGTCCATGTGTATTCATTGTTTACCTCCCACTTATAAGTGAGAATATGTGGTTAAGTGCTCCACTTTCAATTACAGATAGAACAACTAGGCAGAAAGTCAACAAGAAATTAGAAGACTTGAACAACAAAATAAACCAACTAGATCTAACAGAGATCTATAGGATACTTATGACAACAGAGAATGCATTCTTTTCAAGTGCTCATGGAACTTTCTTAAAGATAGACCATATATTGGGCCATAAAATAAGCCTCAGTACATTTAAGAGGCATGAAATCACGGAACTATGATGAAATCTTCAGCCACAATAACAATTAAATTTAAAATCAATAATTAAAAATTTGTAAATATTAAACAATAAACTTAAATAATCAATAGGTCAAAAAAGAAATCACAAGGGAATTAGAAAATATTTTGAGACAAACACACAACACATGAAAACTTTAGGGATGCAGTGAAGGTAATGCTTAGAGAGAAATGTATAGCTATCAATGCCTACAATAAAAAGGGAAGATATAAAACCAAGAACCTAACCTTATACCTTAAAAAAAAACTGGAAAATGAAGTACAAACTAAATTCAAAGCCAGTGGAAGTAAGGAAATAATAACTAATAAAAATAAAGAATAGAAAAGCAATCAGGAAAATTTTTTAAAAGTTGATTCTTTTTTTTCCAAGATTTTAATATTTTATTCTAAATTTTAGAAGTATAAAATATTCATTTAAAGTATATATTCTTGTAAATAGTTGTAGACTATAAAATGTTTGAAAAAAGATTCACTTAGTAATATACAAAATATCCATAACATATATGCATGTTCCCTGTATAAAATCCTACTATAATGGATCAATACTATAAAAAAGATACTAGTATAAGATAAGAAACATAGGGAAATTTGATTAGGAAAATTTGGGATGTAATGTATCACTTTATCTTTTAAATAGGCCCAATGAAAAACAATTTGTCAGATTTTTTTTTTTTTTTTTTACATTATGTAAAGGTCAAGTTTACATTAATGTAGGACATTTTGCTATGACATGTTGCAAGTTATTATTAAATTTAACAGAATTCCACATTGACAGACAGGAATTACAGCTTTCATAGAGTCACCATGAAGAATACTGTGATCAAGGATATTAGTATATTTGTGAATTCTTATTTATAATATATGGTTCATATTTATTCTAGGTAATTAAATTATTTTTATTATTATTATACTTTAAGTTTTAGGGTACATGTGCACAATGTGCAGGTTTGTTACATATGTATCCATGTGCCATGTTGGTGTGCTGCACCCATTAAGTCGTCATTTAGCATTAGGTATATCTCCTAATGCTGTCCCTCCCTGCTCCCCCCACCCAACAACAGTCCCCAGAGTGTGACTGTGTTCTCATTGTTCAATTCCCACCTATGAGTGAGAACATGCAGTGTTTGGTTTTTTGTCCTTGCAATAGTTTACTGAGAATGATGGTTTCCAGTTTCATCCATGTCCCTACAAAGAGCATGAACTCATCATTTTTTATGGCTGCATAGTATTCCATGGTGTATATGTACCACATTTTCTTAATCCAGTCTATCGTTGTTGGACATTTGGGTTGGTTCCAAGTCTTTGCTATTGTGAATAGTGCCGCAATAAACATACGTGTGCATGTGTCTTTATAGCAGCATGATTTATAGTCCTTTGAGTATATACCCAGTAATGGGATGGCTGGGTCGAATGGTATTTCTAGTTCTAGATCCCTGAGGAATCACACACTGACTTCCACAATGGTTGAACTAGTTTATAGTCCCACCAACAGTGTAAAAGTGTTCCTATTTCTCCACATCCTCTCCAACACCTGTTGTTTCCCAACTTTTTAATGATGGCCATTCTAACTGGTGTGAGATGGTATCCCATTGTGGTTTTGATTTGCATTTCTCTGATGGCCAGTGATGATGAGCCTTTTTGCATGTGTTTTTTGGCTGCATAAATGTCTTCTTTTGAGAAGTGTCTGTTCATATCCTTCGCCCACTTGTTGATGGGGTTGTTTGTTTTTTTCTTGTAAATTTGTTTGAGTTCATTGTAGATTCTGGATATTAGCCCTTTGTCAGATGAGTAGGTTGCAAAAATTTTCTCCCAATTTGTAGGTTGCCTGTTCACTCTGATGGTAGTTTCTTTTGCTGTGCAGAAGCTCTTTAGTTTAATTAGATCCCATTTGTCAATTTTGGCTTTTGTTGCCATTGCTTTTGGTGTTTTAGACATGAAGTCCTTGCCCATGCCTATGTCCTGAATGGTATTGCCTAGGTTTTCTTCTAGGGTTTTTATGGTTTTAGGTCTAACATGTAAGTCTTTAATCCACCTTGAATTAATTTTTGTATAAGGTGTAAGGAAGGGATCCAGTTTCAGCTTTCTACATATGGCTAGCCAGTTTTCCCAGCACCATTTATTAAACAGGGAATCCATTTCCCATTGCTTGTTTTTGTCAGGCTTGTCGAAGATCAGATAGTTGTAGATATGCAGCATTATTTCTGAGGGCTCTGTTGTGTTCCATTGATCTATGTCTCTGTTGTGGTACCAGTACCATGCTGTTTTGGTTACTGTAGCCTTGCAGTATAGTTTGAAGTCAGGTAGCGTGATGCCTCCAGCTTTGTTCTTTTGGCTTAGGATTGACCTGGTGATGCGGGCTCTTTTTTGGTTCCATATGCACTTTAAAGTAGTTTTTTCCAATTCTCTGAAGAAAGTCATTGGTAGCTTGATGGACATGGCATTGGATCTATAAATTACCTTGGGCAGTATGGCCATTTTCACGATATTGATTCTTCCAACCCATGAGCATGGAATGTTCTTCCATTTGTTTGTATCCTCTTTTATTTCATTGAGCAGTGGTTTGTAGTTCTCCTTGAAGAGGTCCTTCACATCCCTTGTAAGTTGGATTCCTAGGTATTTTATTCTCTTTGAAGCAATTGTGAATGGGAGTTCACTCATGATTTGGCTCTCTGTTTGTCTGTTATTGGTGTACAAGAATGCTTGTGATTTTTGTACATTGATTTTGTATTCTGAGACTTTGCTGAAGTTGCTAATCAGCTTAAGGAGATTTTGGGCTGAGACAATGGGGTTTTCTAGATATACAATCATATCATCTGCAAACAGGGACAATTTGACTTCCTCTTTTCCTAATTGAATACCCTTTATTTCCTTCTCCTGCCTGATTGCCCTGGCCAGAACTTCCAGCACTATGTTGAATAGGAGTGGTGAGAGAGGGCATCCCTGTCTTGTGCCAGTTTTCAAAGGGAGTGCTTCCAGTTTTTGCCCATTCAGTATGATATTGGCTGTGGGTTTGTCATAGATAGCTCTTATTATTTTGAGATACATCCCATCAATACCTAATTTATTAAGAGTTTTTAGCATGAAGGGTTGTTGAATTTTGTCAAAGGCCTTTTCTGCATCTGTTGAGATAATCATGTGGTTTTTGCCTTTGGTTCTGTTTAGATGCTGGATTACATTTATTGATTTGCGTATGTTGAACCAGCCTTGCATCCCAGGGATGAAGCCCACTTGATCATGGTGGATAAGCTTTTTGATGTGCTGCTGGATTCGGTTTGCCAGTATTTTATTGAGGATTTTTGCATCAATGTTCATCAAGGATATTGGTCTGAAATTCTCTTTTTTGGTTGTGTCTCTGCCAGGCTTTGGTATCAGGATGATGCTGGCCTCATAAAATGTGTTAGGGAGGATTCCCTCTTTTTCTATCGATTGGAATAGTTTCAGAAGGAATGGTACCAGTTCCTCCTTGTACCTCTGGTAGAATTCGGCTGTGAATCCATCAGGTCCTGGACTCTTTTTGGTTGGTAAGCTATTGATTATTGCCACAATTTCAGAACCTGTTATTGGTCTATTCAGAGATTCAACTTCTTCCTGGTTTAGTCTTGGGAGGGTGTATTTGTTGAGGAATTCATCCATTTCTTCTAGATTTTCTAGTTTATTTGCGTAGAGGTGTTTGTAGTATTCTCTGATGGTAGATTGTATTTCTGTGGGATCGGTGGTGATATCCCCTTTATCATTTTTTATTGCTTCTATTTGATTCTTCTCTCTTTTCCTCTTTATTAGTCTTGCTAGCGGTCTGTCAATTTTGTTGATCTTTTCAAAAAACCAGCTCCTGGATTCATTAATTTTTTAAAGGGTTTTTTTGTGTCTCTATTTCCTTCAGTTCTGCTCTGATTTTAGTTATTTCTTGCCTTCTGCTAGCTTTTGAATGTGTTTGCTCTTGCTTTTCTAGTTCTTTTAATTGTGATGTTAGGGTGTCAATTTTGGATCTTTCCTGCTTTCTCTTGTGGGCATTTAGTGCTATAAATTTCCCTCTACACACTGCTTTGAATGTGTCCCAGAGATTCTGGTATGTTGTGTCTTTGTTCTCATTGGTTTCAAAGAACATCTTTATTTCTGCCTTCATTTTGTTATGTACCCAGTAGTCATTCAGGAGCAGGTTGTTCAGTTTCCATGTAGTTGAGCGGTTTTGAGTGAGTTTCTTCATCCTGAGTTCTAGTTTGATTGCACTGTGGTCTGAGAGACAGTTTGTTATAATTTCTGTTCTTTTACATTTGCTGAGGAGCGCTTTACTTCCAACTATGTGGTCAGTTTTGGAATAGGTGTGGTGTGGTGCTGAAAAAAATGTATATTCTGTTGATTTGGGGTGGAGAGTCCTGTAGATGTCTATTAGGTCTGCTTGGTGCAGAGCTGAGTTCAATTCCTGGGTATCCTTTTTAACTTTCTGTCTCGTTGATCTGTCTAATGTTGACAGTGGGGTGTTAAAATCTCCCGTTATTATTGTGTGGGAGTTTAAGTCTCTTTGTAGGTCACTCAGGACTTGCTTTTTGAATCTGGGTGCTCCTGTGTTGGGTGCATACATATTTAGGATAGTTAGCTCTTCTTGTTGAATTGATCCCTTTACCATTATGTAATGGCTTTCTTTGTCTCTTTTGATCTTTGGTTTAAAGTCTATTATCTGTTTGGTTTAAAGTCTATTTTATCAGAGATTAGGATTGCAACCCCTGCCTAAAAGTTGATTCTTAAATGATATAATTGGCAAAACATTAGTGAGACTGACTGCTACAGTCTGAATGTTTATGTCCCCTCAATATTCATATGTTAAAGTCTTCGACCACAAGGTGATGGCATTAGAAGGTGGGGCCTTTGGAAGGTGACTAGATCATGAAGGTGGAATTAATGCCTTTATAAAAGAGGCTTGAGAGAGACCCTTCCACCCTGTGAGGACACAGGAAGAAAATGGCTGTCTCGGTGGAAGCAAGTCTTTACTAGACACTAAATCTGCTGGTGCCTTGATCTTGAACTTCCCATCCTCCAAATTTCTGTTATTTATAAGCCACTCAGTGTATAGTATTTTGTTACTGCAGTCCAGATGAACTAAGACAGGTATCCCCATCCCCTAGGCTGTAGACCTGTACCCGTTAGGAACTGAGCTACACAGGAGGAGGTGAGCAGCAGGCCAGAGAGCATTACTGCCTGAGCTCTGCCTCCTGTCAGATCAGTGGCAGCATTAGATTTTCATAAGACTGTGAACCCTATTGTGAACTGCACATGTGAGGGATCTAGGTTGTGTGCTTCTTATGAATCTAAGTAATGCCTGAGGATCTGAGGTGACAGTTTCATCCTGAAACCATCCCATTCAACCCCCTCTTCGTCCACGGAAAAATTGTCTTCCATGAAACTGGTCCCTGGTGCCAAAAAGTTTGGGGACTGCTGAACTAAGATATCACTAAGAAATAAGAGAAAACATTTAAATTATTAAAATCAGGAATAAAATAAAGACATCACTACTGATCTTATAGTAATACGAATTATTATAAGGGAGTACTGCAAACAATTATATTCAACAAATTAGATCAGTTCAATAAAATTGATAAATCCCTAGAAAGATACAAACTACCAAAATGGATTCAAGAAGAAATAGAAAATTTGAATAGACCTATAACAAGTTAAAAAATTAAATCATTAATCAACAAACTTCCCACAAAGAAAAGCTGAAGCCTAAATAACTTCACTGGTAAATTCTAGCAAACATTTACAGAATAATTAACAGAAATTATTCACAAACTGTTTCCAGAAAAATAAACAAGGAGGAAACACTTCCAATTCATTTATTACTCTGTTACCAAAGCAGACAAAGATATAACAAGAAAACTGCAGACTAATACCTGCCATGAATATGGATACAAAATATGTTCAACAAACTACTAGTGAACCAAATCTAGCAACATAAAAAGGATTATACATCATGACCAAGTGGAATCTATCCCAGGACCTGCATGGTTGATTTAATGTATGAAAATCAATCAGTGTAATATACTATGTCAACAGAATGAAGGATAAAAACCACATGGTCAAGCCAGGCATGGTGGTACATGCCTGGAGTCTCAGCGACTTGGGAAACTGAGGTGAGAGGATCCCTTGGGACCAAAAGTTCAAGTATAACCTGGGCAATATAGTAAGACCTTGTTTGAAAAAACAAACAGGCCAGGTGCAGTGGCTGACTCCTGTAATCCCAGTGCTTCGGGAGGCTGAGGCAGTTTGATCACCTGAGGTCAGGAGTTTGAGACCAGTCTAACCAACATGGTGAAACCATGTCTCTACTAAAAATACAAAAAAATTAGCCAGGCATGGTGGTAGGCACCTGTAATCCCAGCTACTTGGGAGGCTGAGGCAGGAGAATCACTTGAACCCAGGAGGCAGAGGTTGCAGTAAGCAGAGATTGCGCCATTGCACTCCAGCCTGTGCAACAAGAGCAAAACTTTGTCTCAAAAAATAAACAAAAACCATCCATATGATCATTGCAATAAATGCAGAAAAAGCATTTGACAAAAACTCTAACCCTTTTTCATGATGAAAAACACTTAACAAACTAGGAATAGAAGGGGATGTTCTCAACCTGACTGTATTAGTTTGCTTGCACTGCTGTAACAAAATGCCACAGACTGGGTGGCTCAACAACAGAGATTAATTTTCTCACAGTTCTGGAGCTAGAAATTCAAGATCAAGGTACTGTTTGGGTTGGTTCCTGGTAAGGCCACTCTTCTTGGCTTGGAGGTGGCTATTTTCTGTGTCCTTACATGGTTTTTCTATGTGCATATGCAGAGAGATAGCTCTCTGGTGTCTCTTTCTCTTTTTATAAGGACACCAGTCCTATTGGATAAAGGCCCCACCCTTATGACCTCACCTAACCTTTATTATCTCCTTATAGGTCCTATCAGCAAATAGGATCATCTTGGGGGTTAGGATCTCAACATATAAACTTGGGGAGAAAACCAGCATATAACATTGATAAAGTGCATCTATAAAAAAACCACAGAGAATATAATATTTATGGTAAAAAACTGCATGTGTTTATTCTATGATCAAAGACAAGCATGTCAGTTCTCACTATGTCTATTCATCCTTGTGATAGGTATTCTAGCCAGGGCACTTAGATAGAAAACAAAATAAAAGGCGTCATATTGGAGAAGAAGAAGTAATACTATCTCTAGTTGCTGATAACATGATCTTATATATAAAAAATCCTAAGGAATCTACATAAAATCCATTAGAACTAATAAGTTCAGTAGGTCACAGTATAAGATCAAGATACAAAAATCAATTGTATTTTTTACATTAGCAATGAATAGTCTAAAATGAAATTAAAACAATTTCATTTATAATATCAAAAGAATAAGATATTTAGAAGTAAATTTAACAAGCACAAAATGTGCACACTGAAAACAAAACATCATTGAAAGAAAGTAAAGACCCAAATAAATAGAAATACATATTCATTAACTAGAAGACTTAATATATTCTTCTCTAAATAGATCTACAGATTCAATGCAGTCCCTATCAAAATCTCAGCTGGCTTCTTTGTAGAAATTGACAAAAGTATCCTAAAATTCAAATGGAAATATAAGGGATCCAGAATAGTCAAAACAATCTTAGAACAAAGTTGGAGAACTCACACTTTTCCATTTCAAAACTTACTACAAAGCTACAGTAATCAAGACAGTATGGTACTGGCATAAAGATAGATATATAGATCAAAGGAATAAATTTTAGAGTCCAGAAATAAACCCTTATATTTATGGTCAACTAACTTTAACAAGGATGCTGAGACAATTCAATATGTTAGAATAGTCTTTTTGACAATGGTGCTGGGATGACTGAATATCCACCAAGTGATGAATATGTAGAAACTATTATATATCCATACCATGAAATAATATTTGGCCATAAAAAGGAATGAAGTACATTCTACAACATGGACAATTCTTGAAATCATTATTCTAACTGAAAGAAGACAAAAGGCCACATTTTGTATGATTCCATTTATATAAAATGTTCCCAGTAGGCAAATGCATAGAGATAGAAATCGCTAGGGGCTGGAGGAAGGGGAGAATGGGGACTGAGTGTTAATGAATATAAAGTATCTTTTTGGGGTTGGTGAAAATGTCTGAAATTATTAAGTGGTGGTGATTGCATAATCTTTTGAATATAATAAAACCCTACTGAATTGTTCACTTAAATGTCTATGGATTCAATTGTATATGAATTATATCTCAATTTAAAAGTGACCTAAAACATGATTGAATGATATGATCTAACAATCTGGATCTAGTGATATAAAATCAATTTATTTAATCAGCAGATATATACAGTATCTTCTTCTAGACATTTGGGGATGTCTCAGAGATATCTGACCATGTTCCTCTTCCCTTCCTCCACAATACAGTCTTAGAGCCACTAGGTGCAGCCTGGCAAAGGGATTGTCTGCCCCAGAGTGGGGATTTGGGGGACTGTGGTGGTCCAGAGCAGAGTGAGAAGGGTTCTGCTGGGGAGAGCATCCTGGGCTGGGATGTTCAGTTCCAAGTGGTGTGAGGAGGGCATACACAAGGCAGAGGGGGATGGCAGTAGCATTGGGAGATTGGTTATAGACAAGGAGGCAGATCAAAAAAGTAAATATGTAAGGCTGGGTGCAGTGGCTCACGCCTGTAATCCCAGCACTTTGGGAGGCCAAGGTGGGCAGATCACGGGATCAGGAGATTGAGACCATCCTGGCTAACACAGTGAAACCCCATCTCTACTAAAAATACAAAAAAATTAGCTGGGTGTGGTGGCGGGCACCTGTAGTCCCAGCTACTTGGGAGGCTGAGGCAGGAGATTGGCATGAATCCAGGAGGTGGAACTTGAGGTGAGCCAAGATTGCACCACTGCACTCCAGCCTGGGTGACAGAGCAAGACTCTGTCTCAAAATAAATAAATAAATAAATAAATAAATAAATAAATAAATAAATATGTAGAAGGAATGGGAGCCAGGTTTATCACTGTAGTAGAAGAAATTTACAAATATGGCAAGGGAGAAAACTATAGCTCAGGAACAGTGTCACCCCTATAGCAATAAGGATGTTTAACACCGAGATCTTGGGTTTTTAAATACCATTCTCCATGAAAAGGAACTAGAGTTCTGTATTAATCTTTTCTTGCACTGCTATAAAGATATATCTGAGACTGGGTAATTTATAAAGAAAAGAGGTTTAATTGGCTTACAGTTCTGCAGGCTGTACAGGCTTCTGCTTCTGGGGAGGGCTCAGAAAACTTACCATCATGGCAGAAGATGAAGGGAAAGCAGAAGCAGGCACATCTTCCTATGGCCAATAGGAGAGAGAAAGAGTGAAGTGGGAGGTGCTACACACTTTCTTTTTTTCTTTTTCTTTTTCCTTTTTTTTTTAAATTTTGAGATGGAGTCTCACTCTGTCACCCAGGCTGGAGTGCAGTGGTGTGATCTCAGCTCACTGCAACCTCCGCCTCCCGGGTTCAAGCAATTCTTGTGCCTCAGCCTTCCAAGTAGCTGGAATTACCAATGCGTGCCACCATGCCTGGCTAATTATTTTTGTTTTTTTAGTAGAGACGAGGTTTCACCATATTGGACAGGCTGGTCTTGTACTCCGGACCTCTGGTGATCTGCCTGTCTTGGCCTCCCAAAGTGCTGGGATTACAGGCTTGAGCCACTGCGCTCGGCCTACACACTTTCAAACAACCAGATCTTGTGAGAACTCTGTCACGAGACAGCACTACAGGGATTATCGGGGGAACTCGCCCCCAATATTTAAATGTAGGTTCTTTCTATTTTCCATAAGTGTCAGCCAGCTAAGAAATAAAGAGAAAGAGTATAAAGAGAATAATTTTACGGCTGGGTTACCAGGGGTGACATCACATATCGGTAGGACCATGATGCCCACCTGAGCCTCAAACCAGCAAGTTTTTTATTAAGGGTTTCAAAAGGGGAGGGGGTATAATAACAGAGTAGGTACAAAGATCAAGTACTTCAAAGGGCAAAAAGCAGAACAAAGATCACATGCTTCTGAGGGAACAGGACAAAGGGCAAAAGCAGAACTACTGATGAGGGTCCAACAAAGATCACAAGGCAAAGGGCAAAAGCAGAACTACTGATAAGGGTCTATGTTCAGTGGTGCATGTATTGTCTTGATAAACATCTTAAACAATAGAAAACAGGGTTCAAGAGCAGAGAACCGGTTTGACCACAAATTTACCAGGGCGGAGTTTTTTCCCCATCCTAGTAAGCCTGAGGGTACTGCAGGAGACCAGGGCATATCTCAGTCCTTATGTCAACCACATAAGACAGACACTCCCAGAGTGGTCGTTTATAGATCTCCCCCTAGGAATGCATTCCTTTCCCAGGGTATTAATATTAATATTCCTTGCTAGGAAAAGAATTTAGTGATATCTCTCCTACTTGCATGTCCATTTATAGGCTCTCTACAAGAAGAAAAATATGGCTGTTTTTGCCCGACCCCACAGGCAGTCAGACCTTATGGTTGTCTTCCCTTTTTCCCTAAAAATCGCTGTTATTCTGTTCTTTTTCAAGGTGCACTGATTTCATATTGTTCAAACACACATGTTTTACAATCAATTTACACAGTTAACACAATTATCACAGTGGTCCTGAGGTGACGTACACCCTCAGCTTACGAAGATAATAGGATTAAGAGATTAAAGTAAGGACAGGCATAAGAAATTATAAAAGTATTATTTAGGAACTGATAAATGTCCACGAAATCTTCACAATTCATCTTCCTCTGCTGCAGCTCCAGCTGGTCCCTCCATTCGGGGGTCCCTGACTTCCTACAACAGGGGATGGTGCTAAATGATTAGAACCCCCCACCTAGTAATCCAATCCCCTCCCACCAGGCCCCACCTCCAACAAGTTCCTTCACAAAATGGATTATTCCAGGGCTGGGGTGGGAAAAGATGACCCTGGAACATCTTTTGTGCCAAAACATAAGGAAGTGTATGAAGAATAACAGGGACATGTCAAAAGGACACGGAAGCCAGATTGAAGGGGCTACTACTAGCCAAATCTGGGATAACTTGAGCATCAAAATGAACAATGTTAATGATGGATTATTACTTACTGGATAAAGCAAGAAACCGTGAGCCCATACTGAAATAAATAGATTTAAACAAATACATTTCATATGGGATGAGATTTTTACATAATTCCAAAGTACTTTTCCAAAAAGTACTAATAACAAGAAATGTGATGGTATAAAGGAGAATTCTGGTAGGTAGCATTTTAAGCAAGTGACCTAAGTGAACATTATCAGTAATGGGACAACTCAAAATTATGGTCATTCTGTGTTATTCCTGTCCAAAAATGCATAACCCCAATCTAACCAAGAGGAAACATAAGAAACCCAAATTGAGGGACATCTACAAAATAACTGGCCTGGATTCTACAAAAGTATCAAGGCTATGTGAAAGTCACAGGAAGACTGAGAAACGGTGCCAGATTGAAGGAGACATAAAAACTAATGTAACACGTGATTCTAAACTGGATTCTTTTGCAAAATGGATGTTATTGGGATGCCTGGCCAAACTTGAATGGTGTCTGAGCATTCGATGGTAGTAATATAAAAATGTTAATTTTCCCATTTTCTCTGCTTTTGACGGTTATGTTGAGGTTATGTAGAATGTCCTTGTTTGTGGGAATTACACACTGATGTACTTGGGATGATAGGTATCCTGTCAACAACTTGGGGGATGATAGATATCCTGTCAACAACCAGTACTTTTAACTGGTTTGAGAAAAGATTTTGTACTGTGCTTCCAACTTTTCTATAAGCTTCAGGTTGTTTCAAAAAACAACAAAAAAGAAAAGTATCTGACTAAGGGGCCTATTTAGTGTAATAATTAAATAGTAAGAATGTTGCACTGAAAATGTCTGGTGATGGTGTTCATTGTGGGGCATGCGTGTGTTTGCTGCTATTTTGTGTGTGCACCTGACACCTACCCATCACGTGGGCCTGGCACTCATGGCCCATCTGGAGCCAAACCTTCTGCTCCTTGGTTTGTCTCTTTAGACTTTGGGTCCCATCTGGGGCCCAGTTCAATACAGTGTGGGTAAATCCCCATAGTTGATGTGGCCAGTATATTTGTAAAACCTTTAATATCTTCGAACTACATCTAATTTTTAACTTTCTATTGCTTCTGGTGATACCAATTTCAGGGACGTAGGAGATACTGAATTTAAAAGATAATAAAATATTTTAGCACTTAAGTGAAGACTAAAGACGGGCAAGGATTTTTCTTTTCTAAACTCTTCTATATAGTTACTTGTATAACATGTTAAAGAAAAGGTGACCTTTGCATGAAATAGTTTTCCCATGCATCATTAATCAAGCTAATATAAACTATAAGCACTATCTGTTGCTTACATTCTCACCATCAGCTCTCCTGCCTTTTAAGCTTTCTTGAAATTATTTCCAGCTATTAATCTGTACTTGTAAATAACACAACTCAGAAAAACTGGACCGCAGGGATCCTGTCCTACATAGCTGCCTGGCAGGAGGGGATAGAGGCTGTAGAGCAGGTGGGGTGAAGGGAGTGGGAGGGAAGGCAGGCACCCTTCATGTCACTCGGTTCTGGTCTTCCCTGTCCTTCTGTCTTTCTCCATTCTCCAAGATTAGTTGAGTGTCAGTTACGTGTCAGGCAGGGTAATGGCACTGGGGAGCCAATGACAAATGAGATACACTCCGGACC
This sequence comes from Hylobates moloch, assembly GCF_009828535.3. Taxonomy (NCBI): domain Eukaryota; kingdom Metazoa; phylum Chordata; class Mammalia; order Primates; family Hylobatidae; genus Hylobates; species Hylobates moloch. The sequence goes on from NW_026652313.1 coordinate 62,083, forward strand.
TTTTAAGGGGCACTGAATTTGTAGAAAGAGAGACTGCTGAGCTAGGAATTCAAGAATATTCTAATAGTTTCTACAAAAGAAGTCAGGCCGGGCATGATGGTTTACGCCTGTAATCCCAGCACTTTGGGAGGCCGAGGCGGGTGGATCACCTAAGGTCAGGAGTTTGAGACTAGCCTGGATAACATGGTGAAACCCTGTCTCTACTAAAAATACAAAAATTAGCCAGGTGTGGTGGGTGCCTGTAATCCCAGCTACTTGGGAGGCTGAGGCAGGTAAATTACTTGGACCTGGGAGGCAGAGGTTGCAGTGAGCTGACATCACGCCATTGCACTTCAGCATGGGAGACAGAGAATGTGTCTCAAAAAAAAAAAAAAAAAAAAGTCAAATAGTGCTATTAAAGGAGAAAAATTGCTTCAAGACAGGAACAAGCCGGGCGCGGTGGCTCACGCTTGTAATCCCAGCACTTTGGGAGGCCGAGGCAGGCGGATCACGAGGTCAGGAGATCGAGACCACGGTGAAACCCCGTCTCTACTAAAAATACAAAAAATTAGCCGGGCGTGGTGGCAGGCGCCTGTAGTCCCAGCTACTCGGAGATGCTGAGGCAGGAGAATGGCGTGAACCTGGGAGGCGGAGCTTGCAGTGAGCCGAGATTGCGCCACTGCACTCCAGCCTGGGCGACAGAGCGAGACTCCGTCTCAAAAAAAAAAAAAAAAAGACAGGAACAAAAAGTCTTCATGGAAAAGGTAATGTTTAAAGCCCCAACTTAGTTGCAGTTTTCCAGGAAAGAAGGAGGAGAGGGAATCACAAGCAGAGGAAATCGAAGCAAAAGGCTGTGAGTCTCAGAGTGCAGCTTCTTTGGAGCTCATCGAGGGGAAGGTGAAGGCAAAAGGAAGGACTGTGTGTGTCTGAAAGTAGAGACAGGCTGAGGAGAGTGAGCCAGAAGCATCAACTGAAGTTGGACCTTTTTTTTTTTCCCCTGCTCTGTCACCCAGGCTGGAGTGCAGTGATGTGATCTTGGCTTACTGCAACCTCCGCCTCCCAGGTTCAAGTGATTCTCCTGCCTTGGCCTCCCAAGTAGCTAGGATTACAGGCATGCACCACCACACCCGGCTAGTTGTTTGTATTATAACTATTTTTTTTTTTTTTTTAGATGGAGTCTTTTTTTGTCACCCAGGCTGGAGTGTAGTGGCGCAATCTTGGCTCACTGCAACCTCTACCTCTTGGGTTCAAGTGATTTTCCTGCCTCTGCCTCCCGAGTAGCTGGGACTACAGGCGCGTGCCATTACACCCGGCTAACTTTTTGTATTTTCAGTAGAGACTGGGTTTTGCCATGTTGGCCAGGATGGTCTTGATCTCCTGACCTCGTGTTCTGCCTGCCTGAGCTTCCCAAAGTGCTGGGATTACAGGCATGAACCACCACACCCAGCAGGACCATTTTTAAAAAGAAAGCAGACAGGCCAGGTGGTGACTCACACCTGTAATCCCAGCACTTTGGGAGGCTGAGGCAGGAGGACGGCCTGAGGACAGGAGTTCAGGACCAGCCTGGTCGACATGGTGAAACCCTATCTCTACTAAAAATACAAAAATTTACTGGGCGTGGTGGTGCTCACCTGTAATCTCAGCTACTTGGGAGGCCGAGGCAGGAGAATTGCTTGAACCTGGGAGGTGGAGGCTGCAGTGAGCAGAGATCGTGTCATCGCACTCCAGCCTGGGTGACAGAGCGAGACTCCATCTCTACATACATACATACATACATACATACATACATACATACATACATAAGACAAAAGCAGACAAAAACCAAACAGCAACAACAAACTCCCCTGCATGCTACACTGAGGAGCGCAGACTTTATTCTAGGATGATGAGATGTCAGGGGAGGGTCTGCTGGAGACAGCCATGGTCACTTCCCTCCCACCACAGGGATTCTGTGATTGTCAGGAGCAGGAAGGAACTGCCTGACCTCTGTATGCTGGGAGAATTGCTCACACTCTTGCTTCACTGAGATCTCTGCTCAAACATTACCTCATCCTCTCCTGTCTAACCTCATGAAAATAGCATGCCCAAGATTTTCTACTTATCTGCCTTAATTTTTCTTCCTAGTACTTCCCAAATATTTCAGTTATCTGTTTATTTTTTTGTCTCCCCCACAGGTATATAAGCTCTATGACAACAGGGGCTTTGTCTTAGTACTGCTGGTCCTCACGGTGCCTTGTACCGTGCCAGCCATGTAGAAAATGCCTGTAGATTCTTGAGTGAGTGAAGGGTGATGCAAATCTCCCACAAATCATGGTCCAAAGACCATATGAGTTCTTGGGAACCCACAGACTCAGATTCTAGAAAGAGAACTTTGTAGTCCCCAAGGGGCTCTTGCAGCCCAGGTGGAAGGATGGTGAATAAGAAGTCCCAAGAGGCTCTCTAAGCAACAACAGCTTTCCAAATGAGTTGGCAGATCCCTACCCTTACAATCCTGTTTCTGTCTGTTCCCCAGAGTCAGCCTTTTATAATGGAAAGGCAGGGCTGAGATAATGTTCTAATTTAGGGTTGTTAGAACTTAGCCAAGGATCTCACCAGGGAAAGAGGAAGAAGCCCAGATCTTTCCTCTAAAATGCAGTCCAAAGCCAGAGCTTGGAATAGAAAAGCTGGTGTTTTCCTGAATGTCCATGAGACCTCAAAATGGATAGGCCGTGTCCTTCAGGAGATCACATGGGTCTCATGAAGCCTCAGCGTTAGCATATCACCTTCAACTTCACAGCATCTTCCGTGCTTGGCTCTGAATGGACAGTAGTGCATTCATCAACAAGCTTCCTAGACAGGTATCCATCTAGGGGGTGGTTCTTTGGATCTCTAGCAGTCCAGTGATGTAGAGTGGAGAGAGTCCAGAAACTTCCCAGGATGGGTCAGGTCTTCAGCTTTCCTAAGCCACATGGCTAGAATCACCTTAAATTACTAGAAAAACAGACAAGTCTCAACGATGTGAAAACTGGTGGTCTTGTTTCTAGATCTTTTCCATTTGAGAACCAATGTGTTCCTATTCCAGGCAACCAAAACCTCATGTCCTGGATATGCAAGGAAAACAGAGTCGCGCTTCTTTTGCCTGGCATATGAGTGCTTTCGAGGACACTGATCAGAGAAATTCCAAATGGGCTATTCTTGTTAGGCAGAGTAAGTCATCATTGCCAAGAGCTTCCAAACCATCTAAGCTGCCGAAGCTACCAAAAAAGGAAAAGGTATGATTTTTTACTTTTCTAAATCATCATAGAAAAAGTCTGGCTGCTTTAATGTATAAATTAGGGAGAGGTTTCTCATAGTAATACCAATAATCAGTTTCGTGGCTTCTTTTAACCTATTGAAGCATTGTGTAATTTATACTGGATTGCCACAGTGATGTTTATTCAGTGGGTAAGTTGGCATTATGCCCCTTTTATAGTTAAAGAAAACAAGAGATTGTGTCCTCAGAATTTCTTATCATTAGGTTTAACCTCGGGAGAATGGCCACCCCCGTGAGTTACAAGAGCTGAGAAAGCACCGTTTGTGAGATGGAGGTAAATCTGTAACTCCCCTCAAAACCTCACACGGGTTAGCGGAGTAAGCTCATACCCATTCAAATTCTAGGTTTTCCCCTAAACTATTTATGGAATCTTGGGCAAGTTGCATAATTTTCCTGTATGGGTTTTTATAAGTAAAATGGGGATTTTGGTATCTGTTTTAAATATTTTATGGAGTTCGGAGGAGAATTAAAGAATGTGGAAGTATATATTCAACAACGATTTCCTGAGGTCTGTGTACAAACCATTCGCCAATAATAGCTTTCTGTCTAATCCCACAGCACAGTGAACTTTGCAGGCATCCAGTTTTTCAATAGAGTTTGACAGCAGATATCCATGCTAGAAAAAGGAATAGAATAGCTCAGGCCCATTCAGAAACTCCTGTTCCTTACGCACAGAAAGACATCTTGCTCTTTTGGAGAATCTTGCCAATTCATTAGAATATTACTCACCCTCTGTTGCCAGAGATCTGATTCATCAGCAAGTCATCATGTCTATTTGAGACACTCTGTGATGGAAGGAGACTTCGCTGTCCTCCTCAGTAGATCCTGACCTTAGGAATACCTCGTATTGAAAAAGGGAACAGTTCGACATCTAACATTTTAATGTAGTCTGAATTTTGAGATGGGTATAAGTGAAATGATTTATTGCAGTGTGTGGAGGAGGGCTTGGATTAGTTACTTTCTGTCACTGAACTAATTTTGTGTCGGATTAGAGCTATTACGGACTAAATTATCCCAAACGCTTCTATCATTCACCAAATCCAGTTGAAATATTTTTTGCATTAAAAAATCTGTTAAAAGACTTATTTTGATTTCGAATTTGTAGAGCAAGTTGTAACAACAGCACAAAGAACTTGATATACTCTTTCCCCAGCCCCATCTGTTGTTAATTTTATTTGCTTTTATGTTCACTTTCTTCCTCTCTCTCTTACACCATTTGAGTGCAAGTTGCAGACATGATGCCCCCCAACTTCTCTTGTCTTTTTTTTTTTAAGATATGGGGGTCTCACTATGTTGCCCAGGCTGGAGTGCATTCATGGGCACAACCACAGTGCACCGCAGCCTTGAACTCCTGGGTTCAAACAATCCTCCCACCTCAGCCTCCTCAGTAGCTAGGACTACAGGCACAGACCCTGTGGAATAAATGGTCTACAGGCTAGATCCTTTACTCCTAAACATTTCAGGGTGTATTTCCTAAGAACAAGGATGCTGTCTCACATAACGACAGTACAATTTATAAGATTCAGGAAATTTAACATTGATAGAGTATTATTATCTCATCTAAAGTTCATAGTCGAATTTTACTGAAAAGCAGATGGTGGTGGTTCGCACCTTTAATCCCAGCACTTCGGGAGGCTGAGGTGGAAGAATCACTTGAGCCCAAGTTTGAGAGCAGCCTGGGCAACATAGTGAGACCCCGTCTCTACAAAAAACATAAAAAATTAGGCAGGGGTGGTGGTGCACGCCTGTAATCCCAGCTACTCAGGAGGCTGAGGTCGGAGGCTTGCTTGAGCACAGGCCTGCAAGTCTGCAGTGAGCTATGATTGCATCACTGCACTCCAGCCTGCGTGACAGACAGCCTGACTGTCTTAAAAAATAACAACAACAGCAACAACAATAAGTATTAACTGACGACCTTTGTAATATTCTGATCCAGGATTCAGTCTAGGACCATGTATTACATTGAGTTAGCATATCTAGTTAGTCCCCTTCAGTTTGGAGGAGTTCCTCACTCTGGTCTTTTATAACACGGACATTTTTGAGGAATCCAGGCCAGTTCTGTATCTTTCAGTTTGGGCTTGTCTGATGTTTCCTCATGAGTGGGTTCAGGTTACGTGTTTTTGTCAGGAATCCCAGATAAGTGATGTTGCCTCATGCTCAGTGCATCACATCAAGAGGCACCTGAGGTCGGTTTAACCCATTATTCCTGAGAGTAGTTGAGCACTTGGTCATACTCCCTCCATTTCAGAAATAAACAAAGTACTGAATCATTCAAAATAATTTATCTTTTTATCAATGAGGCTTTCTTCTAAATTTCCAGATATACTTTAGATACTTGTCCCACAAGTCCATTTTTTTGGACTGTTCTGCAGAATTTGCGTGGATGCTTCAATAAATACTCAACCCCCGCTCTTTTACACGAATCCTCTTTAGGGAAAATAAATTGGAACAAGTGTTCTTATATACTCGAAAGCAAATAATGAATACCACATGTGAAAAGCCTCCAACGCAGTGCCTCACACATAGCCGCCAATGAGTGGCTATCATTACTATTCTTACTTGAGATGCCAACACATTTTCCATTCTTACGCGACAAGAATCAGAACCATGCACTGAAAGTCTCTTAAGTAGAAATTTGTCTGTGTTACTGGGTGACTTGGGGAAAATTTTAAAAGCTTAAACCTATAGACAGTATCACAAGCTTTCCCATCAAAATAGATGGTTGAAAATGGGAATATTTTATATCCATGCTTTGAGTTTGGTTTTCCATGTATAAACTTAAGTTTAGACAGCTTAATTACAATGTTTCTAAAAAGTACAATTTATGAGATTTAACAGTATGTATCATTCTTGTATACATTTACCCAAAAATGCTCTTAAAAATACTTCTGGAAATCCATTGGGCAAGTCTCTAAACCGCTTCTTCTATAATGCCCTAATCTCTCTTTTTAAATCACAAAATGTCTCTTAAGTTCTATCTTGTATTCCATTCATTATTTTCCCCTTCTGGATTTCTGGTAGTTTTTTTTCCTTCATATAATAGCTACCTAAGCGTTCTACAATTTACGTGCAGATGATAGACACTTTTAATGTAATTCATTTCTATTTCATTTCTTTGCTGGCAAATATTCTCATTGTCCCCCTTCATTCCAATACATGGACTTCAGTCTCAGTGACTGACACATTCTTTTCCTCATCCACTCGAGTCTGAGAGTAGTATTCTCAAATTTTAAAGGTCATAGAAATCACTTGGGGATCATGTTAAGATGCAGATTATGATTCAGTAGGTCTGAAATGGGGTTTGAGGTTTTGCATTTCTGTCAAGCTCCCAGGAAATGCAGTTAGTTGTTGCTGGTCTGAGGACCTTGAGTAGCAAGGTGCTGGAGGATTTGACAATGAATTGAATTTTGTGCTAGGAACAGGGGGGACTTGATGAGGCAAAGGGAAGAGGGAATGGGGGGGATTTGATGAGACAAAGGGAAGTCTATTCTAGGAAGAATAGACAGGGCAAAGACAATAACCTAGCACCTTTGGGGAAGTACATGTGGTTCAATGTGGCTGGAATATAGAACGCAGAATTATCTGATGAGGCTGGAGAAGATGAATCAGCTGGGTCACTGGAGTGCACAGGGCTGGGCTTTTATTTATTTTTTTGAGACGGAGTCTTGTTCTGTTGCCCAGGCTGTAGTGTAGTGGCACAATCTCGGCTCACTGCAGCCTCCGCCTCCTGGGTTCAAGTGATTCTACTGCCTCAGCCTCCCGAGTAGCTGGGATTACAGGCGCTGGCATGAGCCACTGCGCCGGGCCTTTCCACCACTTTTAACGAAATGTTACCTCCTTCCTTCTCAGAGGGTTGTTTTCCAACTCTTTGCAACACATATTCAGAGACTATGTGACATCTATGCCAACCTTTATGAGATAACTCTCAGGTTGGTACTGTTTATGATGTTGAAGATATTCGCTTGAAAGTCTACCTCCTGTAACTTGGAATGACGATTTTCTGATCCTACTCAACTCCATTTTCGGTTATCATACCATATCATTGGACTGATCCCCTCAGTATCTGTATCAGTCAGGGTTCTCCAGAGAAACAGAACCAATGATGTGTGTGTTGTGCCTGCAGGAGAGCAAGAGCCAGGGAGGGGTGTTTATTTTTAGGAGTTGGCTCCTGTGATTGTGGAAGTTGGCAAATCCAAACGCAGCAGGGTGGGCCAACAGGATGGAGACCCTGGGAGGAACTGATGTTGCAGCTCCAGCCTGAAGGCAGTTTGCAGGAAGAATTCTCTCTTCCTGGGGGATCTTCAGTCTTTCTCTTAAGACCTTCAACAGGTTGAATGAGGCCCACCCACATTATGGAGGATAAATAGCTTTATTCAAGGTCTACTGACTTAAATATTAATCTCACCTAAGAAATACCTGCACAGCATTGGGCTGGGAGGGGTGGCTCATGCCTGTAATCCCAGCACTTTGGGAGGCCAAGGCAGGCAGATCATCTGAGGTCAGGAGTTCAAGACCAGCCTGACCAACATGGGGAAACCCCGTCTCTACTAAAAATACAGAATTAGCTGGGCATGGTTGCGCATGCCTGTAATCCCAGCTACTCAGGAAGGCTGAGGCAGGAGAATCGCCTGAACTCGGGAGGCAGAGGTTGCAGTGAGCCGAGAACGTGCCATTGTACTCTAGCATGGGCAACAACAGTGAAACTCCATCTCAAAAAAAAAATAATAATAATAAATAAAATAAAATAAAATAAATACCTGCACAGCATCATCCAGATTGGTGTTTGACCAAATATCTGATTACTATTGCCTAGCCAAGATGACACATAAAATTAACCATCACAGGCCAGAGCTGGTGGCTCATGCCTATAATCCCAACGGTTTGGGAAGCTGAGGCAGGAAGATCATGTAAGGCCCAGAGTTCAAGACCAGCCTGGGCAACAGAGTGAGACCCTGTCTCTACAAAATTTTTTTTTGTTTTTTTGAGATGGAGTCTCACTGTTGCTCAGGCTGGAGTGCAGTGGCACAATCTCAGCTCACTGCAAGCTCCACCTCCCAGGTTCAAATGATTCTCCTGCTTCAGCCTCCCAAGTAGCTGGGACTACAGGCACGTGCCACCACGGCTGGCTAATTTTTTGTATTTTTTAGTAGAGGCGGGGTTTCACCGTGTTAGCCAGGATGGTCTTGATCTCCTGACCTCGTGATCTGCCCGCCTCAGCCTCCCAATGTGTTGGAATTACAGGTGTGAGCCATCGCGTCCAGCCCCCAATTTTTTAAAAAAAAATTAGCTGCGTGTGTTGGTGTATGCCTGTAGTCCCAGGTACTTGAGAGGCTGAGGCAGGATACTTGAGGCCAGAAGTCTGAGGTTACTGTGAGCTATGATCATGCCACTGTACTCCAGCCTGGGTGACAAAGTGAGACCCTGTCTCTTAAAAAAAAAAAAAAAATAACCATCACAGTACCCCTCTCATCCATTGTGAGGATTAAATGAGGTAACATACAGAAAGCATCTGACAGAACGGTCCAGACACTAGGGAACCAAAAAGCACTGTGGTGTGCATGTGCGTTTAAATCCTTTCATCAATGGCATGATTTTAAAGCTGTTTCACCCAAGTGCACAGCAGGGAAGCCATCCTTGGAGAACTGAGCATGCAGGAAAAGGCAAAAAAAGCTTCAGGGAAAAACACTTGAAATTTTCATTTATCAGAAAGGATTTTGAAATATCTACCGTAATTTTCCCCCCAGTCTTTAAGATAACATAACTCAGTACGGCATTATGTTGGTACCAACAGTTGCACTCAATGGCATATTTTTTCCTGAGAACAAATGTATCAGTGGACATCATCCCTTTTCTGAGCAAATATTTTGTAATGCCCCCTTTATTAACCTAAAATAAAATTTACAAATATACTCAGTTTATATCAAACCAATATAATGCCCTATTATACTGTAATTTAAAAGAAATTTAAAAGAAATTTATAATACTACTTTAATACATAAATATTAAGGCAGTAGATTAGCAAATATAATGAAGTTGGCCAGGCACAGTGGCTCACGCCTGTAATCCCAGCACTTTGGGAGGCCAAGGTGGGCGGATCTCCTGAGGTCAGGAGTTCGAGACCAGCCTGGCTAACATGGTGAAACCTCATTTCTACTAAAAATACAAAAAATTAGCCAGGTGTGGTGGTGCGTGCCTGTAACCCCAGCTACTTGGGAGGCTGAGGCAGGAGAATCACTTGAACCTGGGAGGCGGAGGTTGCAGAAAGCCGAGATTGCACCATTGCACTCTAGCTTGGGCAATAACATAAGAGTGAAACCCCATCTCAAAAAATATAATGAAGTAGGCATCCATATATACAGTCTTCATGAATGCAGGGGCTACAAATGAAGACTGACAGAGATGTGCTGTATTGATGACTCAAATTCCATGGGTACCATAGCTACCAAACTACATTACCATTGGAAATGCAGTTTTCCTAAAGTATATAAATTCTTGGTAAAGACCAAGTGACCGCTTCTTGCTAAAATTCTAAATCTTACAAAGTAAAACTCTTCCCTCAATTTATACAACAACTGCATTCCTGGAGAATGCATTATATACAAAAATCATGTAAAAATACATTGTGTTTTTATGTATAGCAGAATTATCTGCTTAATTATAAACAGGCTTTAGCCATATAAATGTCCAGCAGGACATTCAAGGGTTACACAGGAGGTGGGTGGGACAAGTCCTCATCCCATGGGGCTGCCTCTCGTGGTGCAGGACCTCTCGCCTATCATCTGAGCCCCCACCCTCTCTGTGCCAGTAACCCTAACCTGTCAGTCATTACGCTAACCAAAAATGTCCCCGCATTTCCAAAACACCCCGGTTAAAAACCACTGAGATATATAATCAATCAATCAGCTTGTTTTCAGCATGAATTGTTAGAAATGAGACCTCCACATTTTATTAAATGTAACAAATCGCATGCAGCACCAGGAAAATGTTCAAGATAAATTCAAAAGTTTTATTGCACCAAATGCCACAAAAAATGGATCAAAATAATACATAAACAAGTTAAAAAAAATTCCCACACAATGACATTGGTATCTATTCAAACTGATCAAAAACGAAGTCCTATCAATTTCTCTTATGGAGCTTCAAATAACAAATTCCAGAATTTTCTCGTTTTTGAAATACCACTTAAATTTAAGCATATTGCAATCTCACTTTCAAGATATATGGTTCATATTTTGACATTTAAAAATTAACATTCAGAGGGGACTGCTTGATTTAGGCAAAAATTATATTAAAATATCCTCTCCCCCAAGCACAATAAAAAACAAATGGTTCACATTTACCAAGAGAAGCTGAAGACATTTTCAACTTAACGTGAAAGTATGCATGAACAAAATATTCTCTAAAGTACATATTAGTGGAAAAATCCAGACATTTAAAAGAATTTTGGGGTACTTTATATTCTTTATTTTTATGTACAACCAACTATAGTGAAGAACCTAAAAAGCTACAGACTAAGTTTTTATAAAATCTCAGGACCTAATTATAAGAGCCCAAACAACGGTTTAGTATCATTTAGCAAGCGGGGATTTTTCTCCCTCCAAAAACGTTAATTTTGAAAAATATGGTTAAGTTTAAAAAGTTGCAATGTGTAAACGGCAGTTCCGTGGGATGTGAAAAGATTATAGTTACTTTCATTAAAAAACAGCACACTTCAGAAAAATGGATTGAAGCCTGTACAAAAAGCTATTTAACACTGATAAAAAATAAAATACTTTGGAATTATGCACAAGTATGGAAGTTACATTTTAAATTTTCATTGTCATGTCTAAAACATACACAATTACCTTTACATTCATTTCACTTATCAATTTATTAAAAATAAAACTGCAACATGCTAGAAAGAGGTCCATCACAGGGACATTTACAGACTTCTGCTCTGTCATGCCTCACTAGCTTGCTTAGAAAAGCAAGATGCTACAAAAATTACACTCAACAGGTAAGACTTAAAAGTTGAAGAAACCCTAAAGGTGGAATCCTGTCAACTGAGGTAGATTTCTTTTCTTTTTTAAAAAAAATTGTTTTATGTTTTTTCTTGAGGTGGGCATGGGAGCGAGTGGGGTCCCTTTCTTGCCTCTGCGGCTAAGCCAGAATGAAGCCACTGGGTGGTGCACAGCGTGTGAGCGGTGGATCTCAACACAATTCTGTGAGGTTTTTTTTTTTTTTTCTTTTTCGCTTTTAGGAAGAGGCTGAATTTAAGACAAAGAAAACTTGAATGTTAAATATTTAAAGGATTATAAAAGAGCAGCAACATTCTTGGTCTATTTTTGTAGGCAATAGATATGAGGATTAGGTTCTGACTGGAATCCTGAGTGTCATGGAGACAGCCCCCACATGTGACCCACCTGTAGTTTTCCAACAGGCATTTTTCCAAGAGTGAGTTTTGGAACATTAGATTAAGAGCAAATTAAATTTTCTCAGCCTTTGAGGGGCCTGGGCTGAATTTTTTTAATGTATAGAGTTTAGAGTCAACGATTTAAAGCTCAGTGTCCCCTATATGGGTCTAATTATCAACATGCCACTATGTCCACATTAGAATTGAACTGATTTATTTTCTATGAAACCCTGGAAGGTGGTGAATGAGGGAAAGTGCCCAAAACATGTAAACAAGAAAAAAGGAACTAGAGACGAGGGGAATGCTTTAAACTGTAAAAGCTGTAACATCAGCTCTGACAGTTTATTTACACGTAATGAGAAATGGATGTGGGGGAGCTGAGCCACAGGTGAGGTTCCTTCTCTCTCTGTAACACAACAGCAAACAATGATGTCATGGAACTACAGAACTTAAAACACCAAAGTCAAATGCTAGGCAAAAGGAAATAGGAAAACATTAAGAACAATGAACATTTCAATTTTCAATGAATGACATAAAATGATAAAGATCTTACAAACCTTAATGCACTCATCTACATTTTGCATCATTAAAAAAAAAGAGGGAAACGTAGCAGTTTTGATTTTTATCAAATGAAAAAATTGAAGTCATTCTAGTCCCTAATAGGGAAATTACTTCATATTCTTAGGTTCAACCACACATGAAAAGAACTGGAATTCATAAAACAGTGGAAGGGAATCAGAGCCTGGTTAACTGCTTGGGATCTGCAAAGCGCTAAAGATGTTTTGCTTTGCTAGCTTAGCTCGTGTCCTTTAATGACCAATATTTAAAAGTCTTTTACTTTGCCCTGGATGTCAGTACATAGTCTGTTTCACGGTCAGTAAACTAAAGTTTCTTCTATATTAACAGAAAATCAGGTTGTTTTTTTTTTTTGCATGAACTTTGGGAAATCATTTTGGTTGGTTTTATACAATGTGTAAGTTAATTTCTGGAAAGATGTTTTGAAAAGGATGCAGGAATTAGAAGGCACAGAAACGATAATATAAAAATTTAGATCATATATGAATTGTTTCTAAATGTTCAAGCTAATTGCTTTCATTAGTCATCCTGAACTGTTGCAGGTTTCATTTCCCACCAGGACAGCTGTGCCTTTTAAAGTAAAAATAGTTATTTGTATTAACTATAAGGAAAAAGTGGCTTCAGCTGGAAGAACTTACCAACCGAAACACTCTTGAGCTTATAGAAATAACTTTGGTAAATGGCCTCTCTTAAAAAGGCTGCTGAAAGCTCTAAAATATAAGGATAAAACATATGGTTTCAGACTGTACACTTTGCTGCTACAAACTACATCTTGATGGGATTAGGAGGCTACATTGATTCTTGGGTTTATTGCACCAACAATCCATCTCTGACCTACCTGTGGCTGCATCTGAAACAAGGTAAACTCCAAGAAGAAATGAAAACAGTGGGTCCCTAAAGCACTCTTCCCAACAAGCAATTCTCTTACATGTTTTATGTCAAACAGTCACTGATACAGCCACTGGAGCTGAAGATGGCACAATGTGGCTTTCTTTGCTTTACCTTGTGTAAAAAGCAAACTGTGACCTGGAATCCAAAGTCTGTATTCTGACTATTGTCTCAGAATAGCAAAATATGTTTTCTCCAGTTTGGGGAGCTCATGCTTAAACTCGGAAGCAGTTTCCTACTGGAATGTTATGTACACTGCTGACCACCCCGCTCAACTCACTTGTCTTTATTCTGCCCAAACAGCACAAGGCAATCTGTTGCAACAGCTTAGTGTTTAGTGCTTATGTTTCCTCCTACCAAAAAGGTCAGTTTCTTTGTTGATTCATGGGTAACAAATGGCCTAAAGTGTTCACAACAATCACAGACGCCATTATGTCAAGTAAACCTAAGTCTTCAATGAAGCATCAGCTTGACAGCAAAAACACAAAACAAAAAGGTGGAATGACTGTTTCTGTTTGCTCTTCTCATGCTTTTGACATCAAAGAGAGCTTATTCCTTTCTCCTTCAGTTGAGAATTTGATTTTTTTCTTCCAAGGAAGAACTGTCCTGAGCTTTAGCTTATAAGAGTATTTGAGCCACATAAGGAGAATGAGTACTGGCAATAGCAGTCAACAGAGGCAGGTCGTTGGATTCAATCCTGAATATTGAGAAAAGAAAAGAATATTACTTTAAAAGAGCATGGTTTTATGAGAAAGTATTATTTCTAGGTACTAAGTTTGATAGATTATCATTTAAAACTAATGAAAAAGCAAAACGGAAGGATAATAAATTTACTCTTTTAATAAAATATTCCAGTGGACACTGACCAGGGAGGCAAAGGGAGAGAAATACAGGACATGTGTTGTGCCTGTGTGTGGACATAAAGCTCTTTTTCCCTTGGCAGGGGTCACCAGACTTTCTAACTTTCCTGTATTCCCTATATAACTTCATTGTATCATACTTTAAGGTTTTCTCCATTATAAACTCATTCTTCCAGCCAACACTTCTAAATGCATACTGATTTTTCACCTAAGTTCAAATTGGTCTTAGAAAAATGGTGATGGTAGCAATTTCTTAAAAAACATTGGGAATTTGTTCAAAGTTTATACTGGGATCCTCATTGAGCATTTAAGCCACAAGATTCTGAGAGCAAAGTGACACTAAAAGGTACTGGGTTAAGAGACATCATGGTTTCAAATGGACACAGCTTTGGCTGCCTCTCTTACAGCAGAGGTGGATACGGTATGGGCACTGGCTAAAAATGATGCCAGGTGCCATGAAAAAAAAAAAATTGAACTGTTTCAGTTTGTGGACTATGTCCTAATTCTTACCCTTGAATTCCTCAAAATAAAAAAGTATCTGGCATTACCTCATGGAGTTTTCCAGTCCTTCTCCAGTAATGCTACATACAGATCTGATTTCAGAGTGCACAGAGGTTCTCTAGGACTTTTAGTGCTACTGGCCCTGACTATGGGAGGAAGGGGATAAAGGAAGGATGAACATGAGTCCACTAATAATGCACTAAGAGGACCTAGAGATGAGTGCAAAGGGGAATAAAAGCTTATGATTACACATGTTGATGATGCACACCTGTAAGTGTCAAGGATGAGGTAAAGTCCTTGAAATGTAAGGTACACATTTGGCAATGGAAAATCTAATAAGGCAAGATGGCCAAATAGGAACAGCTCCGGTCTGCAGCTCCCAGCAAGATCGATGCAGAAGGTGGGTGATTTCTGTATTTCCAACTGATGTACCTGGCTCATCTCATTGGGAGTGGATGGACAGCAGGTGCAGCCCACGGAGGGCGCGTAGAAGGAGGGTGGGGTGTTGCCTTACTCGGGAAGTGTAAGGGTTTGAGGAATTGTCTCCCCTACCCAAGGGAAGCGGTGAGGAATTCAGTATCTGCACTCCAGTCTGGATACTGCACTTTTCCCATGGTCTTCACAACCCACAGACCAGGAGATTCTCTTGGGTGTGTACACCACCAGGGCCCTGGGTTTCAAGCACAAAACTGGGCG
Organism: Hylobates moloch; assembly: GCF_009828535.3. Classification (NCBI taxonomy): domain Eukaryota; kingdom Metazoa; phylum Chordata; class Mammalia; order Primates; family Hylobatidae; genus Hylobates; species Hylobates moloch. The sequence goes on from NW_026652313.1 coordinate 77,267, forward strand.
GCCATTTGGGCAGACACTGAGCTAGCTGCAAGAGTTTTTTTTTTTCCATACCTCAGTGGCACCTGGAACGCTAGCGAGACAGAACCGTTCACTCCCCTGGAAAGGGGGCTGAAGCCAGGGAGCCGAGTGGTCTGGCTCAGTGGGTCCCATGCCCACCGAGCCCAGCAAGCTAAGATCCACTGGCTTGAAATTCTCACTGCCAGCACAGCAGTCTGAGGTCGACCTGGGACATTTGAGGTTGGGGGAAGGGCGTCCGCCATTGCTGAGGCTTGAGTAAGCGGTTTTACCCTCACAGTGTCAACAAAGCCGCCTGGAAGTTCAAACTGGGCGGAGCCCACTGCAGCTCTCAGCAAGGCCACTGGGGCCAGACTGCCTCTCTAGATTCCTCCTCTCTGGGCAGGGCATCTCTGAAAAAAAGGCAGCAGCCCCAGTTAGGGGATTATAGATAAAACCCCTATCTCTTTGGGACAGAGCACCCGGGGGAAGGGGCGGCTGTAGGCGCAGCTTCAGCGGACTTAAACATCCCTGCCTGATAACTCCGAAGACAGCAGCAGATACCCCACACAGCGTTTGAGCTCTGCTAAGGGTCCGACTGCCTCCTCAAGTGGGTCCCTGACCCCTGTGTATCCTGACTGGGAGACACCTCCCAGTAGGGGCTGACAGAACCTCATACAGGAGAGCTCTGGCTGGAATCTGGTGGGTGCCCCTCTGGGACGAAGCTTCCAGAGGAAGGAACAGGCAGCAAACTTTGCTGTTCTGCATCCTCCACTGGTGATACCCAGGCAAACAGGGTCTGTAGTGGACCTCCAACAAACCACAGCAGACCTGCAGCAGACAGGCCTGTTAGAAGGAAAACTAACAAACAGAAAACAGCCGCATCAACATCAACAAAAACGATGTCCACTCAGAGACCCCATCCGAAGGTCACCAACGTAAAAGACCAAAGGTAGATAAATCCATGAAAATGGGGAGAAACCTGTGCAAAAAGGCTGAAAATTCAAAAAACCAGAACGCCTCTCTCCTCCAAAGGATCACAACTCCTCACCAGCAAGGGAATAAAACGGATGGAGAATTGAGTTTGATGAATTGACAGAAGTAGGCTTCAGAAGGTGGGTAATAACAAACTCCTCTGAGCTAAAGAAGCACGTTCTAACCCAATGCAAGGAAGCTAAGAACCTTGAAAAAAGGTTAGGTGAAATGCTAACTAGAATAACTAGCTTAGAGAACAACATAAATGACCTGATGGAGCTGAAAAACACAGCACGAGAACTTCATGAAGCATACACAAGTATCAATAGCTGGATCGATCAAGCAGAAGAAAGGATATCGGAGATTGAAGATTAACTTAATGATATAAAGTGTGAAGACAAGATTACAGAAAAAATGAAAAGAAACGAACAAAGCCTCCAAGAAATATGAGACTATGTGAAAAGACCAAATCTACGTTTGATTGGTGTACCTGAAAGTGACAGGGAGAATGGAACCAAGCTGGAAAACACACTTCAGATTATTATCCAGGAGAACGTCCCCAACCTAGCAAGGCAGGCCAACATTCAAATTCAGGAAATACAGAGAACACCACAAAGATACTCCTCGAGAAGAGCAACCCCAAGACACATAATGGTCAGATTCACAGAGGTTGAAATGAAGGAAAAAATGTTAAGGGCAGCCAGAGAGAGAGGTCAGGTTACCCACAAAGGGAGGCCCATCAGACTAACAGCAGATCTCTGCAGAAACCCTACAAGCCAGAAGAGAGTGGGGGCCAATATTCAACATTCTTAAAAGAATTTTCATGGCACACGCCTGTAATCCCAGCTACTCCGGACACTGAGGCAGAGAATTGCTTAAACCTGGAGGGGCGGAGGTTGCAGTGAGCCGAGATCATGCCACTGCACTCCAGCCTGGGTGACAGAGCAAGACTCTGTCTCAAAAAAAAAAAAAAAAAAAAGAATTTTCAACCCAGAATTTCATATCCAGTCAAACTAAGCTTCATAAGCAAAGGAGAAATAAAATCCTTTACAGACAAGCAAATGCTGAGGGATTCTGTCACCACCAGGCCTGCCTTACAAGAGCTCCTGAAGGAAGCACTAAACATGGAAAGGAACAACCAGTACCAGCCACTGCAAAAACATACCAAATTGTAAAGACCATCGACACTATGAAGAAACTGCATCAACTAACGGGCAAAAAAACCAACTAGCATCATAATGACAGGATCACGTTCACACATAACAATATTAACATTAAATCAAATATGGGCTAAATGCTCCAATTAAAAGACACAGACTGGCAAATTGGATAAAGAGTCAAGACCCATCTTTGTGCTGTATTCAGGAGACCCAACTCACGTGCAAAGACACACATAGACTCAAAATAAAGAGATGGAGGAAGATCTACAAGCAAATGGAAAGCAAAAAAAAGTAGGGGTTGTAATCTAGTCCTGATAAAACAGACTTTAAACCAACAAAGATCAAAGAGACAAAGAAGAGTATTACATAATGGTAAAGGGATCAATGCAACAAGAAGAGCTAACTATCCTAAATCTACATGCAACCAATACAGAAGCACCCAGATTCATAAAGCAAGTTCTTAAAGAGCTACAAAGAGACTTAGGCTCCCACACAATAATAATGGGAGACTTTAACAACACCCCACTGTCAATATTAGATCAACGAGACAGAAAATTAACAGGGTATTCAGGACTTGAACGCAAGCTGTGGACCAAGCAGACCTAATAGACATCTACAGAACACTCCACCCCAAATCAACAGAATATACATTCTTCTCAGCACCTCATCACACTTATTCTAAAATTGACCACAAAATTGGAAGTAAAACACTCCTCAGCAAATGCAAAAGAATGGAAATCATAACAAACAGTCTCTCAGACCACAGTGCAATCAAATTAGAACTCAGGATTAAGAAACTCACTAAAAACCACACAACTATATGGAAGCTGAACAACCTGCTCCTGAATGACTACTGGGTAAATAACGAAATGAAGGCAGAAATAAAAGTTCTTTGAAACCAATGCGAACAATGACACAGCGTACCAGAATCTTTAGGACACATTTAAAGCAGTGTTTAGAGGGAAATTTATAGCACTAAATGCCCACAAGAGAAAGCAGGAAAGATCTAAAATCGACACCCTAACATCACAATTAAAAGAACTAGAGAAGCAAGAGCAAACACATTCAACAGCTGGCAGAAGACAAGAAATAACTAAGATCAGAGCAGAACTGAAGGAAATAGAGACACAAAAAACCCTTCAAAAAATCAATGAATCCAGGAGCTGGTTTTTTGAAAAGATCAACAAAATAGACCTCTAGCCAGGCTAATAAAGAAGAAAGGACAGAATATTCAAATAGATGCAACAAAAAATGATAAAGGGGAGATCACCACTGATCCCACAGAAATACAAACTACCATCAGAGGATACTATAAACACCTCTACGCAAATAAACTAGAAAATCTAAAAGAAATGGATAAATTCCTGGGCACATACACCCTCCCAAGTCTAAACTAGGAAGAAGTCAAATCTCTGAATAGACTGATAACAAGTTCTGAAATTGAGGCAGTAATTAATAGCCTACCAACCAAAAAATGTCCAGGACCAGACGGATTCACAGCCAAATTCTACCAGAGGTACAAAGAGGAACTGGTACCATTCCTTCTGAAACTATTCCAAATAGAAAAAGAGGGACTCCTGCCTAACTCATTTTACGAGGCCAGCAACATCCTGATACCAAAACCTGGCAGAGACACAACAAAAAAGAAAATTTCAGGCCAATATCCCTGATGAACATCAATGCCGAAATCCTCAATAAAATACTGGCAAACCGAATCCAGCAGCACATCAAAAAGCTTATCCACCACGATCCAATTGGCTCCATCCCTGGGATGTAAGGCTGGTTCAACATACAGATAGCATTAGGAGAAGTACCTAATGTAGATGACGGGTTGATGGGTGCAGCAAACCACCATGGCACGTGTATACCTATGTAACAAACCTGCACATTTTGCACATGTATCCCAGAACTTAAAAGTATAATAATAATAACACATTTTGCACATGTATCCCAGAACTTAAAAGTATAATAATAATAAAAAACTAATAAGGCAGGATTGAAGTATGGGGCTGGTAGAGAGATATAAACAAAAGCAAAAAAATAAACGACAAAGAGACATGTTGCAAGTTAACTGCAAAAGCAAACACCTCATAGGGGGAAATACTTTGTAAATAAAGTATGTAAGAATAATCTATGACAGGAAATGCCAAGAGCCGAACAACACAGGCGTCACATTCTGGGTGTGAAAGATGAGAAATCTAAGGAAAACACGAAGGCCCCAGTCTCTTAGGAGGCTTAGAGAATTTAAACGTCGACATTATAAACAATATTTTCTTCTCCCAAGTGAGGGGAATCATCATCATGGATAAGCGGGGGCAGTTCCCCAAATGTACAATGTCTTTTTGTTCTCTTTTGAAAAATCAAGCAGACAGTAAAACAAAAGTCAGAATTACTTCCCCTAGAGAAGTTATGGCAAACACCCTCTGGAGGATGATAGGCATTTTTAGTAACATACAAGTCTCCTCTTTGGTGGGCTTATAATAAAGGAAGGAAAGCACTGTCCCCCCAAGACACGCAGGCAGGCTCCTCAAGCCTAGAAGGGCCTTTCCTGCCACCAGGTGGAATGTGCAGACCTGCTCCTCCTCCAGGAAGTGAAATGTAAACGCAAGCTGCTGCTGCGCGTCCCACAGCTTGTGACTTCGGCATCTTATTCAGTTACTAGAAACGGGCAGTGTGGGATTAAATTTTCTTTTCAAGCAGAAGATAATCCACGGAGAAGAGCAACAAAGCATGACCAGCCTAAAGTCCTGCGATTGATTGTAGGTGTGAAACCCAGTATCAGATAATGGAACATGCTGTTCATTGGGGAGCTGCAGAGGCACGTATCTGATGGACTCCACATACTTTGATGGGTTACCAGGGCCTGAGGTTTAGTGTGGCACAGGCTAAACACGTCAGTGGGTACAATGCTAGGGATACCTATCAAAGGGTGAAGTGACGGCACTTCACAGAACTCACCCCAGTACGACACCTAATTCTTTCACATGGACTCGTGTGTGTCCCCGGAGATATTCAGATAGCATTTTACTTTTAAGGTACATCTCCTGTAGTCTATCTTCAAGATGCATGATGCACTGCAAAGCCAAGAACATTCACAATGAGGGCTAGAAGTCAAATCTCTGCCAATATTTTAAGAGTCAGAATTTTCTTAATTCATTTCTAACTACACAGCTTTAATCTCATCAGTTTCAAATACACTTAAAAAATCACAAGCCATCTCAAACCCTACCACTACCAGGTATAAGAATAGGTTCTTATAAAACAAAGTTTACTTTTGCTAACTATTAAGATTTACATATGTATTATTCTAGTCTTTTTAAACAAGCATTTTTTTCATAGTTGAAATCATTCCAAAAGTATGTTTCTTGCCTTTAAAAAACTTTATAATAATCCTTTCCCACATTAAGAACTCCTTGATATAATTTTTATAGCTAAACAATCTCGAGAATGTGAATTTACATGTAACCACATAGCAATTTGCATTTTTGTTATAAATAATTTAGTAAACAGTATGGTTTTTGTTTTTTCCCCCAATATCTCAGATTATTCTGGCCCAGTACATTTCCAGAGGAGACTGACTGGAACAGGTCATTTTAAACCTCCCCACAACTTTTTTTTTTCTTTTGCTTTCAAGAATATATTTTAACTAGGTCTTTAATAACAATAAAGAAAAGGCAATTATTTTCAGGACATCTTTACCCTTGGAATTGTGTTCAGCTTCATTTTTTTAGAGAATAGCAACCATCTGTGTCTTTCACCAGAGGCAAATACTTTTGCATTTGGCAGGCAGAGCTACCCGAGCATCTTCAGTAAGACACCTGATGGCTTTGGCAAGGGTAATTCCATCATACATAATTCTCTTCTAGACCATTAGGCCTGTTATTTTCAAGGTAAAAAGATTAACAGATGCATTTGAAAATGTTGATCTTGACCATCTGGGCTGATCAGTGACATGGAAAAAATATCTATCAGAGATGCAATCTTTTCAGTTTTCCATTGGTTTAAAATCTTAAATACATTGTGTCAGGTGGATGAAACACAACTGCTAAGTGACTAAGAGTAATAAAGTAAGGATTTCACCAATTCTAATGGAAATGCTCTTCCAAGTAAACAAGGTGGTAAAAGGATCTTTATTAGCTTTCAGTTCCTTATGGAGTGATATAGAAAATTTTTAATAGGAGTCACAAAATATTAAAAATAATATTCATATTACATTGAACCCTTTCGGTTTGGAAAAAGTAATTACAGTGTTCACAGCCTATATGAAAACTGTATGATGCAGTGTGGAAATAAGAACTGTGGTCTATATGAAATATATACTAGATGTGAAATCAAAGCATTTAGACAACTTTTAGCCAGGCACAGTGGCTCACGCATGTAATCCCAGCACTTTGGGAGGCTGAGGTAGGAGGATCACTTGAGACCAGGAGTTCAAGACCAACCTAGGCAACATAGTGAGCCTCTGTCTCTACAAAAATTAAAAAATCACCTGGGCATAGTGGCACACACATCTGTAGTCCTAGCTACTCAGGAGGCTGAGGGGGGAGGATTGCTTGAGCCCAGGAGGTCAAGGCTGCAGTGAGCCAAGATCATACTACTGCACTATAACCTGGGTGACAAAATGAAACTCTGTCTCAAAAAAAAAAAAAAAAAAAAAAAAAAAGAAAGAAGAAAGCATTTTTTAAAAGACTTGATTATTCAATTGAACCATGCTGGGGGCTTTTTTAACTCCTCTTTCTGGGATTTTATTCCTGAGATGGATTTCTCCAATTTTTAACTTCCAAAATTTCAAATAGCTACTTTCTCTTTTTGTATTGAAGGTTCTAAAAGCCATTTAATCACAGGTTTAATTCAAGTGATTTTTTTAAGGAGAATTTTAAACTGCAGATAAAATTTTCTTTGATCTTGGTTTTGTCAGATTAAATAAGTCATTCACACTAGTAAGTGTCTGAACATACTTCTGTCCAAAGGAAGTAAAAAGAATTAACTATAACAATGTATTGCTTTGATAACCAAGATATCAACTATGACAAGACCTATGTATTATAGAATGAAATATAAAAGTTTGGCAAATACTTATGAAGTAAACTATGAAGTCTAATATACATTCCTTCTCTTACAGAAAAGGAAACATTAGCCTCTAAATCAGCATAACTCAACCTGCTTTTAGAAGGAGAAACTGCCTACTACTGTAGAACGAAAAGTAAGATCATAATAATCCATAAGTGCTTCTCATATTGCCCCAGGACAGATGTCTTGCAAGAGTACGCTTCAGCTTAAAGCCCAAATAAAGAGTTTGGAAAAAAGGTGTTGTCAGTCTTTGCAACCATTAATATTGTTTCATGAAACTAATTGTTATTGACTATCATACTAATAGTAGCTGTTTACTGAGTGCTTCTAACATCTAACACTATTCCAAGTGCTTTACATTCATTCCCTAATATAATTTCATAACCATAGGAGATAGGTTCTATTATTTCCCCAGCTTTGCAGATAAGGAAATTAAAGCTTTGAAAGATTACATGGTTAGGAAGTAGCAGAACTTGGATTTGACCCCGGGTTATGGGACTCTAAAGCTAACATATATGGCTTTTAAAGTATTTTATAATATTGGCATGGTGCTTTGGCAGTAAAAAGCAGTTATATCCCTAATTTTCAGAAGATCCTCACAGCACCCTTGTTGAACAGGTACTATCTTCCTTTTACAAATAAGAAAGCTGAGGTTCGGAGAGACTCGGGATTATCCATTGTTACACAACTAACCAACGGCAAAGCCTAGACCACAACCCAGCTATGCTCAATGGTCTTCCTGCCTTGCCACACTGTCACGACTTTGATAACAACCAGATGGTATTTCAGAGCACCTTCTTCAAAGTCATAAAAGTCTTGACTCTTTTTGAGGAATAGGTACAAGTATAGATTTGGTCATAAAAACCCAGGACAATGACCATTACATTAGCAATTAGCATAGGTAATTAATATTAAAAAACTTCCTGCTTTGTTGGGTAAACAGGTTTGCATCATTTTTGGAGGCCAGGAGGCAGATAACAGATGTTTTGGTTTGGGGCTGTGCTGCAGAGAACAGCGCTGTGCAGACAGGAGGGAACAGCAGAGAAAGCAGACTCTTTCCTCACACACCTGTCTCTGAGGTCAGCCCATCCAAGCTCTACCCAGCTATATGCCATATGCCCTTAAGCTTCTCTCTCTCTCTAAGTGTTCATCATCACTGGAAAAGCTTTTCTTCTTTTGAAACCTTTCCCCCTCCCTCTCTAAATGTATTTTCTCTTTCTTTCAATTTCTCTGCACATACGCAGATACTGAGAAGATTTTGTTGTGCATGTTAATTCCAGTGGCTGGGGGGAGCTACTGATACTTTTCTAAGAGTGTATAGGCTCTGTCTGTTGTTTGTATTTAAAGTATTGTTACGGAAGTGATTTTAAAATCCCATTTGGAAAGAAGCAGATTGCTTGAGCCCAGGAACTCAAGACCAGACTGAGCAACATGGCAAAACATGGTGAAACTCATCTCTACAAAAAATACAAAAATTAGCTGGCATGGTGGCACATGCCTCTAGTCCCAACTACTCAGGAGGCTGAGGTGGGAGGATCACTTGAGCACGGGAGGCAGAGGTTGCAGTGAGCAGAGATCACGCCACTGCACTACTCATTCCAGAGTGAGACTCTGTCCAAAAAAAAAAAAAAAAAGGAACAATTGATATAATCTTACATGTGTATAGTACTTCAAAGCTGGAAATGTCGGCAATGTTTACACAAATGATATTCTATTTTATCCTTAACACCTTTGTGAAAATGTTTGCTTAATAAAAGGAACTACAATCCCTTCAGAAACTGGCCTACTTATTATAATATCAATCTAATAAAAGGAGAACTCATGAGTTCTCCAGTGGATGATTTACAGTTTCCTTTTATGCTTGATCTCTCCACCCATTCCTTATTTACTGCACCATATACCTCGTTCCAAAAAATTCCAGTGCCGCTCCTCATTATTTGTTTCATGGAAGAGCTATTGTTACTGAAATCTATCCTGTTGGGGGTTTTATGTTGCATGTTCTAGTTTTAGTTATGCTAATCTCCAATTATATTAAAACAGCATTTTTGAATTTGTGATTTTATAATCAAAATGTCATTAAAAGCATTTTAAAAGTAGACTTCTTTGGTGATATAAGAACCAGTACTTACAAAATCAGCAGGGAGGTGAAGCTTGTAGAGCTGTAAAATGGACTGAAGCAAACTGGACACCTGACTAGAGACCAGGACATCCTGGCCTAGTTTCATGTTGTCCGTCACTTTCCTCTGACTTGTAGCTACCTGCACACTCCATTTATCTGTGTCTGCGATAATACAGACAGCTTCAGCTATTGGCTCATCCAGGACTGGATGCTGAAAGAGAAACACAAAGGGATGGGTTTATTTATCCAGGTGAGTCCAAAAGGTCAAAGTTTCACTACTGATAAATACATTTAAATGTAAAATTCTTGACAGCCAGGAAGTTATGGATAGAGCAGATTTAACAACTGGTAAATTATGCCATAGGGTAAATAGGGTAAACATTGAAGCAGTCACAAGGACTTTTTTAAAAACCTAATTTCTCAAAACAAATCAAAGTGTAACTGCTGGGGAGGGATGGGTGGGGGAGGGGGAAGATAGAGAGAGCCAGAGACAGAGAGACCTGCCTCAAAGCCAATGCACATATGCACATTTTTCTAACCCTCATTTACCAAGGAAAATTAGTACTGGCTGCTTCCGTCCTTACTCCCTTCTACTGTCCTGGGGTGACTGCTTGATTCTTTTGGCTGCTTAAATAACTTCCTCCAATAAATCTATCCGAATTTGCCTTTGAAGAATGGTCTTTCTTAGACAAGGCCTGGTGAGACTGCAATCGGGTCCATCCTTCCTCTATCAAGGTGTGTTCGTATGGCCCAAGCTATGCCAGCTGGATGCTCCTTCCCTGGGAATTCCTTGTAAGTACCGGCACAGAAGACCAAAAACGGTTGGCACTATCATATTCCTGCCCAGACAGCAATTAGTACAAAGCCTGGTGGGACTTAGTACAAACACCTTCAAGTAGTCCATGGTTCCTGGAACTCCAGAATTGCCTTGTTGCCTATTTGAACCCTAATTCTTCTGTCTTCTCATCAATTCTATACATTCCTAATATTCCTCCACTAAAGTCCCTCCTGTTTAAGTTAACAAGAGTTGCTAATTGCAACAAAGAACCCAAAGAGAGATACAGCTTTGCCACTGGACCATGGTTACCTGTGATTTTTACAACTTAATCCAAGTAGTGGGAAGGCTGCAAATACAAATCAAAGATGCATGATGCAATACTGTAATTTTAACAGGTGATCTGACTCCCTAGTCTTGGATTCTGTTACTAAAAGGGGAGCCTGTGCAGCTTTGTATTCCTTCTCACAAATGGGAAAGAGAGTGGTGAGATGAATGAGAACTTCGTGCGGACCAACATTTTTTCCTACTATTATCCAAGGGGGAATAGTAGGAAAAATAGTAGGAAAAACCCTGGTAATAGGGTTTATATTTTCCCCTATTATCAGGGTTTATAAAAATATAAGGGTTTAAAAAGATATAAACCCTATTATCAGGATTTATATTTTTCCCATTGAAAGGAACAGCAATCAGGCAAAGTCTGATGTTCAACATTTATTTGTCTGTTCAAGTAATTTTAAACATGAGAGATAAAGAATTTCATAAAGTATGCTTTTGAATTCATAAAGCCCAGTTTCCCAAGACAGTTCTCATTTTGTAGAATTGTTAACTGAAAAGTACAAAGATTTTCTTACACATAATGACCCCATCACCATTTTCAACCAAAGGTTTTCATGACCCTTTCACCCCATGCTTCTTACACATGCATATATACACTCTCCAAAATGGACACCTAAAGATACAAGGCTTCAGTGACTTCTCTTTACAAGTTCCTCCAAGGTCTTGTTCATCGTGTGTTATAAATTTACAGCAAGATGATGACGACTTGCCATCAATGAGTCTGGTCCTTATGGAAAAAAAAAAAAAAAAAGGAAATTTGAACACTTAAAATATTTGTATTTTGAGCTCAAACTCCTTCACTGCTTTGCATTTGTCAGAAATCCACAACATGCTGGTCATGCCACGGGACAGATCTATATTAGGGACCTTTCCCTCATACTGACCATATGTCAATATAGAGACAATGTCACCTTTCACAGTGAATTCTAGCTTTTGCGAGGGGCAAGGGGAGGAGGAGGATTGATTTGCAGTAGGTAATTTGGGCCCTAGGTTCAAATCGAACTTAGTCTTCTAAATGATCTTCCCACTGCAGTGGTAGGGAAAGGAAGAGTGTGTCAATCCCCTTGTCCAACAGTGCATAGACTGTAAGTTATATAGTACCACTACCAACACAAAGGGCTTTGTTTTAAGCAACTAATTGCTGGAATAAGGGCCAAGAGGCGTACTAGGAAGGTGATGGATGGAAGATTCTGCAAGCCTAGGTTACATCAGAAGGCTGTAGATTTACATGCAATAACAAAAAGGGACAGAGAGGTTGGCTCAATTATTTTAAAAGTAAGCATGAAAGAGAAATGTAAAACTAAAAAATACTAACATGAAAAATCAGCACAAGTCTTTTTATTTATTTATTTTTTAGAGACAGGGTCTTGCTTTTGCCGAGGCTGGAGTGCAGAAGTCTGATCACAGTTCACAGTAACCTCAAGTTCCCGAGCTCAAGTGATCCTCCTGCCTCAGCCTCCCAAGTAGCTGGACTACAGACGTGTGCCACCACACCTGGCTAATTAAAAAAAATGTTTTTGTAGAGATGGGGGTCTTGCTATGTTGCCCAAGCTGGTCTCAAACTCCTGGCCTCAAGTGCTGCTCCCACCTCTGCCTCCCAAGGAACTGGGATTATAGGTGTGAGCCATTACATTTGGCTTCTAAAGTTTCTTACTTTTTTTTTTTTTTTGAGACAGTCTTGTTCTGTTGCCCAGGAGTGAAGTGGTGCAATCTCAGCTCACTGCAACACCTGGGTCCTGCGTTCAAGCGATTCTCATGTCTCCTGGGTAGCTGGAACACACGTGTGCACCACCACACCCAACTAATTTTTGTACTTTTAGTAGAGACAGGGTTTTGCTGTGTTGGCCAGGCTGGTCTCTAACTCCTGGCCTCAAGTGATCTGCCTGCCTTGACCTCTGAAAATGCTGGGATTATAGGCTCACAATTCATTTTTAAATCACTGGAGCAAAGAGGCAGAATCTGAGGTAGATACCTGAGTAAAGACGAAAGAACAGAATCTAAAGATTGAGACAAACTGACAGGAATTTGCAAGAGTCCATTCCTTGAAGGTGGGGCTGAATCTTCTCTCTGCATCCTTAGCCTCTAGCACAGGAGCTGGCATTTGAAAAATGTTACTTGCTGAATGAAAATGAGACAGATTAAGCACAAGCAAATGACAAGAGTCAATGAGCATCTCGTGTTCCTTACAGCATGGATCGCTGACTTTTATGCATGCAGGCCCCAGGAACAGAAAAGAACCAGCATAACCTTTTCAAAAGAGTATCTTAAAAAAAAAAAAAACTCCAAGAATTACATATTCTCAGGCTACTAAATACATAAGACACAATTCCCTGAATCCATCCAATTGCCTCCATCTAACTATATCACTTAGTAGCTACTTACTTATTTACTAAAGAATAAACACCTTTTAAAGGAAGAACAAACTAGAGGGAAGTCTAAATATTCAAGAAAAAGAAATGAATGCTAGAAAGAGATGAAAATATCATCAACTACTCTTAGTTACAATTCAAGGGCCACCAGGGCCACTGCGGTCATCCCTGATCAGGCCTGAACTTGCACAGGGTCAGAGAGTTGAAGCTGAAGTTCTGGTGACTGGAGATTTCTGATCATCTTTCCAAAGGAAACTCAACCCCATTAGAGAGAGGGCAGTGTAAACATATTATGATCTGGCTTATCAGTCAATCTCTAAGTTTTCAGAATTTAAAGAACTCTAAGATCTAGAAAACTATGTTTGGATTTGTCACAGAAATACATACCTGCACACACCTTATGCCCTGGAATTCAATTTAACATTCCTCTTGGGTTTTTTTTTTTTTTTTTTCTTTTTGAGACAGAGTCTCGCTTTGTCGCCCAGGCTGGAGTGCAGTAGTGCATTCTCAGCTCACTGCAACCTCTGCCTCCCAAGCTCAAGCAATTCTTCTGCCTCATCCTCCCAGGTAGCTGGGATTACAGGCGCCCACCACTACACCCAGCTAATTTTTTGTATTTTTAGTAGAGACGGGGTTTCACCACGTTGGCCAGGCTGGTCTCGAACTCTTGACCTCAAGTGATCCACCCACTTCGGCCTCCCAAAGTGCTGGGATTACAGGCGTGAGCCACCATGCCTGGCTGGGAAGACTATTTTTTAGGCATCTATAGAACCACAATAAACAAACACTGAATTATATGTATGCTTCTTTATAATACTATTTCTTACTAGCCATACCTTAATAGTAGAAGTTAGTGAATAGTGAAATCTGTCAAGTAAGTTTCTTAAGTTCACAATTTTATCAAGTTCACATGCATAGCAGGTTTCATACATACACTTATTTGCAGTAACATACATGTAGCAATACTTTTAAGAAATTAAGTACTCTAAAAAATACGAACCTAAGATTGACTGATTTAAGCACCTATGAAAAGCCTAATCCACTATCTGCTCTTCTTAGGACCTGGAGTTTGGGCATGGGAACTAAAGAAAAGGAATAGGAAGGTGGGGCGTGCCTGTACCCCAACGCTGACAACTGAACCATGGTGAGCCTCACTTTGGCCTCCCATACACCTTAAGGAAAAGGGAGATACGATATGGATACCTGTCAGTTTAATAAGATCACTTGGCAAAATTTCTCTTCTTAATGCTAAAATCGTTTTTCCCAAAGGGTTTTGTTACCTTGACTAAATATCTCTAGAAAAACAAACCAAAAAGCCCACATTGTATAGTTACCTTTTTTAAAAGCTCTCCTGCAAACCGTTATTGTCTCAGATTAATCAGGTCCTCATTTCAGAGTTCCAAATGAAAATCTGAGAGGAATATTAATATTAAATATAGTCATTCCACTTAAAATGCCTGCTTGAGAAACTTTACAAACCTTATGGATGCTGACATACATCAGTTACCCTCTTCTCTCTCAAGCTAAGGAGAATCAATTTTGAAATAAGTTTCCTGTCCAAAGAATTTATCAAATTCTCCTATCAGAATGGATCTGCAATATGTTTGTACTTCCTCCATCAGCTGAGAAAAGCACTGCCCTATCGCCGCCCTCCTGAGTGCCCACACCACACTGAGTGTCCAACAGCAGCCAGGGTATCAATGCAGAGCTGCCAGCCCGGCACCTTCCTGCCACCCTCACCAGACCACTGCCAGCAGGTTACCTGCCTCCCACAGAAACTTAATTGGGTAACTCAGAAACTTCTGACAGGGACTTGTGGATAGAAGAACACAGGAGGTGAGTAAGGAGCTGCAGACGATTATTAGGGTGGACGGCCAGTCTCCAGAGAGAAAGGAGGTAGAGGCCATATGCCATTATCATTTTCCCCTTGCTGCACTCATATGAGAAGTTAGAAACAATCATTTATTCATTTCTACCTTGTCAATATCTTGTTTACCCAAACTACTTTCCTGTGAAGATTTTTCAAGATAGATTAACAAATGAAATGCCTTGTTTTATAAATCTTCAGAAGATTATTGAGTTTTCTTTGCTATTACAGCTTGTTGAATCAACAAGATAAGCCTGGTTAATTTGTAGCCTCTAAGGATGGGTCCGTTTCCTGGGAGTGTTAAATGCCTAGGACATTCCAGTTTCAAGGTTTTAGGTCAGATTGCTGCACACACAAAATATGCTGCCTTGATTCATATACACATGACTTCTGCTTAACTTAAACTTCCACGAACAAGAAATTGTCTACAAGGTTTAGAGAATCGCAAGAGCTGTGGTTCTGATAATTCAACAAAGGGCAACAATAAGATGACAGCAAGGGCTCTGAAGTCAGATTGGGCTTGAATACAACCACCGTCACTTACCAGCTGTGGAACCTCAGCAACTCAATCTGGGCCTCGGTTGCTATGTCTGTAAAATGGGATAGTACTTAGTTCAGAGCTTCTGTGAGGCTTAAATGCCATATAAAGCACAAGTTTTCTGTGAGAAAAATGTGTTGAAACATGTAGCATAGAACCCAACACATTAGGTGCTCAAATGTTCGTCCTGCTCTCCTGAACCACTCTCTCTCTGTATTGACCATGTCCCCTGAAACCTCAGACTCAAGAGCTCACAAATAGTCCAACTGTGGACAACACTGCCCTAGTTTATGCACTTTACCTAAAACCTCAAACTTCTTAAAATACCACATGATCATTTCCCTCACCAACTCTAAAATCTACGCTAGCACACATCACCCAAACCGTTAAGTTAAAACTGTTCTTCTTCCACACTTACAGCTCTTCACAGCCTGGGCCCACCCAACCTGTACATGTTCAGTTCCCAGTAAGACCCCTGATACGGTTTGGCTCTGTGTCCCCACCCAAATCTCATCTCCAATTATAAACCCCACATGTCGAGGAAGCGGACAGGTAGGAGGAGATTGGATCATAGGGGCGATTTCCCCCATGCTATTCTCGTGATAGTGAGTTCTCATGAGAGCTGATTTTTTTATTTTTTTTTTGAGACAGAGTCTCACTCTGTTGCTCAGGCTGGAGTGCAGTGGCACAATCTTGGCTCACTGCAACCTCTGCTTCCCAGGCTCAAGTGATTCTTGTGCCTCAGCCTCCCAAGTAGCTGGGACTACAGGCACACACCACCATGCCCAGCTAATTTTTTTTTTTTTTTTTTTTTTTTAAGCAGAGGTGGGGTTTTGCCATGTTGGCCAGGCTGGTCGCAAACTCCTGGCCTCAAGTGATCTGCCTGCCTCGGCCTCCCAAAGTGCTGGGATTACAGACATGAGCCTCTGCGGCTGGCTGACAGCCAATGGTTTTGAAGTGTGGTACTTCCTCATATAGACTTGCTCTCTCTCCTGTCGCCTTGTGAAGAAGGTACTTGCTTCTCCTTCACCTTCTGCCATGATCGTAAGTTTCCTGAGGCCTCCTCAGCCCTGCAGAACTGTGAGTCAATTAAACCTCTTTCCTTTATAAATTACCCAGTCTTGGGCAGTACTTTATAGTTGTGTGAAAATGGGACTAATACAGTCTCCTTCTCCAGGCCAAAAAGATTCCTGCTCTTACCTCAGGTTGTGCCCAGAATGCCTTCCCTGCCATCCCGTCTCAAGTCCACAATCCCTCAAGGACCTGGCGTGGGTCCATCCCTCGCCCTGGAAACCTTCCCACATGCACTGCACTGCTCTTCCTTTGACCTCTGAGAACACTTGCTGTCCACACCATTCATTTTGGCACTTCATCACACACTGTCTTTTTTTTTTTTTTTTTTTTTTTTTTTTGAGACGGAGTCTCACTCTGTCACCCAGGCTGGAGCGCAGTGGCGCGATCTCGGCTCACTGCAAGCTCCGCCTCCCGGGTTCACGCCATTCTCCTGCCTCAGCCTCTCCGAGTAGCTGGGACTACAGGCGCCCGCCACCACGCCCGGCTAATTTTTTTATATTTTTAGTAGAGACGAGGTTTCACCGTGGTCTCGATCTCCTAACCTCATGATCCGCCCGCCTCAGCCTCCCAAAGTGCTGGGATTACAAGCGTGAGCCACCACGCCCGGCCACACACTGTCTTAACTTGTTCTTGATTTCACATGTTTGTCTACTCAGTGATTTTATAAGTAACTCAAGGAGATAAATCACATTTATTTTTCTTCTGTAGCCTTTGAAAGGAACATAACACAGTGCTGGGCATGTGCAAAATATCTAATACATTCTAGCTGTGGTGAACAGTTTATTTTTGGATGCAACCCAGTTCCTATTAAGTCATCTGTGCATTTCTTTTTTTTTTTCTGGCATATTATACCTCCAATGCACAATAATTAATATATTTATTTTCTATGTACCACATTTAAATGACTAGTATTTCATGCAATTATCTATTTTTAACCCAATGAAGAGTGAGGAAATGCTGTTCTTGCATATATGCTTCCCATAACTACTTATTAATTCATCATGCCATTTCTCCTGAAGGGGGGCAGGAACACAATACTGCTCTACAG
Organism: Hylobates moloch; assembly: GCF_009828535.3. Classification (NCBI taxonomy): domain Eukaryota; kingdom Metazoa; phylum Chordata; class Mammalia; order Primates; family Hylobatidae; genus Hylobates; species Hylobates moloch. The sequence goes on from NW_026652313.1 coordinate 94,595, forward strand.
ATAGGAACACTCAGGACAAAAAAAAAAAAAGAAAAGAGCTTATTAAGTATCTTGGCATGTAAGAAATAAAGTCTAGGAACTCACAAGTGTTTCCAACTTTTAGCCCAATGAGTCTGCCAAGCCCTCTGCTATAAAATCCAAGGACCACATCAGGGTGGAAATCCCTTAGAAGACAAGAGTGCAAGAAGTGTGAATGATGGTCTGAATTTATTGTCATGAGGAGAAAACAGCCACTTCTATCATGCATGTTGCTGCAAGTTCCCCATCTTTATGCTGCTTGACACTGACCCTTTATCAATCTTCAGAGATGTCTCAGCCCACATGTGTATTACAGACAGCAGGAGTGTGAAGACTTCTGTATTCACAACCAGCTCTAAAATCTGCACATTAGTAACAGTGTGGGTTTAACTATCAGGGATAAGCCACCGGGCAGCCTCTTTAAAACACAAAGGGAGGCTGGGCATGGTGGCTCACGCCTGTAATCCCAGCCCTTTGGGAGGCCGAGGCGGGCGGATCACAAGGTCAGGAGATTGAGACCATCTTGGCTAACACGGTGAAACCCGTCTCTAATAAAAATACAAAAAGTTAGCCAGGTATAGTGGCGGGTAGTCCCAGCTACTCGGGAGGCTAAGGCAGGAGAATGGCGTGAACCCAGGAGGCGGAGCTTGCAGTGAGCTGAGACTGTGCCACTGCACTCCAGCCTGGGCGACAGAGCCAGACTCCGTCTCAAAAAAAAAAAAAAAAAAAAACCACAAAGGGAACAGGCAACTTTTGATTCAGGTAATTGGAAGCACTTCTCTCTATGTTTTTCTCTGAGATATTCTGGATAATAAAACACATGATTCTTTGGCTTCATTTGAACTCCCATTTGTTATTCATTTTATATAATTCTGGTAAGTTTTATACATTTATTAAACTGTACTTAAATAAGAGGATGCTACATGACAAAATACCTTTCCACAATAATTCTCTTTATGTTACAGCACCATGACTTAATATTAGCTTTTATGTAGCTTTAAGAAAGCCCTTTAGTCAGTCATGCAAAGAGCCCAATATGATGAATGTGATGACAGTCGCCTTCTCAGCATTACTCTTAAAGGTCCTCAGATCCCCTTTGGTATTCCTCTGCCTCCTCAGAGAAGACCCACCTATATAACTGCATCCTCCATAGCCTTGGAATTGAAGATTCAGACCATACAAGATCATCCTTGGCCAACCCACCCCACTAGGATGACTGAGAGCCACTAAAAGGACTGCAGAGGTGTGTGAATTGTAGACCAGTTTTTTAAAAAATAAAAACGAACCAAAAAACCCCTTCAGTCTCAAATCCATCCAGAGAAAAGAAATCTGGTTATCACTCATTATTCTTAAACCATCTCCTCCAATATATAAAGTCAGCTAGAATTTTTTTTTTTTATTATTATACTTTAAGTTCTAGGGTACATGTGCATAATGTACAGGTTACATATGTATACATGTGCCATGTTGGTGTGCTGCACCCATTAACTCGTCATTTACATTAGGTATATCTCCTAATGCTATCCCTCCCCACTCCCCCCACCCCACAACAGGTCCTGGTATGTGATGTTCCCCTTCCTGTGTCCAGGTGTTCTCATTGTTCAATTCCCACCTATGAGTGAGCATGCGGTGTTTGGTTTTCTGTCCTTGCAATAGTTTGCTGAGAATGATGGTTTCCAGCTTCATCCATGTCCCTACAAAGGACATGAACTCACCATTTTTTATGGCTGCATAGTATTCCATAGTGTATATGTGCCACATTTTCTTAATCCAGTCTATTATTGATGGGCATTTGGGTTGGTTCCAAGTCTTTGCTATTGTGAATAGTGCCACAATAAACCTACGTGTGCATGTGTCTTTATAGCAGCATGATTTATAGTCCTTTGGATATATACCCAGTAATGGGATGGCTGGGTCAAATGGTATTTCTAGTTCTAGATCCCTGAGGAATCGCCACACTGTCTTCCACAATGGTTGAACTAGTTTACAGTCCCACCAACAGTGTAAAAGTGTTCCTATTTCTCCACATCCTCTCCAGCACCTGTTGTTTCCTGACTTTTTAACAATCGCCATTCTAACTGGTGTGAGATGGTATCTCATTGTAGTTTTGATTTGCATTTCTCTGATGGCCAGTGATGATGAGCTTTTTTTCATGTATCTGTTGGCTGCATAAATGTCTTCTTTTGTGAAGTGTCTGTTCACATCCTTTGCCCACTATTTTGATGGGGTTGTTTGATTTTTTCTTGTAAATTTGTTTAAGTTCTTTGTAGATTCTGGATATTAGCCCTTTGTCAGATGGGTAGATTGCAAAAATTTTCTCCCATTCTGTAGGTTGCCTGTTCACTCTGATGGTAGTTTCTTTTGCCGTACAGAAGCTCTTTAGTTTAATTAGATCCCATGTTGAGTAGATATTCCTGACAGCAGTTTTACTGAAAGAGGGGACAGACAGACCTCCTGTTGGTGGCAAAGCCAGCTCTGAGATATGCTGAAGGGGTCATCAGCGAAAGGGGCTTCAGTTTCCTGAAAAAGCCATGCTATCCGCTGCACCCTTCCCTGCTTCTCATCCTCACTCTGCTACTGACCCTAGCTGAGTCCTCACCACAGCCACCCTGTGCGCACATCCTCAGCACCCTGGCCTCCTGATGCCACACACTTGACCACGCTATTTTTCACTGCTGATTTATTTCTATTTCCTGTTAGATCGCAAACTCCCTGAGGACAGGTGCCACGTCTTCTTCTCTCTGGCTACTTCTAAGAGTTTATCTTTGATGTCCAGTTGTTAAGTGTGAATTTGTTAATATTCTCCCTACTTGGGAGTCAGTGTGCTTACTTAACCTGAAAAATGCCAGCCATTCTTTCTTTGAATATTACTTTCCCTCATTTTCTCTATTCTCTTTCTGCATATGCTATAAAGTCTTTTCATTCTGGCCACCACATCTTTTACTTGCTCTTTGATATTTTTCATGTCTTTTTGTCTCAGAGCTCAAAAACATAATTTCTTAAGTAGCCTCCATTTCAAATTCTAATTATCTTTAGCTGTATTTAATCTGCTCTGTTCTTTAACCTATACCTGGAGTTTTAATTTCAGGGACTATTTTTCAATTTTAGAAGTTGTTTTTAGTTCTTATACGAATCTAAATGATCATTTATCACATTATCCTCTCTTTTTTTAAGGTTCCAATTCCTTCTTTTTATCACCATAAACATTTTAAACATGGCTACTTTAATAGTTATTGCCGATTGGAGGAGTGCTGATTCTCCTGCTTGTATGCGCTTGCTCTCCACTCATGATGAGTTCCTGGTTTCCCACATATGTTTGTAATTTCTGAATGTGGGCCTATCTTACTGGAGCTATGTTTCATTTTCCTATATGCGTCTCATGAGCCTGTGGTTGTGGAAGTGTCTAAAGTAATGTGCTTCCTTCTGCCAGACTCCTAAAGGTTTCTATGCTCCTGGTTTTATGTTTATTTCTTGGGTAGGGATTCGCAAATCACTCGGGTAGAATAAATCTGGACCTGAAACCCACAAATAGCACAGACCGGGGGTTTTGATTTCTCATGGGTGACTTTATTTTCCCTAACCTGTTTCCAGCCTGTTTCTTTGCTGCTTCACTGCTTATGTCTGGTGATTTCTAGTCTCCTTTTCATGGAAGAATAGTTCTTTGAAGCTCCAGGCTTTAGGTAAGGGGCTTGATTCCAGGTCTCAAGCCTTACATGCACACAGACCACAGTCTCTCATCCTCAGGTGAATCTGAGAACTCAGCACCCAATTCCTAGGACCTGCATCAAGACTGAAATCCTGGAGGACCAGCTCATGCTTACTGCTTTGGTTTAGATTTCCATTTATCTCTGGCACAAAAGGATTTCCATTTTCTTTTCATGCACAGGAATTATAACAATGGGGCAGCAATGAGGATGGTGATATTTTATCCACCACTATATAGTTTTAGAGGGGAGGCATGCCATCCACACCAGTTTAGTACATGTTGCTGAAATCCTCCCACCTCAGATCTTTTTTTTGGCTGGCGGGGGAGGGGTGAGGGGGGTGGGGGAGGAGACAGGGTCTCACTCTTTCACTCAGGCTGGAGTGTAGTGGCTCCACCATAGCTTACTGCAGCCTCGACCTCCAGAGCTCAAATCATTCTCCCACCTCAGCCTCCTGAGTAGCTGGGACCTTGTGCACACAGCCACCACACCCCGGCTAATTCTACTTCAGATTTTGACTACTGCTATAAACACAGTACCAAGCACATAAAAGGTACCTGATGAGTGTATTTCAACCGATAAATCTCTCAGGTGTGATTCTCCCCACTCTGACCCAAAAGCATCTCCAGCTTCTCTGCCCCATCAGGTGACACGAGTTATCTCAACCACCTGAAGTGCCACCACCGGAGATTTCTAGGGCATCAAACATATTTTTAACACATGAAAATACCAGAAGGGGTAACAATCACATATGGCCTTATCATAACTCTAAAAGCATTTGCTTATCAGAAGTTTTTCTCTTGGAAACAGGTTTAATGTCAGTCACTAAAGGCTTAAGAGTTGTACTAAGGTAAACAAGAGCAAGAGGAAAATTAATCATTTTGGACCTTAGGACATTGCTGAGGGATCCTGGTAGGTATACATGAAGACAGTATGAAGACTTAGGGGTAGAGGGAAAGAAGAAAGGGTCCAAAGTGTGGCAAGATGGTCTGGAGGGGTGTTGGGAAAATATCTGATCTTCTGTGTATCTGTGCCTGTGCTCACCAGACTAGGGCCCAAATTCAGCCCGTGGCCCTGAAGATACCGTACATAACTTCTGGAATGGCTGCACTGTCAGGCTGGCCACTTGCTGAGTAAAATTCAGTTGGAAGTTGAGAAGAGGTGCTCAAGGTCAGAAAGGGTATCAGAATCAAGTTGCATGATGAAATGTGCAACTCCAAAATAAAATGAGAGAGGGTTGGTAGCTTTTTTGCAGAGAATGGCACAGATGTTCAAATATCTTGTAGGTAGTAAAACATTTTAGGAAAAACATCAAAATTAGACATGTGTCTAACTCTGACACGATGCAAGAGACATGAAGCCCAAGAGACCTATAATAAGCTTTTATTTTCCTTTAGGTAACGACAATGAACACACAGAGCTGCAGGCATGTCTAAACATCTTACTCTTCCCCTTTAAGTTTCTTTAAAGAAAGGCCATCTCCCATTTCTCTTTACTTCAGAAGAAAGGGCCACACTAAAGTAATACACACACATGACTCTAACCCCAGTTTTATGGGGAAGAGTCAACTAATGTTAGTAAGCACTTTCTATGTGCCAGGCACCAGGTGAGGTGCTGGGGATATAAGGAAAATAAAGTCCCTGCTTTCTGCTTCAAGGCACCTGCAGCCCTAGTAGAGGAACACATCTGGAACAGAACAGGGATATGGGGCCTGGAATGATTTTGAAGAAGAGGCAACATATGAAATGGGTCTTCAAAAATGTAAAAAAGTTTGTTCAATAGTGTCCTAGGCAAAGAAAGCATAATCTGATAGGCAGAGAAGTGTGAGGAAAGGTGGACTATTTAAAGAATGGCAAACAGTGTTACTGGGGCATAAGAGGAGATAGAGGGGTATGTGTGTGTATTTGAAGGACATAAAAGGGGCAATTCCAGCTATGGAGTTTATAGTTTAGTCTCTTAGAAAATAGGAAGCTATTCAGGCAAAAGAGTAAATGATTGTCTCATGCTTTAGAAAGTCCTCTTGCAGCACTGCACAAGGTGATGGAAGCGGGTAAAGTGGACACAGGGATGCCATTTGGGAAGATCAAAAGGAACTTTAAAAAGACTGGTCACATTGAGAAGGCGAGAGAATCACAATGATTTCAGATTGGAGTTGGGGATACCCAGAGATCAGTATTTTTTTTTTAACCACAATCCATGATAAGAAATACATTTTAACATCATGACCTGGCATACATGCTTATATGACATAACCTGGCATGACATGCCGTATGCATACAAATGTAACATGTGTGCACGTGTGTATAAATACACACATAATACAAAGGTTTCACTAATCAATAAGAAGCCTAATGTGTGATGATTTTGGTTCTATATCATTAAAAAAACTGGTAATCAAAACCCATTTATAGGTCAAAATATGTAGTTTTAAAAGTGCTCCATAGGCCAGTGGACATAGGTAGTGTTGCACTGAGGGCTGTGGCTATAGAAGACAGTGCTAGAGGCCAGAGGCACTGCCATGTTTATTATCCAAACATGGGGAAAAGAAAACAACAAGAGATGTTCCAAAATAGTGGATTTGTCCTACATAGATGTTTTCTTTGTATCCTACTGATTTTAAGGTTGTTGCTGACCTGAGGTATTTAATGTTATCTGTGTTACTTAAGTAATGATTTACCATTTGAAGGGACTTGCTGTTCTTTTATAGTCCTATAGGTTCATTGCACTGCATGGACTAATTAGGTATTCATGAGCATATATATATATATATCACAGCCAGGCTTTTAGCAAAGCTCTTTATCTGTGCTACTGATTCCTGCATGATATTTCTGGAGTCAATCTGTTGCTATGCTTAAAATTAAATGGAAGAGGCTGCTGTATCCAATGGTTACTTCATCTTATAAATTATTCTGTAAAATGCTTGAAGCCTTGGAGCATAGTTGTTTTAAAAAACATCAAAATCTAGTGTTAATTTTGGTCCTGATGACCCTGCCCTGCAGAGTTAGAGCTGTCCAGTCTGCTCCTGGGCAAAGCAAAAGTGAATGTTTTTAGCACTCAATGAATGTGTGTACAGGTTCTGTTGAATCATTCCCAACAGTAGTCCCCTGGGATTGACAAGGCCATTGACTAGTTAGGAGAACTCTAAGTACATATGCATATAGCTTTCTTTTTTTTCTTTTCTTTTCTTTCTTTCTTTCTTTTCTTTTTTTTTTTTGAGACAGAGTCTCACTCTACTGCTCAGGCTGGAGTGTAGTGGTGTGATCTCAGCTCACTGCAACCTCTCTGCCTCCCGAGTTCAAGCAATTCTCCTGCCTCAGCCTCCCAAGTAGCTGGGACTACAGGCGCCCGCTGCCACACATGGCTACCTTTTTCTTTTTTTGTATTTTAGTAGAGACGGGGTTTCACCATGTTGCCCAGGCTGGTCGCAAACTCCTGAGCTCAGGCAGTCAGCCCACCTTGGCCTCCCAAAGTGCTGGGATTACAGGCATGAGCCACCGTGCCTGGCCCATATATAGCTTTCTTATCTCTGACAGTAATTTTCATTTTTTACGAAAATAATGGTTGTCATTCTACTCTCCCATATTAAAAACATGATATATTGCTGTATCATTTACAAAGCACTTTCACATATATTATTATTATTATTATTTACTGAGATGAGGTCTTGTTCTGTTGCCCAGGCTAGAGTGCAGTGGCAATGATCATAGCTCACGGAAGCATTGAACATCTGGCTTAAGCAATCCTTCTGCCTCAGTCTCCTGGGTAGCTGGGACTACAGGCATGCGCCACCATGCCTAGCTATTTTTTTTTTTTTTTTTTTGCTAGAGTTGGGATTTTGCTATATTGCCCAGGCTGATCTCAAAGGATCCCCCCATCTCAAAGGATCCTCCCAAAGCTCTGGCATTACAGGGGTGAGCTATCACATCTGGCCCACATTTATTGGGCACTTAACAATGTGCCAGGCAATGTGCTAACCACTTGATATGCATTATCTCACAGAATCTTCAGACCAAACCTATGACGTAAGTACTGTTCACAGTATAGATAAGAAAATTAAAGAAACTTGCCCAAGGCCACAAAGCCACTAAGGGGTGAACCATGATTCAAACTTAGGTTTGTCTGTCTTCAGAAGTTAACTTCCTAACCACTGAATCATATTTCATCTGTTCCACTGAATACATTTTTCTGGGGCTTAGCAATGCCAGTTTATTTACCTAAGATTATCAACAAACGAGTGGTAATACCAGGACTCAAACTCAAGCCATCAACACTAAGTCAGTGAGATCTTCATCACCTTACACTGCCCACAATAACCCCAACAGTAACCCCGTCAGCTGTATTCACAGGCCAGACACAAGAGGAAAAAGGAGAGGGAAAAGGCTACTCAGGAGTCACAGGCATAGAATGTTGCTGGCGCATACGCCTGCTCTCTTTCCATTTAAAGTCAAAAGGAAAACAGAGGAAAGAATGCACAAGATGTGGCAAGAAAAAAACTGAAACCGTATTACATTACACTAATTTAAGGCAGCTGTATAACCTGTATGTTAGGAGGCAGAGAGAGTTCAAATGACAGAAAAGAGGTAGTATATGGACTAAACAAGAATACGTGTTTAAATATTTAAAGAACTTCCGAATCCTGATATGTGAAAGTCAGTAATAAAAATGAAAATTGATGAAATAAAGTTACTATATCTTTCTTTCATAAGAGACTAGGATAAGAAAAGCACAAAAAAATTCTTAATATTGGAAGCTTTACAAAGCAATTTCTCAATGAGAGAAAACCTCCAAACTAGCAGTTATAAAAGTGTACATTTAGAGCCAGGTACAGTGGCCTGTACCTATAATCCTGGCTACTTGGGAGAATGAGGCAAGATCACATGAGCCCAGTTCGAGTCCAGCCTGGGCAATACAGGAAGATCCCATCTCAAAAAACAAAACAAAACAAAAAAAACCACACGAAAAAACCAAAAACAAAAAACAAAACAAAACAAAAACAAAACAACAAAAAAACCACCACATTTAATTTACATAAGACAGATTATAAAATCCAAATTGTGCACAGGTCTAGAAAAGAGATCAATAACCGGAATCAACTGCTTTTAAACAGTTAAAAATCCTTCTCTAAAAAGAATTATGAGTACCAAAGCCTGCTGAAATCTAGCATGAACACTGAAATTAATGTTCAAAAAATAGGTTTTTTCTTTTTTTTTTTTAAATGCTATTTTATTTTTGAGATGAAGTCTTGCTGTGTTGCCCAAGCTGGTCTTGAACTCCTGAGCTCAAGTGATCTACCCACCTTGGCCTCTCAAAGTGCTGGCATTACAGGCATGAGCCACTGTGCCCAACTTAAAAAATAGGTTTTGAAAGCAAGTTATGATAAAGCAATTTATTACAATTTTCTCTTCTTCAACAAGCTATTATTTCAGCTCTAACTCTGGTCATATACTTGTTTTTGGATCTCTGCTTCTTTTTCTGGCAACATACTCAAGAATTTACATATTCACTAGGCTTTATGGAGCAGTAAATTCAGTATAATGTTTAAACAAATACTCCTAAAATATTTTTCAACAAATGTTTGTAAGTGGATGTTGAAAGTAAGCCTTTAAAAAAAAAAAAAACAAAAAAACAAAACACTGCCGTAGACCAGAGCGCCAGTCTGAGAGGCAGTTTAAACAGAACACTACTTCAAAAGCAAAATTCATTATGATGAATGTGTCAAGTGAAATTAGAAATCCACTAATGCTAATTGGATACATTCTGAATGTATTAAACTTCTGAAGATATTTTTATGAACCCTTTGGAATTTCCTATTAACACCCAGGCATGGCTGCACTTTGGATGTACCCACAATTTGACACAATATAGGTTATTACGCTTAATAACTTTCGATCTCTCAGGGTGATTGCATAAAGAAATGAGAAAAGCTACAGTGTAAAAACACTCCTTCTAAAAGGAAGGGAAAATGAAATATGAAAAAGCCTGAAGAGTAATGACAGAGTAAACATGGTTGTGTTTTTTCAAATAAAAGAATTACAGAGCCAGAGGGTCACCATGAACATCTAATACACAAAAATGAGAACTTGCCAGCCTACGGAAACATAAAATATTTCATGAATGGTTTTACAGACAAGTTCAAGGAGGGTTATCAATCAATAGATTGCATTCCCAGAGTGGTCAGTGAGTAAATCCAGGGCATTCAAACAAAGTCCCCAGCTGGTAAAACTGATGTCACTGAGGACAATCCCGTTAGTTCCCCTGTAGTCTCTTGGTACCTCTGTCAGAAGCAGCTCACTGGGCTTCATGGAAGGAAGGTCCAATAACCAACACCAATATTGTTAGAAATCAAAATGATAACAGAGCAGAAAAAAAAAAAAAACAACAACTCACAGTTTGGCATGTGTGAATATAAACAATAGGAGCGGACAGAAAAGGTGCCTTAATGCTATAGGCAGTTACTAAACACACATAAATACAGCCTGTGAAATTGCCAAAGCATCGGACGTCATTTTGGACAACTTAGATAGCGTTATACAATGAGGGCATTGTTCTTACAGGGGTCATTGATGCATGGACTCATGAAATGATAAATGACTATATGGTGTTCATAACTATAAAGAGAAATTATGATATTAAATAATTATGATATTATACAGACAAAAGCAACTTCATGGCTTCATTCCAGGAGTATCGTGAGGGGTGGCGTGTGACCACAAAGCAGGGGTGGGGTTAGGAACGTTTGGCCACACACGTGTACACTGGGCTGGCTTTCCCCAGCTTTGGACGGCCCTATCCTCATCTCTTAGCCCTCCCCATTGAGGGAGGTTATGATGACATCTGCTTCACTACTGAGTTTTTTTCCCACTTCACATAAATATACTTAGCCTGTTTAGCCTGTGTCTGATGTTTAGTCTTCACAGAGGAGATGCTCAAGGCCAAAGATAACATGCAATGCCTTTTGTTCCACCTCAAAAAAAAATACTTCTTGGCCAAGGAGGTAGGTAACAGGCCAAATTCTGATTTTCTTAATGCGATGAGGACTTTCCCTATTGCACAAGATACAAAATGTTTCTAATACAAAATGTCTATTTTTGCACATCTGCCCAATAACAGCTCAATTAAAAACAGGCCCATCAGATTGACAGTTTCCTTAACTGCTTAGTTCCTGTTGCACTGCAGATAGCAGAAAAGCACTTAATAGCAGCCACGAGACAATTTTCCAGTAAGACTTGTTAATCTCTATACAGTCATCCTCATACAGCCATCAAAGTGAACTTAATGACAAATCAGTTAAAATAAATTACTTTTAGGAACTTGCTTAAGCATCAGATAAAAAACAAACCACATGTGACACCTCTTCGGTCCTCACCATGACGGCATATAATTGTCACCATCTGTGCTGTTTATTCCATTTGCCCAGCCTGTCTGCTAACCCACCACCCCCAGAGCAGCTCCTTGCCCTTCTGTGTCCTATTCTGGGCCCCAGGAGGCTGACCTCTATGCACCACAAGGCTGTGTCTGCATCAGCTGTGCCCCTGCTCTCTGGCTTTCAGCCGGGCTCAGCCAATGAGAGGCACCAGAAAGAGATCAGAGAATGGGAGGAGGGATGGCAGGAAGTCACCCCCTCCTCACTGCTCCTGCAGCCAGGCCGCCCCTCATCCTAGCTCAGGCTCTCCAGGGCTCTGATGTCACGCACCCTCCCCTTACTCTGTCAGGCCCAGGTGTGCTTCTAGCTTCCAGCTGCAGCTAGGCCCCAGGTGCCTCACTAGCCCTAGCTGGTTCCCATAACCCTGCCCACATCTCCATAAACAATCCCTTAACTAGTCTCTCTTCAGTCTAAACACCTGTTGTCAGCAGCCAGCAGCTCCACACTGGGATCACTTACATGGACTGTGTGGACAAGGTCGGCCACCAGGCACTGCTTCAACTTCTCGTCACTGCCGGTCCCATGAAGCACAAGATCAGGCATGTATGTGGGGCAGTAGCCCGCCAGAAGTGAGCGGCCAAAGTTCCTTACATTCTGGGTGCTGATGCTCTGAGACCTAAAACAACATGTGGCCCATTAAAATGCACAGCTGAAAATGTACTTTTTTCTTTCATTATAATTGGTACAAGCACTCCAATGATACAGGCAAATAAAATAGATTCAGGGTGGTCCATGTCACCAACCCTCAAGTAAGTGGATCACAGGTGGGAGAAAAGGGAGTTTTTTAAAGTGGAAGGCTGGAAGAAAAAAAAACTATATCCATGGCTAGTTATGAGTTTGTTTTTGTACCTCATATTGGACATCCACCAGGCAGTCTGTGTCAAAATACTGACCAAAGAAAATGTTTCAGGAAGGGCTCTTGCCAAAAGCCTGGCTTTAGGAATCTGACATATCTGCACAGAGTGGTGCCCACGACAGTGCAGAAGAACAGAAGAAATTTCTAATTACTGCTTTCAGTCATCACAGACCAAATAATCAACCTGATGGAGTGTTAAGAAAGAGGTGTTGTTTCCCAACCACCTCACGCTGCTCTGATCGGCAGGAGAGAGGCCACGTGGCGAGTGTAATCCACCACCTCTGAAGCAAGGCATCTGCTGCCAGCCATGGACCTTCTCTGCAGTTGACAGAAAATTAAACTCCCTATTCCCTCCCCCATCTCTACCACATCCTTTAGCTCCCCCAGAGGGTCACGATAGCTGCAAAGACAACCACTGGCCACCTGCCCCAGTGAGCTCAGTGGTGCTAAGCCGGTGACCATCCTTGGAAGAAGGACAGGTGGGAAACCGTTTGTACAGAATTAATAATACTTCTAGTACTTTGTGGAAAAAAAGATACTGTGTGTAAAGCAGACAACAGTAGTAGCTAACAAGATCACAGGTGTCAGGCCAGGAAAGTGGGATTTGAACCCGGTTCCCTCTACTTCCCAGCCTGCTGGAGTTACCTTGGCAGAGGCAGCTCCACTTCCAAGGACCCTCCAGTCCTGTCACCAATGTGACCCAGATCTAGCATGGCTGAAGCACAGGCTTCGTCGTCACTGTCTCCCAGGGCGCTATCCGAGCTTTCATTTCGGGGAATGTCTCCTTCAGTCCTGAAGTTGGCCTTCTTGTTGTCATCCCCACAGGGGATATTCGCACCAGCCACGAGCTGGACACACCTGGGGGCAACAGGCTCCAGCACAGGTCCTTCCGCAGCCTTCACATACAAACCTCTAGCCGCCTCCAGCCTCCTCCCTCCCGTTCCTGCTGCACTGTGGGAGGCTGCGCCCAAGTCAGCAGCGTGGCTGAGCTGCCCGGCAGCATCTGCTGCTGTGTCGTTTCTGCTGCCTCTGTCCTCTGCAAAACCCTTGTCAGACTCGCCTTCATCCCCCTCTGAAGGCCGATTCTGAGGACAGCAGACATTCTGAAAGCCAGGTTTGAAAGGACTCCTAGAAACCTGCGGGTCCTGAGCCGCATCAGCGGCCTCCCTGGCCTCCAAGGAGGGGCCACAGGCCTTCACCCGTTCCTCCATTTTTTTCATGCGGCTTTCAAAGTCAGACTCTGGAGATGCAAAGCTTCCAATCTGGAAAGTGACCTTTTCTAAGGAAGGTTTCTCCTGGAGATGTCTGTCAGGGCAAGGCCAGGCCACTGACCGGTCTGGCAGTCTCGTAGTCATCTCCACTTTCAACAGCTCACAGACAGCTTGCTGGTCTATCTTCATTCCTGCCCCCAAAACTTCACAGCTGGAAAGTCTTGAAGAGCCATCTTGCGGTGCCTCTTTATTTTTCTCATCCCCACAAAATGCATTCTGAGGTTTCCAGGAAGCGTCTGATGCTGGCCCCTGGCACCCTGCGCTGCAAGCCTCGGAACCCTGCTCTGGCCTCCTGTTAGCTTCTTTGTCAGGTTTAAGACCCAGGTCTCTACTGTCAGTGCCCTCTGGGCTCTCAGGAAACCCTGCCAGCCAGGGGTTCTGTCTCTCAGCTGCTGTTGGTGGTAGGATGGGGGGTACAAGAGCGGGCTCATTCCTCACCGTAACGACCACATACTCAGACTCTTCCACCTCTCCTTTCTCCAAGGCTGTTATGATCTTGCTCCCATTTAAAACTTGGTCACCTTCACCATGATTGCCACTCCAGGTCAGCTGGTTCTCTTGTAGCTCAGAGCAACGGAGAAAGTAGGTCAGGACATAAAGTATGCGCTGGACTAAGTCCTTCTGCTTCCCTACCACGACGGTGCGAGTCAGTCTCACTGGAGAGCCTATGGCTCCGTAAAGATCACCTAGAGAGCAAAGGTGGACACAAAGGCAGTGGTCTCTGGGGTTAGCATGTCACAGATATATCAGTCTTTACAAAAGCAAAATAGATAACTTATATTCCCAATCTGGAGTCCCTGCTTCAGACTCCTGATTTCTACTTTCTAGTAAGGACCACGTTTTAGTTTTGCCACTGTAAGCGAGTCAGCCTGGACACAGGGCGGCCCACCACCCCTGATGTGTGGGAGTTGTGCTGCTGTGCACACAGCCCCTCCCAGTGCCTGCTGGGTCTTCCCTGCAGCTCAATGGGCCAGCCAATGAGATGGCCCAAAGAAGGCTAAAGCCAGAGCTCTGAATATGTGACCAGATCTAATACTACATCTTGGAAACTAGAATAATAAGAATTTGTTGGAAGAATCCCAGGACATTGGGCCTTGGGATAAAATCCAAATTCAGGAATTTCTCAACAGAAGTGCAGTGAATTAATTCAAAATGCTTAATGAGGTGGTCTACATAGAATTATCTTAATAAGCATACACACACCAAGTAGAATCAGCTTGATTAACAAGAAGAAAATCACTTAGTTATGAATGAGTCTGAAGGTTTTATTTCATTTCGCTTGAAAATTCAACTGGGCCAGGCGCAGTGGCTTATGCCTGTAATATCAGCACTTTGGGAGGCTGAGGCAGGCAATCACCCGAGGTCAAGAGTTTGAGAGCAGCCTGGCCAACGTGGCAAAATCCCGTCTCTACCCAAAATACAAAAATTAGGTGAGCGTGGTGGTGTGCACCTGTAGCCCCAGCTACTCGAGAGGTCGAGGCAGGAGAATTGCTTGAACCTGGAAGCCAGAGGTTGCAGTGAGCCGAGATGGCACCACAGCACTCCAGCCTGGGCGACAGCATGAGACTCTGTCTCAGAAAAAAAAAAGAAAAGAAAATTCAACTGGAAAAAAATATGTCCCATTAGTTATATCCTGACAAGTTGATTAAAAACTGACTAATGTACCGTGAGCTCTACAGTCAGCTTAAGGAGGAGACAATAAGGGCAAATGTGTCATCCAACCACCCAGCAATAAGCTTTTCATCAAAAGTACTTAAGTGCCTAACTATTAACACTACTGCATTTGATAATTTGATTGTTACATTTTATGATAAGTTATACATTTGATAAGAAGATAGAAAATTATAATAAAGAACCTATGTTTACTAACTGGACAGGCACTGTGTTAAGACCCTAAAGATGTATCTCAGCTGGGTGTGGTGGCTCATGCCTGTAATCCCAGCCCTTTGGGAGGCTGAGGCGGATGGATCACCTGAGGTCAGGAGTTTGAGACCAGCCTGAAACCCCGTCCCTGCCAAAAATACAAAAAATTAAGCCAGGCGTGGTGGCGGGCACCTGTAATCCCAGCTATTAGGAGGGCTGAGGCAGGAGAATAACTTGAACCCGGAAGGCAGAGGTTGCAGCGAGCCGAGGTGTCGCCACTGCACTCCAGCCTGGGCTACAAGAGCAAAACTCCATCTCATAAAAAAGATGTATCTCATTGTATCTTTGTATAACCAAACTGGAGTTAGAAATCCATTAAAGAATAATAAGAGGGCTGGGCACGGTGGCTCACACCTGTAATCCCAGCACTTTGGGAGGCCGAGGTGGGCGGATCACTTGAGGTCAGGAGTTCGAGACCAGCCTGGCCAACAAGGTGGAACCCCATCTCTATCCAAAATACAAAAATTAGCCAGGCGTTGTGGCAGACACCTGTAACCCAGCTACTCGGGAGGCTGAGGCGGGAGAATCGCTTGAGCCCGGGAGGCAGAGGCTGCAGTGAGCCGAGATCACGCCACCACACTCCAGCCTGGGCAACAGAGCAAGACTCTGTCTCAAAAAAGAAAAAAAAAAAAAAAAGAATAACCAGAATGTTGGAACAAATCAAAAGCTGAAAAAGATACTAAATAAAGGAGAACTGATACATGGTAATCAGTACAAATCAGAATGTAGGAAGTTAGAACCCCTCTGAGGAATGCATCTAGAGAGGAGGGAAAGCAGTTATAAGGGCATATACTAGATAAAACTAATTAAAATAGATGAGTATGGAAAAAAAGTTACAAGAACCATCGGAAAGTACCTCCCCCTGGGACCCATTAAGAAATACCTCCTTCTGCAAGTATTCCCTCGTGTACGGTTCCTAAGAACATTCAAAGGGCATGACAGATATAATCATAAACAATCCTCTCTATAAAATGACTAGATTATAGGCTGATAGAGCTTTAACTGAGAGGCCTTTGCAAGTGACTGAGAAATCAGCCTAGAATTCAAGAGAGTAACTCAGAATTGTAGGCTGAAGCTAGGACTTTTGTTTGAGAAAACCTTTCTAAGAGCTCATTGCTGTTAACACTTTGATTACATCTGCCTATTGCTGCAGGATATCAACAGTCATTTTAGGAATTCATGAAGTATTTTTTGTTAAATCAGTTTCAATATTAATAAAGAAGAAGCATTACTTATCCAAAATCTGGTATAACAAACTACAGAGGAAAGACCACTTAGAATATTATTTTTTAGCAATGCATTTGAGTATTGTATATTTTAATAACTAAGGAATAAATGGAAATGGTAAAACATGGAAGGTTATTAAACATACAATTTATAATCATTTAAACTATATAAAATAATGAGTGCAATGTGAGTGGAAACAGTGCTATTACATTATAGCCAAACTTCATAAAATAAAGCATTTTTAAAACAATAGACCCATAATATTAAATATTTACTGGAAGTTCAATTTTTTTTGAGTCTTGGATAATTGAAGCTAATTTTTAGAGTAGATTTGTTTTCATGAATATAATTTTTTAAAACGTAGAAATTGCACAACAATGTGAATGTACTTAACATGACTGAACTGTACACTTAGAAACAGTTAAGATAATAAACGTTGTTATATGCTTTTTACCTCAATTAGAAATAAAAATTTAAAAGAGAGGCAAATGGGGAAAAAGCAGAAGAAAAAGTGAAGGAGTCAGGAGTGCTTCCAAGTGAAATAGGCCAAAGACAGAGTGCATGGAAGCAGGAAAGGTGCTGGATGAAGTAGGAGGAGAGGTCACAGGAAAGGAGGACACAGAAAGCAACGGTGGCAAACAGGGACACAGAGTGGAGACTCAGGGAGGGAGAGACAGAGAGAGCAGAGGAACAGACAGAAGAAACTAGGCAGAAAGAGGGAAGAACAGAGAGAAGGGAAAGCAGAAAGAAAAAAGATGGGATGTTAGAGAGGTGCAAAATGATAGAGAACTGGGGTGAAGCCAAAAGAGGATGGAGAAGGAGAGGAGGTAACAGCCAGGAGGATAAACATGTAGAGAAAAAGAAAACAAAGAGGGAGGAAGAGGGAGAAGAAAGGAAAGAACTGTTGAGGGGAACAATAGTGAAAAGTTGGAAACTAGAAAGAGGAGAGAAAAGAATGAGGTGGAGAAGCTGAGAGAATTTAGAAGCCCTGTAAAGGAAGCATGGTGAAAGAAAGGGGGTTAGAGAGGTAGGGCACTATATAGACAGAAACAAAAATAAACCAGGAGAAGCTGAGAGAGAACAAAAACAAGGAGACGAGAAGAGAGTTTAGTATCTTAAAGGCACACTTATTCCTGATCACATTCTAATAACGTCTGTGTTGTAGAATTCCCCTTTCAACAGTGTTTCCTTATACCCTATACAGTTTAACTTATTGCATCTTTATTATCATTATTTCAAATGTTTTCTAATTTCTTTTGTGCAATTTGTTTGGCTTGTGGGTTATTTAAATATGGTTGTCAGCTGGGTACGGTGGCTGACACCTGTAATCCCAGCATTTTGGGAGGCAGAGGCAGTTGGATCACTCGAGCCCAGTTCAAGACCGGCGACCAGCCTGCAAAACATGGCGAAACTCTGCCTTTACAAAAAATGCAAAAAGTAGCTGGGGATGGTGACGCACATCTGTAGTCCCAACCACCAGGGAGGCTGAGGTGGGAGGATCACTTGAGCCTGGGTGGTTGGGGCTGTGGTGAGCCTTTATTGTACCACTGCACTCCAGCCTGGGTGACAGAGTGAGACTCTGTCTCAAAAACAACAACAAAAATACATGGTTTGATTTCTGAGAAAGTGAGAATTTTAAAAAGATTGATTTGTAGCCTAATTCCACTGCGTTTTGAAAAATACAACGTAAACTTCTGAGAAAAAAATTTCACACATTTTAACTTTTATTAAATCAGTGGTCCAAATCTCTTTTGGGTAGAAAAGCTCCTTTTCATTTCCACAAACCCTTAAAATCATTAGGTCAAAAAGAGACCTATATGGAACTACTTCAGTCAGTGGTGTAGACAGTGGCATTCAAACTTTGTATACCTATGCCAAGAAAGAAATACATTTTATACTGCAACCTCAATGCACCTTTTGAAACAGACATTTTACAAAATACACATGTAAATCACTGATATTTTCTATTCTATTATACCAATTAAATGCTTTTTAATTAAACCCACTAAATTGCTTTCACAGCCCACTAATGGGTGGCGATCACACTGTACACAGGGAAGTGGCTGGGCAGAAGCAAGGATCACCGAGCTCCTGAGCAGCAAGCCCGTGAAAGTGGCATCCAGCTTCCCTCCTCTTCCCTGGAGTGCTGAGCAGCCATGGAGGGGGAACACACAGTGGCACCTGTCCTGGAGAGCTCTCAGAGAAGTCTTTGGAATGATTCCAGATAGTCTTCTCTATACTTGGGAACCTGGATTGAAATTCTATCTGCATCATTGTGTATTCCCAGCAGTTTCTATTTTCATGTTTACTGTGACTTGCTAAATACTGAATGAAAACAATAAAATGCGAAGCAAGTGTTTCTACCTGTCAAATTATTGAAGCCCCCCCGACTTCTTTGTAATAATGGAAACTCGGCCATCACTTACACTTGGCTTTACAAAGAGCTATCACAGGCCTTCGCCAACCAGGGCCTCGTCCCCTCCTTACACTCCTCTTGTCAATAGCCAGACCCCTGATGGATTGTTTGGGGGAAGGGAGAACTGAAGACTTTCAACAATACATGATCTCCCCTGAAAGATGAGGATTGTGAACCCACAGGAAAAAACTCTTCCTTGTTATGCTGAACACAGGGAATTAATGGCTTTCAGTTACGTTTCAAATAAGCAGCACACCTAATTATGAATACATTTATCTAACTAAATGCACACTACTTAATTAGCATTGTTTTAAAATGGGTGACCCAGCAGCATGGAATACAATGTTTCCTTAATATCCAGCCCCCTTTCCTTCTCCACTTAATGAGACTACGTTTTTTTCAACACTATTATTGTTCCATAACAAAACAACTATGTTCTGTCTTCCCCAGGAAAAACTTCCTGTATGACCAAGAATGAATTACGCATGTTCTGAGTAATGATCCAATCAGGGCAATTAGCATATCCATCACCCCAAACTTTTATCATTTCTTTGTGTTGGGAACATTTGAAATCTCTCTTCTAGCTTTCTCTGAAAATAAGCTATTCTTAACTATCATAATCTGGTGCTAAAGAACACTAGAACTTATTCCTCCTATCCAGTTGTAATTTTGTATTTGTTAACTAGCCTCTCTCCATATCTCTCCCTTCCTTAAGTCCATTTAAATATCCATAAATTCTTTAATTGATTTAGAACACGCCTTTTACCCCCTAACCATGAGGGGGCTTGTATTCGCTTATACATCTCACGACCAAGAGCACAAGGACAAGACAACATCTGTATTGTTACAAAATGAGGCTGAGAGTAATAAGGGTAGGGATGAGAATCTAATGACTATGTGTAAAACCAGTGCTTGGCTCATAGTGTCAGCTTTCATTATTGTTATTATAGCATGCTGCTTTCCAGGATGAGGTGCTTTTCTGTGGATATTTTTGATTGTTACAACTTTGGGCGGGAGGTGGGAGGGGCAGTTCTACTGGCATCTAGTAAATGGAGGCCAAGGATGCCACTCAATATCCGTTAATGTGTAAGACAGCTCTTCCCACACCCCACAACAACTCAACCAACAAAGAATTACCTGGTCAACAGTGCTGAGGTTAAGAAATCCTGCTCTAGGGTGAACAGCCACTGTGGAATGGGAGAACACAGTTGGCTTACACTGCTTTAAGAGTGTAGCACAAAGCTGCCAGTAGGGGAAAAAAGAGAGGAAGGTGGTGGCCCTACAATTAGAATCCAGGGACCAACTTCCTATTTCTCATCTGCCCAAAGACAACCTATGAATTACTGGGTGAGAGAGCCGGTATAAACTACAAATTCCAGCATTTTTTTCCTATTCCATCCCATATATTCTCTGAATAGTCAAATTAGGTACTAACCCAGCTGTGCCCAGAGAGGATTATATGGATGTGTTTTGGCCAGCATGTTCACTGACTGGGAGGTACGTTTCTCTGAGAAGGCTTTAATGGGAGGGTGATCCACAGGCATGACAGTTGGGACCCAGGCCAGGTGGTAGGTTAACACTGCAGTCAGTAAGGCAGCAAAAAACCTTGGAGAAATGGAAAAAGATACAACCAACTTAGTCAATACAGAAAGAGGCACATGTTATGCAGTACACACATTGGCTATGGGATTTGCATACAAGTCTCCAGAGAGTTGAAGCTTACTGGTTTTTATTGATCTGTTCTATCAGAAGTGTAAACTCCTTGAGAAAGCGCTGGCAGAGCTGGTTTTTTTCCAAAGTGCCGGACATCATAGTAAGCCATACAGGTTCAGCTATCCTTGGAACAGAATATAAGTTCCAGATAGTTCCTCTATAGAACAGAAAGAGAGGGAAACACAAAAGTGTCAGAAATACTATTTTGGATAATCTTGGTGCAAAAGGATAAAGGAGAAAACAACTTGAATCTATGTAGTCCTTAAAAGATTCAAGCTCCACACATAACAGGGGTTGCACACTATGGCCCACGGGCCAAATCTGACTGCCACCTTTTTTTGTAAATGAAAAGTTTTACTGGGTCACAGCCGTGCTCATTCATTTACTTACTTATTGTCTATGGCTGCTTCTGTGGGACAACGGCTAAGTTGAGTTGCTACTACAAAGACTCTACAGAAACTGAAAGTACAGAACTAGAAAGCCTCACTTTCAGCTTCTTGACCTTTGAAAAATGGACACCTCATTAAAGTAGGACCCAGATTCTCACCCGGGCGTGGTGGCTCATACCTGTAATCCCAGCACTTTGGGAGGCCAAGGTGATAGATTACAAGGTCAAGAAATAGAGAACATTCTGGCCAACATGGTGAAACCCCGTCTCCACTAAAAATACAAAAATTAGCTGGGCGTGGTAGCGGGTGCCTGTAAACCCAGCTACTCGGGAGCCTGAGGCAGGAAAATCGCTTGAACCCAGGAGGCGAAGGTTGCAGCGAGCCAAGATCACAACACTGCACTCCAGCCTGGTGACAGAGCGAGACTCAGTCTAAAAAAAAAAAAAAAAAGTAGGACCCAGATTCTCAAGCACAAGCCAATGAGTGTCCAGTCTGACCACAGCAGAGCAAAAGGCAAATCTCCAATGCTTTCCCAAAAACTATGGAAGGTTTACTAATCATCAGATTGCCATCAAAGAGCACAACTTTATGTCATTCTCAAATATATGACTTAACTCTTAGCGATCACCAGATAATGAATAACATGTTACTTGAATACTTTACATAACCCACAGTAAAAAAAGGCTTGTGATTTTGCTCCAGGTAGCATTACAGAGTTCATCAGCATATACTTTAAACATCATAAAAGTGTTCTAACATTCAAAGGATTATAATTTTTTTTTTATCCTTCCGCTATGGACTAACAGTTTGACTCATTCGCTCATGACTGCTTTGGAGTGGGATTCCATTCCCCGTCAAGAAAGTGGCTCTAAATGGTGCAACAATCCCAACTCAGCATGATCAGAGGATCCCACCTGCTACTCAACACAATTTACCTTTCCATGCAGATACTAGGAGCGAGGACTCTAGACACCAGTTTCCAGAGGACACTGGGTATAAACTAGGACTGTCCTGGCAAAGTAGAATGTATGTCTCCCCGACATGCATAACCTCTCCATCTGTGCTTTGAATAAGCATCCCTGAACTTAAGTTTCCACATCTGTAAAATGGGGTTAGTAGTGCTCAGGGCTTTTGTGAGGCTGACATAAGATAATGAATAGACTGGTGAGAGATACCTGAACGTTAGTTTTCCCCATTCATCCTGTTAAAAACAATCCTATCAGGGACTGTCGGTTGAGCAGTAATGAGGATTACCCAGTGGTAAATTATTTAAATTTTTTGCTTCATTTGTTCTGTTTCCATCTTGAAGGGCGGAACCACAAAAGTGAGGAATAACTGCCAGGCCCCCAATTCTTCCAAGTCACAGTTTATCTTTATCCATGGCTGCTCATAAATATCTCCTGTTGGATTTGCCAAACTTTGCCACTTTACCTGAATTCTCCCAGAGCTTCCATCAAACGGCTGACATAAAACTGGACTCGGAGACTTGATTCTGCTATTTTCCTACAGGAGATCATAGCCTTTATTGAAGAGAAAGCAAGCCAAATTACTGAGAAGAAATTTTATAACATCTACTGGGCTGTATTAATAAAAAATATGTAATCAATTAACAACACTCAAGGTAATAATGCCTTCAGTTATGAAAAAGCAGTCATTTCCTTCCCTAAGGTAATCCAGTATCTGGTAACTAACATCAACATGCCTAAGAATTTATCACTGCTAAGGGTGATTTAACTTCCTTAGGAAAGACATCTGATACATAGGCAAAGAAATTCTGCCATCTTCAAAGCCCCACAATCACTTCTCTATTTGACTTTGGATTACATCCTTATTACCTTTTCAATTGCACTCTTCAGCCTGTTCATGTGAGATTCAAACAGGGGAAAATGAGAAAAGAAGAAGTCCTGGAAATTCCTTTGTGCTTCTTCTTTCTCACATAGGGAAAAGATGATGCTTATGGCAATTTTCTTCCTCCTAACCATAGCTGGGTTAGAACTACAGGTTTCTTCAGCCAAGCTGAATGTCTCATCAGTTGACCTGGAGGGAAATATAAGTTTGAAAAGTTGCCATGCATCAATGAGTCACACTGAAGGTCAACTGTAATGACTGGGGATGACACCCAGAACATTCAGTCGTAACTAAGCGTATATCTGCCTTTAGTTCATTCTGTTCTATAATTCCCTGGCATGAAGATGAGAACATCAGCTTGCTTGCCACACAGTATTATTCTAACATGGAAAGAAACTCAAATGAAACCTACAAGTAATTTAAATTTCCCGTTGTTACTCTTGTCCTTTTCCTTTCGATCATTTTATGTCAAATTGATATTTAGGAAGGAATGTGGAATATCTGTTTACCCAAAACATAGTCAGATACCAATAGATAAGACGTCAAAAGAGGAATGATACTATGTGGTATTCTATTGAACAAGAGTAACACATTTGAACATGTACTGGTACTTCCAGGATTACTTTCCCAAGGGCTATTAAAACTACTAGAACAAGTAACTCTTCTAAATGCTCAGATTAAGCCATGTGATTAAGCTCTCTGAAAATCCTCCAAGCAGAAACACTTACCTCTCTTCTGCTACAGTAAAATTTTCAAAAAACCTGATTCTTTTGAGAGACTCGGCTTCTATGATGACAGCCACGAAGCCCAAAACTTCTAAATATATATTTAATTTGTCTTGTGGGGTAAGCCTCACAAAAATGGCCTAACCATGTCTCTTACTTAACTACTGTGAAAAGCCAGTGTAGCTTCCAAATAGCTACTAACAGCAAGAGTACAAATAAAACATTTTTTTCCTACAAAAACACCAACACAAAGGACCTAACACTGCAAATGAGAGCCCTAGACTGGCAATACATTTTCTCTTTCTAACTCCATCATCTAGTCTCATATCTCTGCCAAATATGGAAAGGAACTGCTTCCTCCATTTTCTTTACTATAAATTACAACATAACAATTACTCATGCTGGGCAGAATATGAGAATTAGCCTTCTGCCCCTGGTCTTCAACTTATTTACTTAGGGCCCTACTCATAGCCTGTGTGATTTCAAATAAACCCAGATTTTATTATTAAACATACATACACCAAAAGTGTTATGGTCAGGAAAGCTATTTAATTAATTAATTAATTTTGGGGGGACAGGGTCTCACTCTGTCACCCACGCTGGGGTGCAGTGGTGTGATCATGGCTCATTGCAGCCTCAATTTCCCAGGCTCAAGCGATCCTCCCACCTAGCCTCCCAAGTAGCTGGGATCACAGGCACACGCCACCATGCCCGGATACATTTTTTTTTTTTTTGGTAGAGATGGCGTCTCCCTATGTTGTCCAAGCTGGTCTCGAACTCCTGGGCTCAAGTTCTTCCACTTCAGTGTCCCAAAGTGCTGGGATTACAGCCGTGAGCCACTGCACCTGGCTATTTTATTTTTAAAGGAAAGGAGATAGATATCTTATTCTAACCCTCATTATATGTTACTGTTTCCCTTAACTTCAAGCAAGATCCTGGAGATGTAGGTATGGTTGGTAAATCAGTAAAAGGTTTTTACTCCAGATGTGTCACCGATGGCACATGGTGCTGTTATAAATGCTACACATTACAATAAATCATCAATTGCTTTCTCTGGGAAATCCCTAGATTCTAATCATCAGAGAAAATTCTTGAGGTTTCCTTAGAACTTCACACAATTTCATACAATGTTCTCTCTTCTTTACCAAGGTACTGGTACTAAAGCCTTGTTTTCTTGCACTACAGTAGTTGATTTCTGTTCTGTATAGGAAATTCTTCTGAGTTTATATTACAATAAAGCTTGCTTGCAATCCTTTCCTCTTTGTCTGTCATCTTACATTTCCCTTCTTTTTCAGAAGTAAAATGACTGTATCAGTCCACTTATCTTTAGGCCAGCTTGACCTTTAATAATCAAATTGTAATAAACACTGAACCCAATACAGTTTCTCATCATCATCTCCGCCCTATAAACAATAGCCGATGCTCTCATCAGTTTTAACATAGGAGAGAGTGCCACCTGCTGAAATTTCTGAAAAATTTCCATAGCTATAATAGAGTGGAGAACTTAACTTGCTTCGCTATATCCCTCCACTGAATTCTAAATCAACTGAGTTTCATTCTGTAGTCTTGCATCAACCATGCAACGTGGAATAAATCAGGTCATGTAGTATCTTACTTATAATTTAAAAATTATTCTACAAAAAAATGATGTTTAAGAATGTTTTCAAAAATTTAAGTGTGTGCCCCAGTACTTCATCAGTACTTTATCTCCATGTCATCAGAGAAGGTACAGAGGCTGTACTGCAAATGTGGAAACTGAGGCAGAGTTCTGCCTCAACTTTCCTCGGGAACAGAAAGGTTCTTGGTAATAATGCTGGAGTTAGAACCCAGGATTCCTGTCCTCTAGTCTAGACTCATGACTTGGATACTGGCAATGACCAGGGATTCGGACCCCATGCCTAATCTGTCTGCTGGTACTCATGCTAGTCAATGCATCATGCCATGCAGAGCACTGAGGGAAGGAGCTGGAAGCAGTCTGATCAGCCGACAGCCCTGAGAGTCAAGGAAAGCTGCAGCTACACACAATTTTTTTCCTAATAAAGAAATCAAATAGAATTTTGTTAACACTTATGGATAAGCATTTATGTACATTGTAAGTACTTCAAGATCACAAATAATTAAAGCAAAAATGGCTATTTAAGTACATCTCAATAATCTATCATTGATATCAGAACTCCTTAGTCTAATTGTTATTTATGTCAGTTTTGAACTTATACTGAATCGATGTATTACATTGGACTATATGAAATTAATGTTTTGTAGGTCAAAGAACATCCCATCAGCAACTTTATAAAGTTGGTCCAATTTAATAATTCAAATCAAAAGGCTTCCTGGGACATTATACCTTGCTCTTTAGGGTTTCAATTGCGTCAGTAAGTGATGGAATCCCTGAGGTTAGCTGTTAAATGCCCAAGCCCCATTCCCCATCCAGTAATCAAAGCCTACCACTTGGCACAGCAGGGGCCCCTGAGGTCAGTGTGGAGCCAACTGTTAAGAATTGTGAATACTGAAAACATTCATTCAATTTTATAGAATAAAGTGTTGCCCGATTCTAACAAAAAACAGAAACTGTGACTATCATCCCTGCTACCTTTAACTCTCTTAGGAAGGACATTTTTAATTACCATGAATTTTCTGTCAAAGCCAGAAGCAATCATAACATTTGGTACCCACTGTTCTCCTGTCTCTAGCATAAAAAACTAATTTTCCCAACCACATACCTGCCAAAAGGGAGAGATCAACTACAAATCCTTTAAATGAAGGGATCTTAGGCCGGGCGCGTTGGCTCACGCCTGGAATCCCAGCACTTTGGGAGGCCGAGGCGGGAGGATCACGAGGTCAAGAGATCGAGACCATCCTGGCCAACATGGTGAAACCCCGTCTCTACTAAAAATACAAAAATTGGCTGGGTGTGGTGGCACACACCTGTAATCCCAGGTACTCAGGAGGCTGAGGCAGGGGAACTGCTTGAACCCAGGAAGCAGAGGTTGCAGGGAGCTGAGATTGCACCATTGCACTCCAGCCTGGCGACAGAGCGAGATTCCCGCCTCCAAAAAAAAAAAGAAGGGCTCTTCACAGGCACAGTAATCAATTCAAAACGTCTGCTACACTCATGTTCTCGGTGTTCAGCAGTACTCTATTAAGGGCTGGCTGCATGGGCATGCGACCCCACACACACAGGGTCCCCCCTCTCACAAGGGCCCCAGGCTTCATTTAATGTTCTGTGATTACCATTTTGAATTTTAAATAATTTTACCTTTGGACTTTTGTGCTGTAAGTGAAGTCTAATGGGACAATGAAGCATGTGTTGGGATGAAGTCTAATGAGACAATGACGCTCAGAAAAGGATACCCCAAAGTATGACACTTTGGTATGCTGAGTACTTTGAACTGAAGGACAGGGGCTCAGAAGCAAGACCTCGCTTTTCCGACCTTATCCTGCCCTTCCTTCTCCTATTCCTCTTTCTCCCCAAAGGCATAGAAACTAAGACTCCTGTTCCCCAAGGTAAATAAAAAAACATGAGCCTCTTTTTTCCCCAAAGCTAACTGTAAAACCTATTATAGAAATACTGCTCTAACTTCCTCCCACCTTTGTAAGTGCTGGTCACAAATAATTTCTCTGACCTACCTTGCCTGAAAACAGATCATAAGACCCTCCCATTTCGGAGGGGTCTTACCCTCTACCTGGGAGGAAGGAAAGCTATACAGAGAGGTCAAAAAGAATTCCGACAAGACAGGTCCCGCTGGGTTTTCCTGCTTAAGTCTATTACCATTAGATCATATTCCTTTGTCCAATCACATTTCTACATGGCAGTCCCTTCTGTGTTGAACTTAAGCATAAAAATACAGTTTTCCTTGGGTCCCTCAATCTTCATGTCTGAAGGCTCCATGTCATGTGAAACTTTGACTAAATAAAATTGTTATGTTTCTCTCTTGTTAACCTGTATTTGTTATAGGAGTGTCAGCCATGACCCTTACGATGGGGAGGGCACGGATGAACTCAGAACCCAGGGCTTGCAGCCCAGACACCGAGCAACTGGCCTGGCAGTCAGGCACATACCCATAAGCCTGGGGCAGGCCATGGTGTCACAAGACTCTAAAGCGGCACTGCCGGGTCTTGGACCCACACTAATGGCTGTGACTGTGGTGACAGCAGAAGCTGCAGTAGCCATGGTTGTGGGAGATAGGGGAGAGGAGAGAGGAGGGACTCTGGGAGCTCCAGGAACCAGGGTGGGAGGCCAGTTTACCCATCAGTCACAGGAGCCTGTCCCTAAAGAGTCTGCACAGATATTTAACTCTATGACCTGAGCTCCAGGACAGTAAATTATCACAAAGTAAAAGCCTACATGGGGACATTGCAATAAAGAATATCAGGGAGTAATTATAATTCTGCAGAGAGTTTAGTCTCTGTTTTTGAAAACTGCTGCAACACTGCAAAGTAAATATTCATAGGCATAGAAATAGAAATTGAATGTAAAGATTGTTATACTGGACAAAAAAATACAGTTTTCATATGAAGCTTCAGATGAACAAATTATTAAAGAGGAAGGCTATTTTAAAGTTAATTTTTCCTTGTAATTGAGGACACAGTGATAGAATGCATAAACAGGCATTTTGAATTATATATAACTCATGAGAACATTTTTAGTTTCTTGTAAGATCTCCACAAGTTACAGGAAATGTCAGAAGAAATATTAAAATAAGCTTGTATAAATTTACATCTAAAATTAAATTCAGACTTACTTGAAATGGATTTGTGTAAAGAATTACATCTTTTAAAAAACTGTTTAACAAGAATCATCTGATCCAGATGTACTAAAATTTACATCTTGAAAGTTTATCAAAAATTTATCCATAACCATAACTCTGAGCAAACTATCACAAGGACAGAAAACCAAACACCGCATGTTCTCACTCATAGGTGGGAACTGAACAATGAGAACACCTGGACACAGGGTGGGGAACATCACACACCGGCGCCTGTCGTGGGGTAGGGGGAGGGGGGAGGGATAGCATTAGGAGATATACCTAATGTAAATGACAAGTTAACGGGTGCAGCACACCAACATGGCACATGTATACATACGTAACAAACCTGCACGTTGTGCACATGTACCCTAAAACTTAAAGTATAATAATAAAAAAATTTATCCAAATGTCATCATAGTCCATAAAGCTATGTAACACTGCATCAGCAGAAAGATCCTTCTCCAAGTAAAAAATTATCAAAAATTATTTGCCACCTTGCATTTGCCAGGAGTGACTATCATTTTCAGTTATATTCATTGAAAGCCAAGTTGCTAAAACTATAAACTTTGATGACAAATGTATTTGCAGAAAAGGCTTACAACACAAGAAATCACATAATGATATTATAATATAAAATTATGACATCAAAAATATTATGTTTGCAATTTATAAGTTTATATTATTATTCATCTGTCACTATCATCTCTATTATATCTTACATATAAAGTATTCTTAAAGAAAAACTTTTTTCCTTTTTAGTCCCTTTAATAACACTTTTCTTGTTTTTTGGGTAAGAGGCACCACATTTTTATTTTGCACTGGCCCATAAATTAGGTAGCCAGCCTTGACCATATTCACAACCTTTCTGAATGTAAGATACTTATTTTAGGTGTAAGTTCACTAGAGATTCACTAGCTCCCAATGCCAGATCTCAATTCAAATTAGTTTTGAAGAATTTTGAAGGAGGTGAGAAACATTATTTCAACTTTGGATTTAAACCTGAAGGGATAAAAAAAATTTTCAGAAAACAGATGTTGAAAGAGGATGGTTTCCAAGACCCATCTCTTCCAATCACAGAAGCTGTCATAATGACAGTGAGGGTGGTGGCGGTGCCGTCTCCTGACAGTTGCAGTAATGGTAATGACAATGACAGCAATCATAATAGTAAATAATTCACACTGGTCACATTTTATTGCCCATATCCTATGTTTTGGCTAAACACCAGACTTGCTTTATCTCATTTAACCCTCCCAGCCACACTCCGAAGCTGTGCTAGTATTATTATCATATTGCAGATGATGATGCAACACTCAGAATCCAGGTTAACTTATTCTATCAGACATCTAGTGAGTGACAGGGCTAGGACTTGTGTTCACACAAAATTCCAAGCTTTTAATCATTCCATTCAAAGTCCACCAACCAAAAAGCAGCTTCTTGATGGGTGACAAAGCTATAATTTTTTCTTTCCAGCTAGCTCCCTAGGATTGTGAAAGGAACAGAAGTGAGGCAAGCAACCTGACATGTGCTGCTCACACACCCTGACCCCTCAGCTTTTCAGCTTGTCCCTACAGTGCCATCTCTTCCAGGAAGGGCTCCCTAATTCCCCCCATGACCATCACTGTATTTTCTCCATCCTGAGTCTTATGGCACTTTATGTCTCCCTATGATACTTATCATGTAACATCTTTATACCATTATTTATGTGTGTACCATCTCGTAAACTATTCAAGTACAGGCACATAGCTGAACTGTCTTATACCTTCACAGATCTCTACATATGTTGAGTACTAGTCAATTTACTAAATCAGTTAATTGATATGTGAATTTGTATAGGTACACATAAAAATTCCCCTTCAAGTATTTGGATTGTAGGAAGAACAAGTTGGAAGCTATGAATGTAACATCAAATGTACATTTTGCACACAAAACCAAATGAAATGAAGACA
The DNA here is from genome assembly GCF_009828535.3 of Hylobates moloch. Lineage (NCBI taxonomy): Eukaryota > Metazoa > Chordata > Mammalia > Primates > Hylobatidae > Hylobates > Hylobates moloch. The sequence goes on from NW_026652313.1 coordinate 124,802, forward strand.
GAAAATACCTAGATGCCATCTCTATTTAAAATCATGTTCATATCTGTTTAGATTAAGAATTACATTTTACAAAGAGAATATATCACAAACCCTTGACTTCATATATTTTTGAATACCACACTGGTACCACTGTAGCCAAGGAAGAGATTGATCCACCCTTTATTACTTATACAAGCTACATCTGGAAGGGACTCAATTTAAAGAGAGCACACCATTTTAAATGAACACCCAATCTAGCTCAACATGATACAACTACCCAGATACTTCCCAGTGTCTTCCAAAGGAAGAGATTTTAAAATTTCAGCTTTTATTTATTCTTCCCTTTAGAACTTCTAATCTGTAAACTTGCAGGCTAAGCTGAAGCTAATAAAAAATTTTGGTTCTTTTTCCACTGACAATAGGCATGAACAGCTGCCCTGCCAGTTTCATCAAGCTGCCTACACTCGTACTTTTCTCAGCAAGAGGAAACTTGCAACTCACCTTCTTGGAATGATGCCATTTTCCAAACTCGTTGTCTGACTTCGAAGCCAGCGGCGCTGGTAACTGCTGGAAGAAGATGTAGAGGAGCTTGGAGATGGGAAAGGTGTGATCAAAAGACTGCTTAGTGAGGCTGTAGGAAGAATTCAGAATTTGAAAGTTGAGGTCAATTAGTCCTCATGTAGCTACATAATGCACAACATTAAGAATGTATTTAATACCACTGAACTCTACATTTATTATGTATTTAATATCACTAAACTGTACATTTTGCCATTAAAAACTGACAAAACCCACAATTACCTTCGCACCAACCTAATAAAATGGTTGAGATGGTAAATTTTATATTATATGTATTTTAATACAATCCAAAAATTGGAAAAAAATATCTATGCCAAGTAATCTAAAATTTCAGGTTCTACCAGTCATATCCAGCAGGGGGAGACTATAATTTCTCTCTTCCTAAGATTTCTGAACAGCAAAGAAAACATCCTTTAAAAAGGAAAACAAATTAAAGGAACTAAGAGTCACAGATGTAGCAAGCGCATAAATTAGCAGGCCCATATTACAAATGCAAAATAATCATTACTCAGACTGTAGATTGCAGATTTCTACTAAAATGGTCCACACAACATAACTATATTGCCGCCTGGTAACTAATGCCATACACAATGCTTACTTTACATATATTTCCTCCTGAGTACTCCTTCACTCTATACTTTGAGATAAAATTAGGCAAATAAGTTTTTTCCCCACCTAGTATCCTGTCTCCCAAACTTCATCTCCATATATACAATACTTATCCTCCTTCCCTCCAGCCCCCACTGCTACTGTTGTCTGTGAAAAAGAAACCTCTACTCTCCAATATGCTTTCTGCTTGGATTACTTATTTGCCTCTGAACCTTTCTCTGCTTCCTCCTGCTACATATTAGATGCCTACACCTGTGTCTCAGGAAGTATGAGCTGACAGGGCCATCCCAGACTTTTCTAACAGGCAGGGAGGAGGGACTAGTCCCTCTCAGATAGGCAAAGGGTTTCTTTCAAGTCAAGCTGCTTGATGAACATCTACTGGTTTGAAAGAATGGAAGAAAATAGACTTGCCGGGCGCGGTGGCTCACGCCTGTAATCCCAGCACTTTGGGAGGCCGAGGCAGGTGGATCACGAGGTCAGGATATCGAGACCATCCTGGCTAACACGGTGAAACCCCATCTCTACTAAAAATACAAAAAGTTAGCCGGGCGAGGTGGCGGGTGCCTGTAGTCCCAGCTACTCAGGAGGCTGAGGCAGGAGAATGGTGTGAACCTGGGAGGCGGAGCTTTCAGTGAGCCGAGATGTGCCACTGCACTCCAGGCTGGGTGACGAGACTCCGTCTCCAAAAAAAAAAAGAAAAGAAAACAGACTTATTGTGCTTTTACTTCCCTAAGGCTAAGGAATTAGACATTGAAATGTCACTCAGTCCAGTGGAAAATAAAATAGGGTGCTACAGATGGCCAGTCAACATTTTCTGAAACAAATCACAGGGCAAAGGAAATTGATTTTGGTAAACACAGTATACTATGCTCATGAATATCACTTGATAAAGCAGTGTCTCCACATGAACTATTAGATTTATACTTTTGTAGACAAACATAAATAACCTGACTCCCCGACCTGAGCTCTTAAATACTACAGGAGTTACTTTGCTATCAACTAATAAGAAATGCCAGGTGTGCAAGGCAACCGGGGTAAGTGGTGAACAAGTCTATAATAGTATCAATGAACATGATGACTCAAGTTTCTTTCCAAAGCAGAGGTCTTTGAGATGCTTTTCCTTTTATCTAGCTGATATTCACAGAAAATTTGTTTGGTGGGTCTTAATCATCTTTGTATCCATTGTACCCATAACGATGCCTTGACCACAGTAAGCAATTAGCAAATGCTTCCTGAACGTATGGCACTTTTTTTTTTTTTTACCCAAACTGTTACATGTGGCTGGCCCCAGTAAGCTGACCTGGTTGCCATCTTGAGACCAGACTTAAATCCCCAAAACCAAATCCACATTTCAAGTATCAGTGAACAGGTAATTTTCCTGAGAATTTTGAAGGGAGTTAGAAGAGAGCTTTTCCTTGGAGTCACACAAAATTACTTAATAAAACATCCCAATTAGACGTTTCTGTCCTGCCCCCTAGTTCCCAAAGTCCCCTACAGAATCTAGAAGTCCCCTCTCACATCTCTAGGGTCCTGCCTCTCTCCTTGCCTTATGCTGAGCAAATCAACTTCTGGCAGGCAGAGGACAAGGTTGACAGATGGTACTTGTTGGATAAATACTTTTCTCCTGTCACAGTATTAGGGCTCAGAAAATGGTACCCCAAAATACGGTGCCCTGGCATCCTGAGCACTTTGAACCAAAGGACACTGGAAGGCCTCAGAAGTCAAGTCTGTCTCAGATCTTCTCCTGACCTTCTCCTGCTCCCCCTCTTCCCTGCAAGGCAAACCACAGAAACTAAAATTCCTCTTCATTAAGACAAGTCATAGAAACTAGATCCATTTTTCCCCCAAAGCCAGCCATGAAACCTAGAAATATTACTCTAACATTCCCTTGCCTTTCTATGTAAGAGCTGGCTATAAAGAAATTCTTAGGCCTACTTTATCTGAAAGTAGATCGTAAGACCCTTAATTCCAGAAGGGGTCCAGTCCTATACCTGACAGGAAGAAACGACACACAGAGAGATCAAGAAGAATCAGGATGGGCCCTTGCTAGGTGGGTTTTCCCCTTTTGGTCTGTGACTATAAGATCAACCCCCTTTGGTCTCTGACTATAAGATCAACCCCTTTTTGTCCAATCACAAGTCCACCTGGCTACCCACTCCATCAAATCTAAGTATAAAAAGGGACAGTTTTCCCTTGGGTCTTTGGGTATCTCTGAAGGCTCCCATGCCATATAAAATTTTGATGCATTCTTCAGTATGACAATTGCATTTTTCAACTCCAGAATTTCTGCTTGATTCTTTTTAATTATTTCCATTTCTTCATTAAATATATCTGATAGGATTCTGAATTCCTTGTGTGTTCTCTTGAATTTTGAGTTTCCTCAACACAGCTACTTTGAATTCTCTGTCTGAAAGGTCACATATCTCTGTCTTTCCAGGACTGGCCCCTGGTGCTGTATTTGGTCCATTTAGTGAGGTAACGTGATCCTGGATGGTCTTTATGCTTGTGGATGTCAGTCAGTGTCTGGGCATTGAAGAGTTAGGTATTGATTGTAGTCTTCACAATCTGGGCTTGTCTGTACCCACCCTTCTTGGGCAGACTTTCCAAGTATTTGAAGGGACTTGGGTATTGTGATCTAAGTTTTTGGTCACTGCAGCTGTATCTGACCAAGCCAACTGACACTGTGCTCCCCTTGGCTGATCTTGGATAAGATCTAGAAGAATTCTCTGGATTACCAGGCAAAGACTCTTGTTCGCTTCCCTTACTTTGTCCCAAACAAATGGAGTCTCTCTTTCTCTCTCTGCTGAGCTGCCTAGAGCTGGAGGAGGGGTGAAACAAACATCCCTGTGACCACCACCATTGAGACTGCATTGGGTCAGACCTGAAGCCAGCACAGCACTGGGTGTTGCCCAAGGCCGGCTGCAACTACTACCTGGTTACCGCCTATGTTTGCTCATAGGGCTCTAAAATCAGCAGGTGGTGAAGCCAGCCAGGCTTGTGTCCTTCCCTCAAAGGTGGCAAGTTCCCCCTGGTAGGTCCAGAGATGCTGTCTGTGAGCCATTGCCTGGAGTCAGAAACCTTACGAATCTACCTGGTGCTCTGTTCTGCTGCAGCTGGGCTGGCATGCAAGCCACAAGACAAAGTCGTTCCAACTCTTCCCTCCCCTGTCCCCAGGCAGAGGAGTCTCTCTCCATGTCCACCACCACCACAGGCCCACAGTGGGTACTGCCAGCCTATAGCGATGTTCACTTAATGCCCAAGGGCTCTTCAGTCAGCTTATGGTGAATGCTGCCAGGCCTGGGACTCACCCTTAGGGCAGTGGGCTCCCATCTGGCCCAGGGCAGGCCCACAGATGCTGTCCAAGAGTCAACATCTGGAACTGAGGACCCTAAGCGCCTGCTTGGTGCTCTACCCCACTGTGGCCAAGCTGGTACCACTTTTCTCAAGCATAAGGGGCCTCTCCTCAAAGCCACCACAGCACTGACTGTGCTAGGTCACATCATGCCTCAGAGTCTCACCCAGGGCCTTAAGTCAGCAGGTGATGAATCCTGCCAGTACTGGGTCCTTCCCTTCAAGGCAGTGGGTTCCTTTGTGCCCAGGCTGTGTCTGAAAATGTCTGGGAGCTAGGGCCTAGAATAAGCACCTCATGACATTGCCCAGTGCTCTATCCTACTGTGTCTGAGCTGGTATCCAAGTTGCAAGACAAAGTCTTCTTTACTGTTCCCTCTCCTCTCCAAGTGGAAGAAAGCTACAAACTACACTGCCTGGGCTTGGGAGATTGGTGGCACAAGCACTCCCTTAGCTGCCCTGGCTGGTGTATCACTAAGCTGTGTGCACCCCAAGTCCACTGGCTCTGAGCCCAGCACAGCATCAGAACTGGCCGAGGAGTTGCAGTCCTTGTGGTCTAGACAGCCTTTCAAGTTTATTTATTTAGGACCCCAGAGCACTTTAGCCTGTGGTGGCAAGGCTTTCTGAAACTCAAGTTCCAGCTGCTGGGATGGGTGTTTCCTTCTGGCTAGGGCTAGAGTAAGTGCTCTGTGGGCGCCAGCTGAGCTCTGCCTGGTGTTGGCAGCACTACATTCCAATGCGAAGTTTCTCCCCAAGTGCACAGATTCCCTTTCTGCACCACACGTCCAGGGGACTGGGGAGGGGTGGCACTGGCAATTCAAGACTGTCTCGCCTACCCTCCCACCCTCTATGAAAGTTAAAACCAGGTTCTGTGATCGCTCACCTGATTTTTGATTTTTATGAAGGTGCTTTTTTTGTGTGGATAGTTTTCAAATTTGGGGTTCCTGCAGGGAGGACCATTGGTGGAGGCTTCCATTCAGCCATCTTGCTTTGCCTCCTCTTCACGTAAAATTTTGATTAAATCATTTGTTATGCTTTTCTCTTGTTAACCTGTATTTTGTTACAGGCGTGTCGGCTATCACCCTTACGAGGGGTGAGAAAAGGTATCACACCCTTTCTGCCCCTACAACACAAGACAGAGAAGACCCTGAGGTCCAATTTATTCTGGAAATTATCTGTATTATATAATTCAGGTTAGCAAGCTGAGTAAGAGTCCAGACTCCTAGTTCAAATCCTGCTTCTGTGTCTAGTAGCTGTGACACTTGGCCAGCAGTTTACTTAACCTGTCAGCTTTCTCATCTGTAAAACGGGGACAATAAAGTACCACACCTCAGTATTTTTCATGAAAGCTGCTATCTGCTAGCAGATTCTGAATTGTCTAGTGGATCAAAACCAACATTTAAAAAAACAGAAAACAGAGTATATTGCACTGTTAATATTAATCCATGAAACTTCTCTGTAACATATAAAGATGTTTCTTACTAGATCATGATGTAAAATGCTTTAGCATGGGTTGCAGACCAAAGAAAAATTTGAAAAAACAGCTCTTTCATAAGCTTCCTGTGAAGATTAAACAAATCAATACATGTACAACCCTTAACCCAGTCACCCACACGATAAATGTTAGCTTTTCACTCCTTCTAATCATTCTCGGAAAAGGTGGGCCAAGTAAGACAACTTGGTGTACTAGAAGATTATTAGTTCTAATTAGTTAATTATGAGAAGAACTTAGAACTTGTAAAAGAGACATAACAAGGGAAGGCAAAAAATCAAAGAGAACATTCCTTTTTTTCCTGCTGAATGACACTTTTTATGGCCTGCAAATGAGATGGTTTATATTAAAGTGTTGGCTTAGTGCTATCCAGCGTTTCCTCATCAAATATATTTTAAGATTTTTATGTAAAAGTGCTGTGGCACATCGTTGTTAATCGTATACTCTAGATAACAATTCAGTACAACTTTCAAATGCAAGAGGACTAACCTTAACCTGAAAACAATAGCCATTTTCACGACAAAAGGGTGGATTCAGTCAACATTAGTGTATCTGAACGTTGGCCTGCCTCACTGTCTGAATGGCAGTGCCTTCTGATGCAATGCATGCAATGCTAGAGTGCTAGTATACATCTGAGCCACCTGGGGAGCTTGGATAAAAAGAAAGCTTCGTGAAGGTGGTGGTGCAAGCATGTGTGTCCAGTAACTTGGTGGCCTGAGGCAGGAGGATAGCTCAAGCCCAGAGGATTGCTTGAGCCTAGGAGCTTGAGTCCAGCCTAAACAACATAGTGAGACCTCATCTCTTTAAAAAAAAAAAAAAAAAAAAAAAAAAAGACAAGACAGCAACATGGGCTCTCCCCCAGTTGATTCACTACCTTTGGAATAGGGCCTAGCATCTACATGATAATGAAAAGAACTTTTGCATGAGTTCAGTGCTAGCTGTGCCTCCAGTTAACTCTGTGTACTGGATAAAGAAATTCTCCAAATGGTACCTCAATTATCAAATGCCAAGACTTTTAGTTAAATTATTCACAGGCTCAGTTTCAGTTTTAAAAGTGCTATATCTAAATGTTCCTTAATATTTTTAGGAGCTTTTCTTTTACAATACTTTTATAATTAGAAAAAAGTTAATGCATATCGGTTGCAAAGACTTTGGCAGGTTTTTGCATTAAGAAGAAAATTAAAATTAACCCTAGTCCCATCACCAGATTACTGTTAACATTTTATATCTGGTTAACTCCCAGCTTAAACACAACTGTGCTTTTGCCCCCACCCTCCTATCTAAGGAGGTATCTTCAACTAGCAACCATTTTTTCCTGCAGAGATTAACAACGAGAAAAGAGAATCAATCTAAAGATTTTAAAATGCTGCTTGCTGCTGTTCCCGGCATGTGCCAATCAAGTTCAAGATTAATGTTTAACTTTCTCTGAAAAAAAATTTTTGCTACTTGTGACAGTTTACTAGAAAACACTGTAGTGATTATTTGATGAAAGAATTTAGATTTGACCAAATAAGGCCCTGAAACTCTTAAATCAAATCCATCCACTCAATGAATATTTACTGAACCCTTACTAAGTGCCTGCACCATGCTAGGGACCTAGGATGGAAACTGAAGGGACATAGGCAGAGTAGTTGCCCTTAAGAGACTTACACTCATGGAATAAATAAGATTATTTCAGACAGTGGTAACTACTATAAAAATAAGTTACCATGATTTTCTCTAAGTAACTAGGACAAAGGTTTTTGGGGGTGGTAGAGGTAAATTCTTTAATCAGTGGTCGACAATACCTTTATGAAAATGAGTCATCTCAACTGAGACTTAAATGCCAACAAAAGCCAGCCATGGAAAAGGCTCAAAGGGAGGACATCCTAGACATTCTATATGAAAAGAACCAGATAATATCAATATTTAACAAACAAAAAAAAATCTAAGCATACTCCTACTCATATATATGGATGGATTTATTTTCCCCCCTCATTCAAATATTCATTGAGCATCTACTATATGCCAGGTACTATACGAGCTGCTGGGAACAGATCTGTTGATACGACAGATTGAGTAGGTTTCTGCCTTCATGGAGCTCACACTCTGCGGGAGAAGAAGAACAAAGTCTTCAAGGATTTAACAACATAACCACATAATGTGATAAGTCGAGAAAGAAGGTGCAAAAGTCAAGCACTCAGAAGCAGCTCCAGTTTCTTCAAACGAAAAAGTTTTGAGGTTGGCTTATTTATTCTACCGAAAAATGTGATCATAGTTCCAAACAGGCAGCACCCTCAGACTTTGTCCAGGAAATAGGGCTACAGCAAATGATCAGGGCAGGACCCTAGAACAGATCTATGCCCTGCCAAGCATTTTCATTTGCAAGGAGACATCTAGGGAAAGGATGCTGCAGAGAACTCCTAACTCTTCTCTATCTTCAGCAGCCATTCAAATATATGTGGAAACAATCCCATCAAAATAAAAAATGTATCAGTGGGATCAGACCCGTTATTTCCTCTCCAGGCTCATTCTACACCACTCTCCAATCCTCACGATACATCTTTGCACTAGCCCTAGCCCTTCCTGTACCTAAGATGCTCTTTGTTGTGATCTTCACATAGTTGGTCCCTACTGCCATTCAAGTCTCAGCTGAAATTTCATCTTCTCAGAGAGGCCTTCCCTAAGTTTTCTTTTCCTCGATAGTAAGTGGTTGCCTACATTTTATTGTCTATTATCTGTCTCTCCTTTATTGAATATAAAATCTGTGAGATCAGGGATAATATCCATTTGACCACTGATCTATTGTCATATCCTAGAAAAAAATGTCTGCCACAGGAGATGCTCAAGAAATGCTGCTGGATGAAAAATGAGCAAACAGTATGTGCAGGATGACAGTGATACCCATCTCTTCAAGTGTGACAGAAATGAAGCATTAGAGAAACACATTTCTAGACAGAATTCAAATACTGAATTTGTTAAAAGTTCCCTGTGGCCAACACAGTATATACGGCATTTAGATTTTCTTTTTTCCCCTGCCTTCATTAAAAATAATTTTTTGGATGGCATAAGTGATAGTATGGCTCTGAATCTGAGCACTTTTTATATATGTTTGACACAGGGGGTATTACATCCACAACACAATAATGATCTTTGTTTACCGTAATATGACACTACTTATCTTCAAGTTTTAGCTTGAAACATTGGCAAAAATACAAGGTTCCTCAAAGTTTAGCAACTGTATTTCTCAACACACAAACATAGGAGCATTTAAAAGGTAAATGAGTATAGCTGTAATTATTGTCTAGCAGGAAAATTTCATTTAAAATAAATCAAAAATGTGAATTTAATAGGAAAATCCAATTATAAGGAATACATTATAGTTCCCAAATCACAAAATGATTTTAAGACTTTAAAGGGTCCTCAAAAGCCAAACAAGTACTTTAAAGTTTTAATAAAATTCCTATAAAGGCCCTTTAATAAAAAGCCAATGTTCTTACCAACTTGATTTCAAAACATCTTAAATTTTTTCCTTTTTAAAAAATTTGTATAATTTTAAAAAATTTATACAAAGGTTTTAAAAAATTTATAAGGGGTACAAGTGCAGTTTTGTTACGTGGATATGTTGTATGGTAAAACACCTTAAATTTTAATTTATCTAAGATATAAATGCTAGCCACCTTGGTAACAAACTCACTCTCTGCATTTATATGTCAAATTATTCTAGTGTCCTATGTCTTTTATCCATAGTTTGGGCTCTAAGAAAGAGGTGTCTACAAAAGACTTATGGAGGGCATAAAAATGTGGTCCTTTATTATTTCATTTAAGTAAAAGTTATTTAGTCTGGCTTCACAAAGGATTTTAATTCAAGTTACACTAAATTTATAGATTAATTTGCAGAATTTGATGTATCGCTCCATTTATTTAGGTCTTCTTTTAATATATTACAATTTCTCCATACCAGTATCACATATTTTTTCTTAGATTTATTCCTTTATCCCTTACAGTTTTTATTGTTATCTGCATTACTTTCTAATTTTTCTTAAACAGGTATGTAAGAATGCAAATTTAGAACGGAAAAAGCTAAGGCAAAAGACCAAAAATATTTGTGGAAATGAAAAAGATAAATATCCATGCCAGGAAAATACCAAACATTTGAAATAGGAGAAATATAAAGAAATAAGAAACTGAGCCACACTACAGATTATCAAGCTCACATATATGAAGACAAGGCAAAGCAAGGCTAAGGCCAAGGCCAAGATCTGATGGTTAAGATACAACCAGGCATTTTTAGATTTGGATAGTTTACTACTTACATAGACAGTGAAAAGAAGAATAAGCCAAGGTGCCAGCTCCCAGTGATCCTTGCCCCATACATCAAAAAGGACAACACCAACACAAAAGGGGCCAGATGTCTACAAGGCAAGTTGTGGGATAGCCCGTTGCTGGGGAGTCAGTTCTAGACTGCAGCTACACGCTTTTATATACTGCAGCTCTAGTCTGAGGCGGGTAGGGCAGAAAGTCCCATACCTCATCAGAACTCTGGAGTGGATGAGAAACTATCATGACAGCCTCCCGGGGAAGGTAGGGAAGTGTTCCAGGAGGATCAAATTGTACTGCCAGGGCTCAGATAAGATGCAGCTTAAGCCTTTGCCTATATGGAATTGTGCAAGATCAATGGGGTGTCACAGCCTTTTCCCTGACACAAAGAATAAACAAAAACAGTACCCTCCTTTGCTCTTGCTCCTCTCTACAAAGCACTCTATCAGTTCAGTTGGTGAAGGGTTCAAGTACAAATGGGATGCCATCCTTCATTATTCAATGGTCCCACACTGTAATAAAGAACCTGACTTATTTCTTGATGTTCAACTCCTGATAGCTTTTAAGCTTTACCCTCCTCTCCCTCTTCCCTTTCTGCTCCACACCTGGGCAAACTGATGAGGAAAGCCCAGGTGCTCACTCCTTTGGTACCAGTGAGAATTTCAAACCATATGCAGGAACCCTCACCCCAGCCTTATCCTGCAACCACCATAAAAGCCCCAGTGTAATCCCCTGTCCCATTCTCTCAAGACATTCTCCAACCAGCTCAAGAAGCCCACCCTGTTGTCTCCCCAGAACAGCCTCATCATGTGCGTAATAAACCTTTTTCATATCCTCTTGGTGTGTGCATGTAGAGTCATCAATCTTGACATCTAAACCAAAGTTTGGATGGTTGTACATCCTGTATCTGCAGAGTGACCAAAACACATGTCTTATTTGAACACTATGATAATGTATATTCTTACCCTGAAAGTTCATTTCAAAGCACTTAAATAAAAATGTTTAAAAGTATATATTATGGTCGGGCGCGGTGGCTCACGCCTGTAATCCCAGCACTTTGGGAGGCTGAGGCGGGCGGATCACGAGGTCAGGAGATCGAGACCATCCTAGTTAACACGGTGAAACCTCGTCTCTACTAAAAATACAAAAAATTAGCCAGGCACAGTGGCAGGCGCCTGTAGTCCCAGCTACTTGGGGGGCTGAGGCAGGAGAATGGTGTGAACCCGGGAGGCGGAGCTTGCAGTGAGCCGAGATTGCGCCACTGCACTCCGGGCTGGGCGAAAGAGCGAGACCCCATCTCAAAAAAAAAAAAAAAAAAGTATATATTATAAGTTCTCCTTATACTGACTTTGTTTATTTTACCACTTTTAAGAACAGAGGAAATGCAGTTGCAGACAGAATGGAAAAGGCATTTTTCTTATCAATGATGTGAATACTTTGACGAGGAAGAGTTTAAAGCTGAATTCAGGTCAGTAGACAAGGCTTGATGACACTGGTCTCAATCCCAGCCCTTACTCCACTCATATACTCAAGGCTTCCAAACTTTAGCTTCTGGCTGGGCATGGTGGCTCATGCCTGTAATCCCAGCACTTTGGGAGGCTGAGGTGGGTGGATCACCTGAGGTCAGGAGTTCGAGACCAGCCTGGTCAACATGGCAAAACCCCGTTTCTACTGAAAATACAAAAATTAGCTGGGTGTGATGGTGTGCACCTGTGATTTCAGCTACTTGGGAGGCTGAGGCAGGAGAACAGCTTGAACCTGGGAGGCGGAGGTTGCAGTGAGCCGAGATTGCACCACTGCACTCCAGCCTGGGTGACAAAGCAACACCTTGTCTCAAAAACAAACAAACAAACAAACAAAACAAACAAATTTTAGCTGCTGCTCCAACCCATCTCACTAGAGCTGGTTTCCTATTTCTAACTTACAGCTGACGATGCACAACTGGAGAACATGTAGACATTTCTAGGTAAAAATGTATCCCAATCTCTGTAGCTAGAAAATTATCTCAATATCTGTCTCCCCGACCTGGCCTCCTGCTTTCCCTGTACTGGGTAATGCTCACCTTCCACTTGCTTTCTCAGGTTAGAAACTGGAGATGCATCCTTGGTTCCTCCTTCCTCCTCCATAACCTGTGTTCCATTAATCACTGAACTTCGCCGATGTAACCTCCTAGGATGGCTGAAACCCAACCCTCTTCTCTCCCAAGACCCTACTTGAAAATTTCTAATGCGAACCACTAGAATAACCCCTTAAAAAGCTATCTTTTGGATCTGTATATGTAAAGAAGACATATTCAAAATATCCAAAAGAGAATACAATGAGGATGCATTTCCCTCCATACCTGCCCCAGCTTGTGCTGCTTTTTCCAAAGACATTCTATGAGTGGAGAAATGGCTGATTCTAGGACGGGGATAGGAAATACACAAGATGACTCTGGAGCATCTTGTCTTGCCAAAAAGTAAGGAAGTGCTCAAAATACTCACCCCAACCCCTCACAGGTAGAGGTATGTTAAAGGAGCATGGGAGCCTACTGAGAGAGCTCCCAATGGTCAAAACTGAAACAATTTGAGCCACAAATAAATGAAGTGGTGGGGTGCTGTGGCTCATGCCTGTAACCCCAATATTTTGGGAGGCTGAGGTGGGAAAATCGCTTCAGCCCAGGAGTTTGAGACCAGCCTGGGCAACATAGTGGGGCCTTGTTTCTACATAAAAGAAAAAAAATTTTCTGGGTGTGGTGGTGCATGACTGTAGTCCCAGCTACTCAGCGGGCTGAGGAGGGAGGATCCCTTGTGCCCAGGAGTTTGAGGCTGCAGTGATGCAGTGAGCTATGATCACACAAGAGCACTCCAGCCTAGGGACAAGCGAGACCGTCTCCAAAAAATAAGTAAATAAATAATAGAAATGAAGTAGTACTGGGTTTTAGCCAACAGTGAAAAATAAATATCTTCCAGTCCATAGTAGAATAATGACTAAACAAATAAATGGGAGAAGAGACGTATCTCCATGCAGGAGAAGTCCAAATAATTTATGTAGATATTCTGTCCTCAAGGAGAGGCAGCATAATTCCCCACCCCTTACGCATGGGGTAAGCATACTGACTTCTTTCCAAAGTACACAGCCTGGACAGGAGGAAATAAAGAGTAACTTTACAGTGGAGAAGCTGACAAACACTACCTCAGCCAGGTAATCAAGGCCAATATTAACAGTCATAAATAATGTTGGTGGTATATACCCTTATAGGATGTGATGAAAATGGCACTTTACTTCCATGATCTTCCTTCCCCAAACCCACAACCTCAGTGTAATCATGAGAAAAACATTAAACAAATTCTAATAATGGGGCAATCTACAAAATACCTAACCAGTACTCCTCAAGATTACCAAAAACAAAGAAAATCTGAGAAACCACCACAGCTAAGAGAAGCGTGAAGAACATGACAACGAAGTGTAATGTCCCAGAACCAGAAAAGGCCATTAGATGAAAAACTAAGGAAATAAAAAAAACTGTGGACTTTAGCTAATAGTAATGTATCCGTACTGGTTCATTAATTGTAACAAATATACCATACTAATATAAGATGTTAATAATAGGGTAAACTGAGTGCAGGTTATATGGGAACTCTTGTACTACCTTCTCAATTTTTCTGTAAGTCTAAAACTGTTCTAGAAAATAAAACTATTTTTAAAAATTTCCCCATTTATCAACTGTTTAGACAGGAAGTTAAAAATTGCAGGCCTGGGCTAGGCATGGTGGCTCACACCTATAATCTTAGCACTTTGGGAGGCCAAGGTGGGTGGATTGCTTGAGCTCAGGAATTCCAGACCAGCCTGAGCAACATGGCGAAACTCCATCTCTACCAAAAATACAAAAATTAGCCAGGTGTGGTGGTATGTACCTGTAGTCCCAACTACTTGTGAGGCTGAGGTGGGAGGATGGCCTAAGCCTAGGAGGCAGGGGTTACAGTGAGCCAAGATTGTGCCATTGTACTCCAGCCTGGGCAACAGTGCCAGAAAAAAAAAAAAAAAAAAAAAGCAGGCCTAAAAGAGAATAAATAATATCTTTATGTCTTTAATTTCTCTACATCTTCTACTGCTAACTTAACTCTCACACTTGGAGCTCCTGCTCTGTTTCAGAACCTGGGCCTTCATCCCTACACAATTTTAGATGGGTATAAGCAGATGAAATCTTAGAGAACAAACTACAGTGTGAACATAAAGAGTTCTTACATTAAAAGAGTGTTAAATGCCACCACAGGTGTGAAGCTCACACTAGTCTTGACGTGGACTCCGTGACTTCTGAACCGCTCCCAGGTATGATATCTGAAGGTAAACACATCTACCAGGATAGCAAGGAGAGCAAAATGCCACTCAGGGCCATTTGCAGCCCTCTCCACCATCTGTGCTCCCTTCCTCCCAACAGGAGAACCGGAGACTGGAAGTAAAGACTGCCCAGAATAGAAGTTAAACTACCAAGGAAAGCCAGCCTTCTCCAGCTTTCAAAATTCACATTGGTATCAACATCTATCCCCCATTCCCTCCAGTCTGGTTGGTCCCTAGTTCCTCTCATGGACTGCAAAAAAGCATTCTGAGCTGGCTGAATCTTTACTTTTAATCTGACTTTCTACTTTAATTTGAACTTGGCTTCCCAACTTCCCTGTTTCTCAAAGAGCAAGAAAAAGTAGTTTCAGGAGCAATTTAGAATCTGAATACAAAACAAGTAAGATTTCAACCTGTACAACATGAACCATTTATATGAACTATATTATAAACTGAAAAGTTACCTAGGAAAATCCAAACTTCTTCCTAATAATGTTTCTTTGTTATTAGGTCCCTCAAATTCCCTGAATCTTTTCTCCACAACAAAAAGGGGCATAAACAAATAAATAAGGTTACAGCTGTACAGAAACTGTGATGTCAGTGTTCAGAACGGGCCCCAGTAAAATGTTGCTCATCTTTCTTTCTTTCACAGAGAGCTAAAGAGCTCCCACCACACAGAGGCAAACACGTTAAATTCTGTCACCCACTAAGACAGCCATTTTGACTAAGAGCGATCTTGGTTCTAGGGCTGTGCTTCCCACTCTGCGACTTCTGGTAAGGCCCACATCTTCTTGCCAGGAAAGTCAACCATAACAAAGCCCTAGTGCCAGTCCTGTCAGGGGCTGGGTCGCAGGTGGTTATAAAGGCAGGGAGCCGAGCTTTGGGACACTAAGCTCTTTAACACGTGCTTATTGTCCTTGAGTAACTGATGGAACTCAGTTATCTGACAGTGTCCCACAAAGACTGGAGGAGTTATCTTCAGCACCATTAAACAGAAACAAAACCAAAACAGTTTACTTAGTGCTTCATAAGTTGCCCTTTACCTTCTCAGATTTCATGTTGTACCAAAGGGGCTGTAAGTGAAAATGATAAAGGTCTGATCAATGAGTCTCTTTTTTTTTTTTTTTGAAATGGAAGCTCTGTCATCTAGCCTGGAGTATAGTGGCACAATCTCGGATCCCTGCAACCTCCGCCTCCCAGGTACAAATGATTCTCGTGCCTCAGCCTCCTGAGTAGCTAGGACTACAGGTATGTGCCACCACGCCAGGCTAATTTCTTTTTTTTTTTTGTATTTTTAGTAGAGACGAAGTTTCGCCATGTTGATCGGGCTGGTCTCAAACTGACCTCAAGTGATCTACTCCCTTTGGCCTCCCAAAGTGCTGGGATTACAGGGGTGAGCCACTGTGCTGGGCCTGATCAATGAGAGTTTCTGACCAAAGGTTCCCAGCTCAACTTTACAGAAAAGATTATGAACACCAAAACACATCACTTTTAACCATAAATAAAATGCTATATACTTTACATTATGTGACATATGTAAACCAAACTGGGGACTCAGTAACAAATCACATTTCATTTAGTAACACATGAGCAGAGTTGCACAGAGTGGGGTAAAAGGCTCTGAGACTACACAGGAGCACAGGGACCTTGAAGTAGTGTCCAAGGGGAGGAGCTGGACAGAGAAATGAGTGAAAGGCCAAGAAGAACATCATGTGAGGCCTGGATCCAGTCTGAGCAACGCCTGGCTGGCCCATTTGTTGAAGGTGTCATGTATCACGGGAGAAACCAGCAGGGTGCTCCTAGTCTCACTGGAAGGTAGGGGCTGCCTGTATGACATGTATTCATCAGGCAGAGCACCACACACCACCTCCAGTCCTTGAATTTCAGTTTACTCATTCATCACCCTTCTCTTATAATACAAAATCTCAGATCTGAACCACAAGTCAAAACTCAAAAGAGGTCACATACAAAAGGTGAAACCAAGAGATCCTAAAAGCAGTAACAGAAAGGTTTAGGCCTTGAGGCAAGGAGAGAAGGGTACCTGATAAAATCTAGATCAGCATGTCTCTAGAACAGAAGAAATGGTGACCAGGTCAGCTGGCTGGTCCTCCCACTGTCACAAGACAGATTTACTTCCACAAACCCTTCTCTTCCTCTGAGTCTATACTCAATAGTCAAGCAAGCACATTACTAATACAATGGGCTCAAGGAAGCTTCACTCTGGAAAGAAATTTCTTAACAAACGTTAGTCTCATATAAATTTGAGTGTTAGAAAAAACTAGTTTATGTTGCACAATCACTCATGGATACTGTACATTAAAGTTTCAGATCTTTAGATACGTCAGACTGTCTTAGGAAGGAAAAAACAAAGAACAGGATGAGGGTTGTCTACCTGTCTTCTACTTTCCCAACTTCCATATCACTGTAGATAGTTCACTCTGTTAGTTAAACCAATAAACGGAGTACAAGTACCTGATCGAGCAATGCCACTGTCCCTGTCTTCATTCTGTCCTCTGCTTGGCATATCAACTGGTGTGCTGTGTGCTAAGATAAAGCAACAAGAAAACCATGTTATTGGGCTCTTCAGAGATAAAGTTTTTAAAACGACTGCAGTAATTTTTAAATTTCAAAGTAGGCTACTGCTACTGATGATTGGCATAAGCTTATAATAGAGATTAACTAGAAGGCAAAATTAAATATATAAAAAGATGATGAGAAGAAAAGAGAACCAAGTAACCATCTCATAAAAATCTGCCTGTATTCAATTGTAAGCATACGAACTTTTCTGAGTGATGTTCAACTCTTAAAAAAAAAAACTCTGAATAATAAATGATTCATGCAGTTGATGCAATGAATAAACATTCTCAGGTGGATATTTTTTAGCCATTTTCCTCATTAGTAGTAGTATCTAAATAGCAATGTATTTTCAAAATGCTTTATAAGCAGTTTTGGTAGTAACTGTAGGTGACTTAGGGAAGAGAAATACTTGAAAACCATTTCATAAATTCAAAAAATGTTTCTCTGTTTATAACCCACTCTCTTGGCAGATAGAAAACATTTATACTCATTTTCAAATATTTCTTCCTCCATTTCTTTCCATATACACCCATACACAGTATTATTGTAGAGTTACTTAGAAAAACTCACGTTCTGGCATGAATTGTGGAAAACACTCTGAAGTATTACAGACTTCTAGGAATGCTTCAGATTGACCTAAGCTGTATACTTATTGCGCTAGAAGGTAGATGTGACGCTGCTGTAGTGAAGTTTTAAATGGACAAGCAGCCCAGTGCTCTGCCTGATTATTATACTTGACAGCTATTTTTTGAAGGATGTTTATTTTCACAATTTTAAAGAGAGTATTTAAACGCGTTTTCTTCACTCTAAGTAGGTAGGAGTGTGTCAATTTCATTAGGGTGTCAGTTAACTATGGTGCTTAGCATATTTCAGGCTACAAAGAACAGAAAGGAAATTACCATTTGCTATACTCACAACTTTAAATGTTAGTAATGGAGGTTCCCCACATGTTAATCATGCTAAGACAAGTTAAATCTCAGAGACACCAAGATGACTATACCTGTAAATAACCTAGAAATTGTATTTACACTACTTAAATGAGAGAGGGAGACTGAGAGAGAGAGAGAGAAAGTCTTCCATGCTCTTATTAGAGTGACTTTTAATGAAACTCCGTGCAGGTAAGGATGCAGTTGAATAAATGGATAAAAGACACCAAGGCAAAGGGAAACAGTTCATAGTAGCAGAAGAGGCCCAGAAAAACCAGAAAAAACAATCCTCTTTGAAATACTAAGGGCTCATTTCAGATCAAAATCAGCTTACACTAGAGTATTAGCGAAGACATTTACAAGAGAGGTTCATTGGCAGAATTTTCGAAACACCATGGATTTGGCCGCATTTGAAACCAATATCTGTGATCACAAGAGCCCCTTGGATTTCTAGAGAGGCACAAGTAGGATTTTTCCTAAGAACCTGCAAAGGATTTATTAATATGTGTGGGTCACACTGTACTCAGCATTCCACACAAACCTGCAAAGAAAGAAGCACTCCGGGTGAGCCGGAGAGGTCCTCCTTCAGCTACCCCCTGCAGCAATTTGCTGCTGCATGCTTGCAGCAGACCTAGAGATGGAAACACATAGAAGAGGGCAAACAAAGTACACACACACAAAAAATAAACACAGATTAAAGATAACGCAAAAAAAAAAAACCCACAACAAACTCAAATAAAGCAAAACACACACCCACAATAGTGTATTCAGAAAGACAGAATTTGTTTGTGTGTCTGATTTTACCTAGGTTACTTCCAGTACGACAAGGACCCAAACTATTCTGATTTGTGTTCAGTTTTCCCAAATTAGGATCTTGGTTGATGTACTCAAAGCTGTCTTGCAAGCTATATCCGGAGATGGGGGGAAAAGAAGAAAGAGGACAAAAACGTCAAGAAGCTACTAAAGCTGTTTTCTAATAGACTTCCAAATATAGACAACGACTGATCAGTCACTCAATACTTTTCTTTATAAACAAAGTCTCACATCTACCAACGGGAATTAAACTTGCAACTTCAGGTGAATTTGTTGGAAGAAAACAAAACCTATTTTGGAGGTAGCTCAATCTGTGTAACTAAACAACTGTACTTCTAACAATTTCATATTATATAATGAGACACCAAACTCTAAATTTTGCTTCAGTGACTGACACCCGAGATACTGTTATTCATTTCTACATTTTGCTTTAGCAACTGACAGCCAACTTGTTGACTTTCATTTCAAGTATTTTACATAAACTCTCAAAATGAAATTAATTTTTACTCTTGGTTAACATCAATGAGCAACTTTTTTCAGGAATAAAATGCAACAGAAATTATAATTCTTATAGGAGTTTCATTTCACAACTTCTAAAAAGAATTACTCATAAAAATGTGAGGGAAGCAGATTTTAATAATTTATTGTATTTATTAGCAATTAAAGACTTTTGCTGTGTGTAGAGCTGACAAAAACAACAATAACAAAAAGACTTTGAGAATAATACAGCATAATGAAGCCAAAATAATTTTTACTTAAATCTGCATGTAAGGGAATTAATGCAATAAATGTTCAGGTAATCCCAAGGGTCTGTTAAAAACAAATCTCATAAGAAATAAATAACAATTCTCATATTGGCTTAAGTCATGACAGTCCAATGTTAAATGTTCAAACTGTTTTGTTGAAAAGCAAGCCAAGACTCACTTAATGGTATTCAAATATATAGAGAAATATTTTTAATTTCCCAGGATAAGAAAAAACAGCTTTCACTTGACCCCTAAGAATGTCCTTTAATTTATAACAAGCCCTTCTTTCAAATTTATCAAAGTACAACTGGTGTTTTGTTGTTTTATTTAAAAAATGAAGTATATGAAATATTTCTGCTTGAAAGTTCAAAATACATGAATGAATATGCCAAAATGAGTTTAAGTTCTCAGATATTTCAGAATAATGTAGCCCCTTCCTTTTTGTTCTTTATTTTTGATTTCCCAGGAAATTAAAAATTGATGACTGGGTAACAGATGGAGACTCAAAACATACAAAGACAGCCATTTGTCTTTAGGGCCACCTAATAAAGTCAAAGGTCTTTTCCCACTCACTGTTTATAGGACAGCAGCCACTTTTAAAACCCCTTTGTTAATCTGGACTCATTCTGCTTCTCATTTCAAAATGCCTTATGGCCCTTAAAGAATTATTCTATCTAGAAATACACACTTTAAAAAATGGGGGTGGGGAATGCAAAATCCTACACTTACTTATTTGTACTTCCACAGAAGCTGCCCATTCTAGCAGAGAAGACTTTACTAATCATCAGTTGTGGAGGAGAACTGCGGCGGGGGGGGTGGGGAGGAGAGGGGAAAAATAAATTTATGAGTTAAGGAGTCAATACCACCACTCCACTTCTCAAAACTAGTAGAAAAGGAAGCCCAGACTCACCGTATGTAGTGTATCTTTAAGGTGGAGCCTTTGTAACTCATGGCAACTGAGCCAAACATCATTTCCCCTAACATGTTGACGTCGGAAGCTGGTCTTGTGTACTTCATGCAAGAAAACAAAATCAAAGTTAGTACATGGAACATGACATGCAATGCAACAGAAAATAATGTTTATTAATCTCATTAGTGTCATCGGTGATTAAAACTATTTCTCAAAGCTTCAAGTGGTCATCGTACAATCTTAACTTATAATGGCGATTGCCTATTTTCCCCCCAAAGTATCACTAATGTTTGTGATTTCTTCTCTGTACACAACATCATCACATAGGATCCAAGTGTTTTATCAGAGTTCATTTTTGTGTTATGAGAAACAAAGATTATCTCCATTTATAAACTCTAAATACAAAGATTAAATTATGAAAATAACCGTAACTCTTCTCTTGGTACTAAGAAAACATCCTGAAAAAAATATGGTTCAGTATTATTCAGCCGAATAATTAACAGTGTGGAATAAAAAATACCCATTGCTGCAGATAGGGTTTTATGAGGGCCCAAAAGATAACAGACGGTCTGATAACTCTGAAGTTTTACAAAAGTATTTCAAAAACATTTGACCCCTCTAGCTTCTGACCAGTCTCTCTCATGCCTTTTACCATCTAAAGAGTGGACTGCCTGCTTCCTCTTCCTCTACTCTCACTGGCTTGTTAATCTACCGCAGCCTGACTTTACCTCTTAGCTCAAACTAGTCCAACTGCTCCAATGATGACCTCCTCCCTCTTGGTCAAATCCAATGGACCCTTTCCAGTTTGCTTTATTAAACTTCTCTCAATATATTTGATGCTGTTCATGACTCTCCATTCTGAATCTCTTCTTTCCCAGATCATCCCTTACTGTGGTTTTGCCTGGAGGTCAACCCTACTAACTGCCTGCCTTTTCAACTATTCTTTTGATTTTGACTATTATTTACATAGAATACCTCCTACATCTTTGTCTCTAGACCAAGAGCTCTCCTGGAGCTCTAGAATCATATACCCCAATACATTCATTCACCTAGTGACATCTGAATGAGTGTCTTGGGATGCAGAATTCTGAGCACCTGTGCTAAGTGCTGGTGACACACTGATGAACAGGACAGGTATGAATGCCGAGCAAACCAGTGTGCCACCAAAGCAACCATGGTTCTGCACCCTGACCTGCCAACTAGATTCTCTGTCAGTGTGCTTTCCACCCAGGGAAAAACATGGGAATCACCCTTAACATACTCTTCCGAATCTTTTTTTAAAACTCCAAATACAGACACACAAGCATACATACGCCGACGCACAAATACACACTTACTTATACATGGTTGCAGAGGTGGAAAGAGAAAGATAAATCTATCAGCCCTGCTCAGCTAGGTTCCTCTCTCTCGTTATAGCTCATACCAACTTCTTCCCACTATATGCAGACAGAAACCAACTGGTTTTCACATTCTTTATTACTAACTTCCACCCACCTCCTTCATTTATAATCTGCTTTTTCTTGGGGTACAAGGGCCACATGCCAACTGTGATTCTCAACCTGCTGAAAATTCCACTCCATACTTTTTAAACTGCAGACTGCTGTGAGACCCAGGAGCACTGTGTCTCAAAAAGGGCAAATGCATGGCACAAATCCTAACTATGAAATTAACAAAGTCCTTTGGACCCATATGCTGGTAATTTCCCTAGTGTTGTTTTTCCAGCAAAATAGTAGAAAAGATTCTACATGGGTTTAAGAAAAAGTTCAATATATCCTCCATCAATTAATATCCTTTTGCCATTCAATATTTATAAAACATTTCTTCCTTTTTATCTTGTTAGCCAATATTTCTCAATAACCTTAACCCCTATCCTTACACACACATACACACACCCCACACACACAGTGTAAAAAATGCCATCAGCCTTTTATCCTTCATACTCGGATTAGATCTTGCCATTTCTTTCTGTTCCCATACAAGGCTTTCTTCCTTTTACTGGCATGTTCTATTTTCTTAGGATGCCCATATACATTCCCAGAATCCTTAGGAATTCTTATAACAAAACTGGAAAGTATATTCTGGATCAGAGAGCAAAGGAAACAAAGCAAGGTAATTTACCTGACAGGCAATATTTCTTCCTCATCCAGTTCACAGTAGGCTGTATTACCTCTGCTTGATTACAGTGTTTATTGGAGATAAAAGCCAAAGAGCAAAAACAACATTGATGTGAAACATTTAAGAGTACTCTGTTGAACACTTGTCCTCATATTCCTGGAGTAGAGCCCTCGAGCAAGCATTATTTCCCGAGGAGAAATTACAGTAAGTAACTTTAACCCCAGGTGCTATTCCCACAGAAGGGACGGTTGTACCTGGTACTTTGGAAGCTGTTCCTTAGCATGGTATGAAGATCCCCCAGAAGAACTGTGGGAAGAGATGCTGCTGCTGCTACTGCTGCTGACGCTGCTGACACTGCTGCTTCCCTGGCAGCACTTGGCTGATATTTTAATAGGAACATCCTCTGTTTTCTAGGTTAAGAGAGACAGGCAAGGTAAAAGATTACTAAGTATACCAGGTTCGTCAACAGTTCTTCACTGGGAATTCCTTTTTAAAAGCATTCTGGTGCCTAGGTTACATTAAAAAACAGAAGCTTTTTTTTTTCCCCCAATAATGACAAAAACACGGTTTGGGAAGGCATAATGCTGAAGAAGGGTTCTAGACAAAAGGAGGTACGTTATGTATTAAGACTTTATCCTCTTTTAATAATTTAACTATTATTTACACTTCAATTCACATAATTGACCTCTGTTTTGGTTATTAGAGTTTTGATTATTAGCTTTTTAGTATTATGTAGAGTCATAATCCATTAAATTGATGAGGAGAAAGATGAGGCTTCAAATCTAAATTTTTACTAAGCAAATGGAACTAATAAAACAAAACTATTAATTTGGGCAGACTGACTTGTAGGGTTGTTTGTTTGTTTGTGAGATGGAGTCTCACCCTGTTGCGAGGCTGGAGTGCAGTGGCATGATCTCGGCTCACTGCAACCCCTGCCTCCCGGGTTCAAGCAATTCTCCTGCCTCAGCCTCCAAGTAGCTGGGACTACAGGTGCCCACCATCACGCCCAGCTAATTTTTTTGTATTTTTAGTAGAGATGGGGTTTCACCATGTTGACCAGGATGGTCTTGATCTCTTGACCTTGTGATCTGCCCACCTTGGCCTCCCAAAGTGCTGGGATTACAGACGTGAGCCACCGTGCCCGGCTCGCTTGTGTTTTTAATGACACACCTCCTCTACTATGCTTTTAAAGGTGACAGGAAGGAAAATCATGAGGTTGAATTTGTAAGGGATGAAACCAAAACCCTGAAACAGGAGCTACTGTGAATTACATAGCATGTGACAGAAATATGGTCTTCAAAGGTTAAAGACAACAGAGGATGCTCTACTATACATTCCCTAGAGTTTGCCACTAATTTTTATCACAGTGACAAAGGTATAAGGATAAACCTTTATTAATATTTACCTCCCACCGAACATATTACTCCCTACAGAAGCTTCCTGCACCCTCTATGATAAGTTGTTTCTATTCTGAGTTTTCTTTGCCTTTTTCTTTCCTTGTGCAGCTTTTGCTTGGAAAAAAAGATGAATGCAATTGCAGCTTATCTAATCTCCAATGTGACAGTCACACTGGTGGTCTAATGCAAATGCCTGCAGTCATGTGCTTGATACAAACTCATGACGTTTTGTGCTTGCCAAGGGAGGCGGGGGCAGTGGGGACTGAAAATGGGAAAAGAATGTAAGGAAAACACAAAATGTGCTGGACCACAACTGTCACTCCAGCAATGATGGCATTCAAAGTGGCACTTGATTATTCCTGAGCACCCAGCACTCCCTCAACACGCTAAAGATAAAGCTGTTACTTAATCTCACTTAAGCCAGAAACACAGCCCCTCAGAGGGCCTAAGTGACACGAGGTGCCACCTGCCTCAGACTGCTAGACCCTTTGGCTGGAGTACAATGCTGAACAGTCTATAACTGGAGACACCACCTGGTATAGTGAATAGAGCACCGACTGGATTCTTTTGTAGCCCTGGGCAAGCTACAAACCTCCTGAACCTAAGATGCCTTTTTGGTTAGATGAATGCTTCTAAGAAAGCCTATGTTTCCAGATTCCAGCATTATCAGTGCTCTAGTACACTGAAGATTCCAGTTCCTTTTGAAAACTTGTGTTTCTTTTCCCCTCCACCTGCCACCACTATGAGCAGCCCCAGTGATAGCTGCTCAACTAGACCATCCATGTGAGGCCTTCAGAGAAATGGGAAATAATTCAAGAAATTAAGAGGTAAACCATCTCCTGTCCACCAAAGGGTCAAGTGCTGGCTCACCTAAATTTCTGTTACAAATCTAACCAGGAAAGCCTACAGTGAATCACCTGAGAGATTTCTTGGTTCCCCCGCCCCCGCCTTCACCTACCTAACAAGCCCAACAACTACTGTAATGATTAGCCACCTGGCAGAACTCCACTTTAAAATACTGTGGAACCCACCCAGCTAAACTGTGTTTAACCAAACACTTCCTTCCTGCAGAAATGATCCTTATCAAAAGCAGGAAAACAACCCCTTGGCCCTGACGAGACAAAGACTGCATTATAAACTGTTCATTTACTTAGCTGCACATTCTACAAACTGCCAGTATTTGGTCAGTATGGGTAGCAACTTATTGAACATAAAAAGAATGAATACAAGTGGATTTATTTAATTTGTAGGCATCTGAACAAATATTGAAAAGAGAATGAAAGGTCTAAAGTGAATTTACAAGTACCCTGGTCTCATATCCAAAAAAACCCAGAAAGGATCAGACTCTTCTCACCTTAAACATGTTACTTTACCATTCCCATTCTGGTTCCAAGGGATCAAGAGCTGCTCTAGCCTCACTCTACCCATCCCTTGTTGCCCACCCTACACCACCACCACCACTACCACCCAACTCTCCACAAAAAAAAAAAAAAAAAAAAAAAGGGAAATAAATAAAAGCTCCCCTGGTCAGAAGGGTTTGAGAAACAATCCTTTTTGAAGATAACAATGCAGGTTTGCATATGGAAGCCCTGTAAGTAAGCAAAGCTGTTTAATTTTGTTTAACCCAGTGCTACTTATTATTATCCATGAGAAACATTGGACAGAATGATCTTCAGGCTCACACTTTATCACTTTATGAATTTTAGAGTTCTGCTTTCCCATTACATTTGAGGCACTCACTTCGCATCAAAATCTTACTGGATTGCAACTCACCAGCAAATTTACCTCTAGTACTATTAATAGTACACTGCTTAGTCCTGCCATGATTACTTGCTAACAGTTTCACTTGTGTTTAGCAGTGAGCATACTCATACCTGTTGGGGGTAGGGCTTTGATTAAAGGATTCAATGCCTGCTTATGTTTCTTCTGAACCATTAATGGCACTGCATAATATAACTCAAAGAGAAGATTATAGATTAATAAATGATTGCTCAGAGGGGTGGTTAAAAGCACAAAAGAAAAGGAGAAAGCAAATCAGCATTTCATACCTGAGCTGTCACCTCCTCAATCTTTTGAACAGCTTTAGAGTCAAACAAGACTTGTCTGCCTCTCCTGTCACAGTCCTGGTAAACTATCAGGCGAATCTCATTCAGGTCAAACTCCGAACATGACCAACTGTGGATTAAAAAGGGAGAAAGAAGTTATGTTATCTACAGCACATGAGATGATCACAGACAGATAAGCTTCCCAGTCACCATGCCTGCGTGCACATCAAAAGGCCACAAGCATGCAGGGCTAGTGATCCCCTCAGAACTGGTGCACCAGTGAGCCTGGGACAGATAGCCTTGTATGTGGATTCCAACGGGCCATACGAAAATTGCCAGTTTTCATGATAAGGGCTGAGAAGACTGCTTTAAATAATAAATCACTGGAGAGAAAGCTTCTCCTTCCAAAGCCAATTTGGACACAGATGGCAGTCGGAAATCACAAGGACATGCAGAGAGGGCTAAATTTGGATGCATGGGTTCTGGGGACAGCATATCCGAGTTAAAGGAGTGTTAAGGCTTCTGTGTTATTGGGCAGGGAACCATTTGGAGCAAGTCGGTAGAGCCTTCTCTTCTTTCCCTCACCCACACTCAGGTCAAATTGAGAGGAATTACATACCCTAAAATTTATTATCTTCCCCAGTTATGGCTAGCTCTAATCCAGGAGTTTCAGAAACTAAGTGCATCACTGTAGAGCATTGGAATTGCTAGCAATTACAGTCAGCAAGAGAGGAAGCATGTTTCTAAGCAAACCAAAAGCAACTGGGATAAAACTGCTCTGAGGAAAACGTAGGTTCATTCTTAATAAGTGACAGAGTGACGGAACTATAGAAAAGCTAATCACTTAAAAGTGCACTGCTTTGGACATACTCAGTTTTTAACTCATCAGTCCAGTCAACACATATTTGAGTGTCTGTGATGTTCCAGGCACTGTGGTTGCTGCTAGAGACTCAGCAGTTAATTAACCAGACAGACCTGGTCCCCACCCTTACGGAGTTCATGATTCAGTGGGGAATATTAGGCAAATAATCACAGACGAATGTATCACTACAAACTGTGAAAAGTACAAAAAGGAGCAGTAAACAGTTTCAGATTTCCAGATTGAAGGGGTAGGGGAAAGGGACAGAGAAATCCCTAAGGACTTTAAGTGACATGTAAACACAGACCTGAAGAAGTAAAACAAATGAAGCGCACCATAGGAACAGAGAAGGAGGTGGTAAGGTGTAAGACTGCTGCACTGGAGAAGAAAGAAGAAAAAAGGCCAGAGAATGAGTGCCGTGAGGTGGAAAGGACGGCAGGCAGGGGCCAGGATCATGCTCTCCCTCCATGAGAAGCCAAGGAAAACAGACGCTTGATAAGATCAGGTCTGCACTTTTTGAAAGTTCAATCTGGCTGTTAAGGAAAATGGGGGTGGAAGAGATGACTGGAAGCAGGCAGGCCAAACAGAATTCCTAATAAGAGTTCCAGCCCTTCATAATGAAGGCTAGAGTTCCAGCAGCAGAGGTGGGGGAAAGGGGACAGACACTGGTGGCATGCTCAGAGGACAGAGTTGAGCCGGTTTCCCAATGGACTGGAGAGGTGCCCGAGGTGAAAGGGGGCCTTGCTTAGAGAAGCTGAGGGGGAGCTCTGACAGGACAGAGGAGGATAGATGGACACACAGACAGACTAACAAAAGCAAACTGTAAAACTAGGAGATGATATAAATGAAATCAGACACATCTGGATTCAAACCCAAATGCCTCTGGCCCCCTAGTTCTTCACCAGTACAATGAGAATATTAAGGCTGTCCTCACAAAAGCTGTTCTACAAAGCGTAAAGTGCCTCACACAGAGTGACAAATAGTAAGTGCTCCAAAATGGCAATAATTACCTCAGAGGATTGTTAATGTCATGATTTTTAAAGAAAATTAATACAGTGTCTGGTACTCAGTCACAAATTGTGCATTTCTGGTCTTTTCCTTTTTCAGGCAGTTAATACTGAATATGTTCATTTTGGGTAGCAGATTTGTTTTCTTAAATCCCTACAGCAAAACATATAAAGTTCTGGTTGTACCTTCTTTCAACAAGCTGTGCCCTAAGTTATCATGCCCAGCATCCATCCTTTCCCCCTAATCTTCATAACAATATGCCAAGTTTATTTTCAAAC
The DNA here is from genome assembly GCF_009828535.3 of Hylobates moloch. Classification (NCBI taxonomy): domain Eukaryota; kingdom Metazoa; phylum Chordata; class Mammalia; order Primates; family Hylobatidae; genus Hylobates; species Hylobates moloch. The sequence continues at coordinate 153,099 of NW_026652313.1, forward strand.
CATTTTCCCTCTACTCTCAGTCCAGAGGGAGTCCATGTTTCAGGTCTGGCTAATGAGACATGGCCACATGACCCAAGCTGGCTGTGTGAGCCAGCCCCAAAACTCAGTTGTTCAGCTTGTAAATGGTAACCCTGGAGTTGGTGGTGGCTATTTTTGCCATCATGAAGTAAGGGCCTGTCTGAAAATGAAGTCAGCAAAAGTCAGTGTGGAGGAAAGTAGAGGTGAGCAATAGAATGAAACAGATTCCTGGCAGTACCCAAAGCCAGCTGTTCCTGAGTAAGCACTATTCCTGGAATTAGTTCACTGTCACTTACAACCAACACAGTCTGATGACTATGACCCAGACCACTAAATTTTAAAATTAGACAAGGCCAAGGCAGGCGGAACACTTGAGGTAAGGAGTTCAAGACCAACCTGGCCAACCATGGCCAACACGGTGAAACCCTGTCTCTACTAAAAATACAAAAATTAGCCAGTCGCACTAGTGGGCACCCATAATCCCAGCTACTCAGGAGGCTGAGGCAGGAGAATCGCTTGAACCTGGGAGACAGAGGTTGCAGTGAGCTGAGATCGCACCACTGCACTCAAGCCTGGGTGACAGAGGGAGATTCTGTCTCTAAATAAATAAATAAATAAATAAAATGAGGTCATTAAAAAGGCTCTGAAGCTATATATTATAACATAGTACATATGTTGATTTTGTTAAAAGTAAAAAAGGCCGGGCGCGGTGGCTCACGCTTGTAATCCCAGCACTTTGGGAGGCCGAGGCGGGCGGATCACGAGGTCAGGAGATCGAGACCACGGTGAAACCCCGTCTCTACTAAAAATACAAAAAATTAGCCAGGCGTGGTGGCGGGCGCCTGTAGTCCCAGCTACTCGGAGAGGCTGAGGCAGGAGAATGGCGTGAACCCGGGAGGTGGAGGTTGCAGTGAGCTGAGATCGCACCACTGCACTCAAGCCTGGGTGACAGAGGGAGATTCTGTCTCTAAATAAATAAATAAATAAATAAAATGAGGTCATTAAAAAGGCTCTGAAGCTATATAACATAGTACATATGTTGATTTTGTTAAAAGTAAAAAAGGCCGGACGCGGTGGCTCACGCTTGTAATCCCAGCACTTTGGGAGGCCGAGGCGGGCGGATCACGAGGTCAGGAGATCGAGACCACGGTGAAACCCCGTCTCTACTAAAAATACAAAAAATTAGCCGGGCGTGGTGGCGGGCGCCTGTAGTCCCAGCTACTCGGAGAGGCTGAGGCAGGAGAATG
>NW_026652313.1:154463-222838 GCF_009828535.3 Hylobates moloch
AAAAAAAAAAAAAAAAAAAAAAAAAAAAAAAAAAGTAAAAAAAATCAGATTTAATTGCCTTGCATTTTCTTTTAAATCAATTTTGCCCTAATAACTACATGTTGCCAAAACAGCATTATAATTTATAACCAAGTTGTTCAATCCTTATTTTTGAAGAATAACACCTATTCAAATATCAAACTGAAAACAGCTACTTTAGAAGAGATAAAATTTAATAATGATCATAACACCTTATTAAATGTTTCATGTTATTTTTCAATGAAAAAAATGGAAATAAAAATCATGGACAATTGTTCTGATCCAGGAGTCTAAAAATGATTTTTTTAATTTAAAAATTTTTTAAAAGACACATAGGGGAAAAGTATGTATTTCAGATTGTCTCATTTTTTGATCCAAATGCTTTAAAAGTATTTTATAAGATACGAGTGATGGACACAGTGGCTCATACCTGTAATCCCAGCAACTTAGGTTGCTGAAGCACAAATGATCTCTTGAGCCCAGGAATTCCAGACAAGACTGGATGACATAGCAAGACCCAGACTATTTAAAATTTTTTAAAAATTAGCTGGTTGTGATGGTATACACCTGTAGTCCCAGCTACTTAGGAAGCTGAAGCAGGAGGATCACTTGAGCCCAGGAGTTCAAAGCTGCAGTAAGCCATGATCATACCACTGCACTCCAACTCTGGTCTTGGTGACAGAGCGAGATCCTGTCTCTTAAACAAACAAAACAAAACAAAACAAAACAAAACAAAACAAAACGGTCAGGCGCAATGGCTCACGTCTGTAATCCCAGCACTTTGGGACGCCAAGGCCGGCTGATAGCTTGAGCCCAGGCGTTTGAGGCCAGCCTGGGCAACAGGGTGAAACTCCATCTTTACTAAAAATACAAAAAGTTAGCTGGGCACGGTGGTGCACACCTGTAGTCCCAGCTACTGGAGTGCGGAGGCTGACGTAGTAGAATCACCTGAACTCGGGAAGTCAAGGCTGCTGTGAGCTGAGATCGCATCACTGCATTGCAGCCTGGGCAACACAGTGAGACTCTATCTCAAAAAAAAAAAAAAAAAAAAAAGAGGAAAACTCTGTTCTTCTTACATATGAATACTGTCTTTGGTTTAATATATACATACAATTTTGACATTGACATTTCCTTTTTTTGGAGACAGGGTTTTGCTCTGTTGCCCAGGCTGGAGTGCAGTGGCACCATCTCGGCTTACCACAGCCTCAATCTCCTGCTCAAGAAATTCTCCCACCTCAGTGCCCCAAGTAGCTGGGACTACAGGCATGTGCCACCATGACTGGCTAATTTCTTTGTATTTTTTGTAGAGATAGGGTTTCACCATGTTGCCCAGGCTGGTCTCAAACTCTTGAGCTCAGGCAATCTGCCCGCCTCAGCCTCCCAAAGTGTGGTGAGACACGGACATTTTAGTATTAATAGAGGAAAAAACAGTTGCATAATTTGGTAAAGGAAACAAGCAGGACAAAGGCCACTAGTGCTTCAGAATGAGACAGGCTTGGGATCAAATCTCAGCTCTGCTTCCCACCGGTTTTATAGTTTTGGGAACGTCTCCCCTAGGAGTACTTACAGGTCCTGTTGTGAAGATTAAAAGAGATAATCTATGGAAATTCCCAGCACACTCCCAGCCCCTTTCCCTGCCATCCCTGATACACAGGCCTTGAGCGATTGGTAGCTCCATGGCACACATACTCTCTTCATATTCACATTCACTTCTACATTCAACCAACAGTTACTGTGGAGCTTCCAAGAGCACCGACCACAGTTCCTGGTGCTTTACTGATGACATTTCTTCATATGACTGGGGCCACTCGGCATGATTCAAAAGGGATAGGAAAACAAGCCTTGGGGCTTTTGCCTTAAAATAGCTGAGCATTTCAGGGAAATGTATTCTAATCTGAATTATTTCATTTCTGTTTTTGCTGAACATAAAAAATGAACACTGTCCTTGGCATCAGGGTATTATTTATGTCCACTTTATGCCTTCAGGCACAGTAAGAGAAGATGATTTGTCTACCTTTTCTTATTGTAACATTTAAGCAAAATGACTTATATGGATTCTTTTTGGTTTTAAAATTCCATGATGCCAGGATTTGCCTGGTTAGAATTGAAGCCAGGCCTTATTTCTGAAACTACTCATCAAGATTGGAAAAGCAAGGAACCAAAGTCTCAGTTATTTCCCTGAAACATGACAGGCACTAGTTCAAGTGATCTGAAACACAGAAAACAGAATTCTCTTTAAAATATCTAGAGCCATGTACTGTAGTTTAAGTTGTGTCCCCCAAAAGGTATGTTCAAGTCCTAATTCCTATACCTGTGAATATGACTTTGCTTGGAAACAGGGTCTCTGCAGATATAATCAAGTTAAGATGAGGTCATACTGAATTAGTAGGCATCCAAATCCAATGACTGGTGTCCTCCTAAGAAGGAGAAAATCTGGACAAAGACACAGAAGGAATAATGAACAGGGAAGTCACTGCAGACTGAGGGCACAGCACAAACACAAAAAAGACAGTATCACTGGGTGCTTGGGATGTGTCTCCTACAGAAGAACCACACAGCAAATGAGGCTAGAAAGGTACCTGAGGACTACTTGTGAAGGACTTTAAATGTTATGCCAAGGAATGCACCTGTTGCTCTGCAAGCTGTGGTGTGCCAATTCCAAGATTTCAAGAAAGAGAATGACACGATCTGACCTGTGTTTTAGGAAGAGAACTAAAGTGATTTGAGAAGACCATTCTCAGGGCAAATGCAGAGGTAGTAGTCACTTGTAAATCCTGGGTTTCGAGGAGTAATGGCCAATAAGGAAAAGAGCAGTAGTTGTATACCATGTTGCAGGGTGATTTGCTATATCCTTTGAGACCAGTTCCAGTGTGGGTGTTGTTTCTTCTCTTGAACTTTTACGGGAATCAGAGTAGAAGTGGTCATGGGTAACCCCATGTGGAAGAAGCATGATCTCTGTTTTTCCTCTTGGTCTCACACAAGGAAGCCTCCCTACACAGTCAAAAATAAGTTTACATAAAGAGTTTAAAGAACAGTCTTGTGATCCAAGAAGGTAAATATTTAAACAGTCAGGAATGATAGGAAACTTTCAATGGTCCAAGAAAAGGTAAAATGAAACAAAACAAAAACAAACAATAATGATGACAACAAAAACTGGCAAGAATACTATCCATTTAACCAGCAATTCCTGCATGCCTACTACTTGGCAAGCATTCTGAGATAAAGCAATGAGCAAACCATAACCCTGCTCCTGTGAAACACACTACATGACATTTTCCAACCACTCTTCAACCCTATTCTATATTCTTTTTTCTCTGCCAACCTCCACCGTTTCCTTACTCTCTCAAAAAACAGCTTCTAAGTACAAACAGAAATCTCTCAAAAAGTTTGCTCAAGAAGAGCGGGGAGACCCAAAGGGCTACATCCTGAAAATAAATGAAGACTGGGGGTAGAAAAAAAGAGAAAATTAAGCTTGACATGGCAATGAGGGTTCACCCTATCAGCACAAAATACACATTATTTCCCACCCAGTAAAAAGCTGTTTATTTCAAGAAAAAAATTATGTAAATAGATGGCAGTAACAGATTTGGAATTCATTTATCTTTTGCTATGTTAGTACTCTCAGGAAGACTGTGTTGGCTCTCCTTTCTTCCCCTATTTTGCCCTCATACAGCCTTAGCTGTGTGAATTGCCTAGAGCAATTTCAGAGGAACTGCATAAAAAATCACCACTGAGTTGCTATCCTGTGATCAGGAGTATAGTGAAAAGCAGTTCTTATCAGAAGCTTTAATATATATTGATAACCTAAAGATATTAATTTACAAACAATTCCAATTAAATGTAGTCCACTGTTATATTACCAACACAGAGTTATACTGCGTGTTGGTTGCAATTCTTCCATCTTTAAGAAAGTAGGTGATATGTAAATCCTTTATTCCTTTTGTAAAGGAAAATGTGGAATGAAAGAATATGTTTAATCAGCAGCAAAGGCATGAGACCATACTTCTGAGTTCATTCCTTCTGCACACCTTTGAGTGTGTGGCTTCACACAGGCACCATGAAGGTATCAGGAACAGAAATTAACTATATCCAGTCTTTACCTCAATATGCTTACAACTGGGAAGGGAAAGGCCAACATATAAATATTAAGTTAACTATACTGCTACAGGTGCCAAGATAAATGTCTATAGGGACTTACGGGGACTCTACAGGATAAAGAGGTCAAGTCCACTAGTTGGGTGAGTGACGGATGTGAGTCACAGAGGACATGATGCTTGGGACATGCATTAGGATTCACCAGGGTAAACAGGTCTTCTAACTCTAGCTCTGTTGCCTTCAGCCCAGATGATTTTAGAATGCTCCAACCCTATCGCTGAGCTTTCCCAAAATGCATCTGCCTTATCTACCTCACAAGGCTGTTGGGAAAAACAGAGACTAAGTTATGAAAGCACTTTTAAAACTGTAAAGCATAATTCAAAGATCTACTCAGATACACAATTCCTTAACTGAGAGCCTTGGGGCTAGATGTTTCAGAATTCAGAATTTTTTTTAGAAATCGGAAAGATACTACACTACATATTACATAATAACTCCTCCAGGGGCTGAGATGTAATCAAACCCCCAAAACAAACAAATTAATATTTCACCAGCCCAAGTTATGAATACTTATGCTAAGTGGATTAGATAGAGAGTATAAACAGCCTCACATCAGTTCAGATTAATTCCAAAAGATTTTCCAGAAATTTTAGGATTTTGGAATTATAGGATAAAGGATTGTTGATCACTTTAGTGATTACCATGTCTGAGAAAAGGACAAAAGACTGGAATAAATAACTTTTAGGTTCCCCACATTTTCCTGAATATAACTGATCTCTAACAAAAATGACAGCCAAAAGTTTATGTGGAACAAGGTTAGTTGTAGCTCTGAACTTGTTTTCCCCCTCCTTGCCACTAAAACGATGTGTAAATGGTAGCAAAGGTCACAAGTTAAAACCACGTAAGTCTTTAAATAATGTGTTCACATGGCAGTGACAAAACATTATTGTATGTGTCACAATACAGCCTAAGGTTTGGGTGCTATGAACAAGGAACTACAAAGTACAGAGAGGAAAAGACAGAATTTCTTCCTTCCTTTCTGAGTTCAGGATCACATCAAGTAAAACTCTAAAACAGGTGAAGTTTGTGTGTGGCACTTACAGCACCACTACCCGCATTCCACTGCCCTGGGGCCACCACAGCATAGACAAAATAGCGGAACACTGAACGGGATGTCAGATTGCCTAGGCTGGAGGCAGCCATCCCACAGTCCCATCTCAGTCACTTCTTCACCTCTTAATCTAGCGTTTCCTCCTCTATAAAAGGATGGGGTGGAGCCAGGCATGGTGGCTCACACCTGTAATCCTAGCACTTCGGGAGGCCGAGGCAGGCGGATCCCTTGAGGTCAGAAGTTTGAGACCAGCATGGCCAACATGGTGAAACCCCATCTCTACTAAAAATATAAAAATTAGCCAGGCGTAGTGGTGGGCATCTGTGATCCCAGCTACTGCGGAGGCTGAGACACAAGAATTGCTTAAACCCGGGAGGCGGAGGTTACAGTGAGCTGAGATCACACCACCGTACTCCCGCCTGGGCGACAGAGTGAGACACTGTCTGAAAAAAGAAAAAAGAAAAAAGAAGAAATGGGAAATGGGGTGGGACTAAAATTATACCTAAAGGTCTGGTGCTTCCAATTCTAATACATTATAATCCCAAGTTATCTATTAAATGTGCACAGTGTGATTTAGAATAGATGATCTCAGCCAGGTACTAAAAGGAACGCAATCTTAATGAATTAACCTACATTATTACTACATGGTATCCCTTAAACCTTCTAAACATAATCTGTCTTTGATAAGCATCTTAATATCAACACAGCTCTAATCAACAGAACTTTCAAAAGGTGCTCACAAAATCTGAAGGGGAAAAGTACAAGTTCTTTTGAGGTGAGAGGGACACTGATTGGGCAAGTCACTGTGGCAGTCAAGACTCTGCCCCTTGCCTTCTGATGTTGTTGCTGTTATTAATAGTTCCTTCCTTTTTTCTGCTTAAAAAACCCACAGAGGTCAGGTGCAGTGGCTCATGCCTGTAATCTCAACACTTTGGGAGGCCAAGGCAGGAGGATTGCTTGAATCCAGGAGTTTGAGCAATATAGTGAGATTCTGACTCTACAAAAACAAAGCAAAAAACCCCCACAGAATCTCTATAAATGGCCCATTTTCCCCCAAAATGGTTCCCTTAATTCTTAAATGCGCATTATTTATTCTTTTCTGATATCTATAAACTAGAAACTACTTGTACTTAAAAATAGCCAAACTCACAAAAAAAAGTGCTTTACTGTTCATCTCCATGCATATATTAATTCAATAATCACTGAGCTGTTTTTTTTTGTTTTTTGTTTTTTTTTTTGAGACAGAGTCTCACTCTGTCACCCAGGCTGGAGTGCAGTGGCACAATCTCGGCTCACTGCAACCTCCACCTCCTGGGTTCATGTGATTCTCCTGCCTCAGCCTCCCAAGTAGCTGGGATTACAGGCGCCCACCACCACACCTGGCTAATTTTTTTGTATTTTTAGTAGAGAGGGGGTTTCACCATGTTCGCCAGGCTAGTTTCGAACTCCTAATTTCAAGTGATCCGCCCGCTTGGATTCCAGGCATGAGCCACCGCGCCTGGCCGAGCTAATTCTTTTATACCCTTGTCAGCATAACCAAAGCCGTCAACACATTATTATATTCCTGGATTACTGAAATACATAATTGCTCTGCAATTATAAAAGGTAACTTGCATCAAGATGATTTCATATCTTTCCCCTCCCTCATTTTGGGAAATCATATACTAATAACAGACAACTGAATAAATTTCAAAGTAAATACTCAAGACATTGCCTTATATGTTAATCACTTCTAGATCTAATTAAACTGTACGCAGATAAGGTAATACTTCCATTTTCCAAGAAGTTTCCAGAAGTCAAAAGCATGATTCTCTGTGTAAGGTCTCTCATTTGCAAAATGAAAGAACCAAAATACATAGACAATTGTCATCTATTTTGGATTGTACAATACTATCTCTAAAAGAGATAGGTTAAAATAAATAAATAAATATATATATATATATATATATATAAAATTGTGACCCAGCAAGTTCACTTCTAGGAATGAATCCTACAGATTAATTTGCACAGGTACAAAATGATTATGTACAAAAAGGTAATGACTGCAGCACTGTTTGGAAACAAACTGTCAGCAGGATGATTAAATAAATTATGGTACATCCATACAAGGGAGTGCTATACTGACACAGCAAAGAATAAGGAAGCTCCTTAGGTAAGTATGTAATAAACTCCAAGACATATTTTTGACTGGAACAAAAATAAGTATAAAATATTGTGTATAGAATGCTACCATAAGTCTAGAAAAAGGAAAAATTGGAGGTAGAGAACTCTGGGTTTTATTATACACGTATAGACTATCTCTAGAAGAAATACAATGAATTGGTAATACTAGTTGACTCTGGAGTAGAAAGCTGGATTACTGGGCCGGGTGCGGTGGCTCACACCTATAATCCCAGCACTTTGGGAGGCCGAGGCGGGCAGATCACGAGGTCAGGAGATCAAGAGCATCCTGGCTAACACGGTGAAACCCCGTCAAATTAGCTGGGCGTGGTGGCAGGCGCCTGTAGTCCCAGCTACTCAGGAGGCAGAGACAGGAGAATGGCGTGAACCTGAGAGGCAGAGCTTGCAGTGAGTGGAGCTCGCGCCACTGCATTCCAGCCTGGGCGACAGAGCAAGACTCCGCCTCAAAAAAAAAAAGAAAAGAAAAGAAAAGAAAGTTGGATTACTGATGAAAAAGAAAGCAGAAGACTTTTCATTCTACACTCTATACAGAGCAAAGGGAAAGGCTTTCTCTGCACCACGTAATAAACATCCATCAAAACAGAATAGTGAGAAGGAGTGTAGACTGGACTCAGGCATCCTGGGCTCAGGTCCTACCTCTGCTTCTTCCTAGCTATGTAACTTTGGTGAGTTACCTAATCTCTTTGTTCCTCAATAGCCTCATCTGCAAAATGGAGATAATATAATAGTACCAACCTTCTAAGTGCTGTTTTGGTGACTAAATGTAAAGCACTTAACACGGAGTCAGGCACACTGATTGTGCTCTAAACATGCACCACAATTTTGTGCCTTTTGAATATTAAGCTGTGTGACTGTATTGTCTTTTGAAAAAGTAAAAACAAACAACAAAGATGAGGACTACAACAGGAACACCCTATTTTTTTAAACCCAAAGAATCTATTATTGCTTTAAGACAAACCCTAAACTACTGTTTCCTTTAAGAGGCTTCTTGGTAGCTGAAGCATGAGGCAGTGGGTGAACTCCTACAGGGAAACCACCTTAATGAATTCCAGGCATTCAGATTCAGTTTTCAAATATGTAGTTTGGCCTAGACAATGGCATTTATTGAGCTTTTTCTCAACACTTGTATACTACATTTTCCTGTCCTTCATCCCCCCCCTCCCCCAAGGACAGGAGAAAGTTTCTTTCTAAAAAAGCGATCCCTTTTCTCATTTATTAAACCCATGCATGTCTTTCAGTTTGTGATTGCTGTCCTAGTGGTGTATCAGATGGATTTCCATCATATTAAATAACTGCCTTTTTTACTGCATAATTCATGCAGAGCCTAGAGACACCAATTCCAGAAGGTCTGGTGTTTGCATGTAGGCAGGGGAAGGCTGGTGATAAGAACTGCACAGCACATGCACAAATAATTGCCTAATATTTTAGAGTTTACCACTTTTACAGAATTCACCTGAGCTGACCTTCTCAAATGTCCTGTGAGAGTCTGTATTATATAATGTTTTACACGGAAGTTAGGAGACTTTAACAAGGTTATGTCCAGTAAGTGGCTAAGTCAGGACTAAAATCAAAGTTCTCCTGGCTCCAAATTCTGTGCTCATCCAACTCGACTGCACTATCACCTTGATACCAGTAGCAAACAAGTTAGGGTAACATTCTCTTCCTTCCAGGACCTTCCTCTGCATGTCCTTCTGAGGTGTAAAAACCTGTACTCCAGCTTGGGAAGAGTGAGGCTCCGTCTCTTTAAAGAAGGAGGAGGAGGAGGAGGAGGAAGAAGAGGAAGAAAAAGAGGAGGAGAAGGAGGAAGTGTGGCATTGACAAAAGAATAGGGAAACTGATCAATGGAACAGAATAGAGACTTCAGAAAAAAATCCACATAAATATAAATTAATATTTGACAAAAGAGCAACAGTAATACAATGGAGCAAAGACAGTCTTTTCAACAAATGGTGCTGGAATAACTGGACATCCAGGTGCAAAAAAAGAATCTTGACACAGACCTTACATCCTTCACAAAAATAAACCCAAAATGGCTTACAAGCCTAAGTGTAAAAAGCAAAACTACAAAACTCACAGAAGATAACACAGGAGAAAATATAGACAGCTTTGAGCATGGCAAAGGATTCTTAGATACAACACCAAAGGCGTGGTCTATGAAAGAAATCATTGAGAAGCTGGGCTTCATTAAAATTAAAACCTTCTGCTCTAAGAAAGACACTGTCAAGGGAATGAGAAGACAAGCCACAGACTGAGACAAAATATTCACAAAAAATATATCTGATAAAGAACTGTTTTATCCAAAATAAAGAACACTTAAAACTCAGTAAGAAATCAAACCAACTGATGAAAAAATGGGCAAAGAACCTGAATAGACACCTCACCAATGATAATATAAATGGCAAATAAGCATATGAAAAGTTGATCCACATTGTATGTCATTAGAGACACACAAATTTAAACAACAAGAGATACTACTACCTGCCTATTAGAGTGGCCAAAGTCTGGAACACTGACAATGCCAAATGCTGGTGGGGATGTGGAGCAACAGAAACTCTCACCCATTGCTGGTGGTGCAGTTGTTTTGGAAGAGTTTGGCAGTTTCTTACAAAACTAAACATACTCTTACCTTACAATCCAGCAATGGGACTCGTTGTTATTTATCCAAATGAGTTGAAAAGCCTGCAGCTATGTATAGGAGCTTTATTCATAATTGCCAAAACATAGAAGCAACCAAGACATCCTTCAGTACGCAAAGAGATAACCAATGGAATATTATTCAGTGCTAAAAAGGAAATGAACTACCATGGTATGAAGAGACATGAAGGGACCTTGAATGCGTATTTCTAAGTGAAAGAAGCGAATCTGAACAGGGTACATACTGAATGATTCTAATCAAATGACATTCTGGAAAAGGCAAAACTATGGAGACAGTAAAAAGACAAGTGGTTGCCTGGGGTTAGAGAGGGAGGGAAGGATGAATAGGCAAGGCACAGAGGATTTCTAGGGCAGTGAAACTATCTAGTATGAACAGTGGATACATGTCATTATACTTTTGTCAAAACCTATAGAATACACAACACCAAGAATGAACCCTAATGCAAACTATGGACTTTGGGTGATAAAGATTCCTCAATGGTAACAAACATATCACTGTGGTGTGGGATGTTGATAATGTGGGGGCAAAGTGTACATGGGAATTCTGTACTTTCTGCTTAATGTTGCTGTGAACCTAAAATAGCTCTAAAAATTTTTTGAAGGAAAAAAGTCTTTTAATTTCAGTTGTCAAAGGAACTTTTAAGATATAGAAACTGTCAGGAATAAGCACTGGTTTAAAAATTTGTGACAGGATTATTTTCTGAAGATCACTTTTGTCTGTTACAGTCGGCTACAGAATACCCTGTAAAGATGAGAACCAAGGACACATAACTTGAGCTTCAGATGTAGCTATCAAGTCTGTCCCTGTTCAGCAGAATTACAGGCCATCTCCTTCTTGTTCTATCCACCCGGCTGGAAAAAGGAGGGTCAGTCCTCACACACTGCTCTACAGAATGTATCCAACTGTCACATGTGGTCTTGCTCCTACTGACAGAGGGGAATGTTCCCCTAAGATAGTTCACAGTAAGGTATTAGTTACTGCCTAGAGAGAACAATTCTTAAATACAAAGAAATGAGAATTTAATAATAGGCGTTTTTGCCATCAAGCAAGGTCCAGTGGGAAAGATTTTAGGGGCAGTGACCTCTGCCTCCCTGTCATATCACAGTGTGCAGCTGCTAAACCAGCCACCAGCACACCTCCACCCCATTCACATTCCCACGAAGGATCGTTTACTTTCTGAATCCAAATCTTCTTTGCCCTGAGGTAATATTCTTCTTTTAAGGATGCACAACAGGCATGTTCCTGCCTTAAGATCTCTGTACTTCCTTTTCTCTCTGTTGAAAATGTACTTCCTCAAATACCCACATGGCTTGTTCGCTCATGTGGAAAAAGATTACCACTGAGCTAGTTCTAACTCCCCTGATTACCCAAGGCCCAGCCTTTACATTTCTCTAACTTCGGGACTCATGGATCACTGACAGATTATCAGAATGTTAGCTGGAAGGGACTTCAGACACTACCTGGCCACTGGTTCCCAAGTTGTTTGGCTCATTGTTAGAATTACCCCAGAAGTTTTGTGTGTGTTTGTGTGTTTGTGTGTGTGTGGGTGTATGTAACCAACAAAGCTTCACAAGCTCTACCTCCAGGAATTTGGTTCAGCGGATCTGAAGTTGAGGCTCAGGAAACACCATTCCAATCTACCATCATCATCATCATCATCATTATTATTATTATTATTATTATTATTATTATTATTTAGAAAACAAAAACAGAGAGATGAGATGATGTTCCCAAAGAAAGTGATTTCAAGGCAGAGAAGACCCTAAGATCATAAAATCAGGGTAGAGAAGATCCCCAAGTCAAAGGCCTTTCCATTTTATCTGGTATTAAGCCTAGGTTCTCATATGCTAGAGCTGAAAATCAGTAAGTGGAAAAATAGCTTAACTAAGTTCCTTTTTCTGCCTTTGGACAGGGTGAGGCATGAAAGTGAAAGGATATGGCATAGTGAGAAAAAAGGATTTTCATTCACATCTGTTCTGTAAAAACCTAAAGTAGTTTGTTTAAAAAACCTTTCTTAAACCCTTAAAGACATAAGGCTGATGGATGGATGTACACCTGATACCTAAATATCCCCTTGGGAACTCATAAAAGATAAGAATATTCCCAGCAACCTTGGTGTTTTTATAACCCACAGGCTGGATTCCCTTTGGTGACTTTTGACAGTTATAATCTTAGATGGGTCACAAGTTATTGCTCTCTCCAATTCCCACCAGGGCTTGCCACATCACTGTTCAGCAATTATTTGGCTTTTGTCACTATAACAATAAAAGGATAAGGCTAAGCCAGAGCCTGACTCACCACAGGAATCATAACAGGAGAACCAGGGATGTGGGGACCAGTGCAGCCAGCATTCCGCTTCAGCACAGAGCTGAGCAGAACTTCAGGAAAAAAGGCTTCAGAAGCTGCCCAGTCAGTGACTGGCCTGCAGATTCCAGAGCTGGATTAACTTCATCTTCTGCCTGGAACACTGTCATTCTGGACACAGTTAGCTATGGTGATTAATAACAAGTGCTTTACCCTGTTATGTCATCCATGCTTATCCAAATATGACCCAGACAAAAGCTGATGTCAGTTGTTAGTGTCTATGAAAATCTCCTATATTAAGATTGCTGATTTATTCCTAGTAAGTGATGTATCCTCAGAGGGAAAAGACAAATGTTCTTGAACGCTAAATCAGACACAACACTGCATTCCTTGATTCATTCACTCTTATCAGTCTGGAATTACATCTCAAAATCCCTACCCTCAGCCAGCAGAAAAAAACTCCTCTAGTCAAAGAAAAATTCTCATGGTACGTAAAAATCAGTAAAAAGGGAAGGAATGCAGGAAGCGCAGAAGAACGTGTGACCGCAATACCCAACCCATCAGAGTCACACCCAACCATTTACGACCTCTCTGTGAAGCTTGTCACAAAGCACAAGACCATCAGCTGACTAGGGTTTGTTTTTTCTCTCTACCCACTTCATTCAACCTGTCCAACTGCTACATTTCCTATTAAGTAGCATCAGGGTAGAGTGGTTTTCACACTGTTTCCAGGAGCAGCAGTGAGAAACATTGTTTCCACTCCTACAAACCTGCATTACGCTTACTTTTAATGACCTTTTTTAATACTCTTCAGAATTCTTTGGTCTGTTGCCTATATCTCTCTCTAAATCTGTGACTATTTTTATATTTCCTAGTCAGTAATCCCAACTGCTATAAATAAAGACTGGTCATAAAATCACGGTCAGCTTATCTATGTGAAGCAGCTCACCACGGGACAATGCACTCAAGTTTCTGTACTTACTTTCTTGTTAAGTAACTACCACAGACAATCTAAGGATTTCCCTTTTTCAATAGAATTATCTCATCTAAAAATGTACATAAAATGGATATACTCATTTAGAATCATCCTGGTGATTCTAAAGCAGTACAGAGAATTTCTTCTGAATTCAGATTTCAAGATATGAAACTGTAAAGCACAATTGACTCTGAAGTGCTCTGTTTCAGTTCCTTTTCAGTGTGTAAGGAGTATACTTTAAAGACATGGCAAGTTTTCTCTTGCCACCAGAGCAACAATGATTCACAGATATGTGTGGCAAGTCCCAGATTTCTCATATAAATAGCCCTATGGATTTTGTTTGCTAATTTGCCGGGAAAGTTTGAAAAACTCAAAAGTTGTTGGCAGCTTTGCTATAGTCAATATTTTAAGAAAGAGGATAGGAAGCAATTATTTGAGGATGAAACCATATACCTGGCATCATATTTAAGAGTCACTAGACTTTTTTGTGTGTGTGATGGAGTCTTGCTGTGTTGCCCAGGCTGGGGTGCAGTGGCACAATCTCAGCTCACTGCAACCTCTGCGTCCCAGGTTCAAGTGATTATCCTGCTTCAGCATCCCAAGTAGCTGGGATTACAGGTACCTGCTACCATGTCTGGCTAATTTTTGTATTTTTAGTAGAGATGGGGTTTCACCATGTTGGCCAGGCTGATCTCGAACTCCTGACCTCAAATGATCCGCCCACCTCAGCCTCCCAAAGTGCTGGGATTACAGGCATGAATGTCACCGTGCCCAGCAAAGAGTCACTAGATTTGAAGGGAGTTTTAGCGAGGAATTTTTACTGACAAGCCATTTAAGATGCCTCTCATCAAACTTGGTAGCTTTTTGTTGACTCTAGAATTTTGTGAAATGAATTGAACCCCAACATCTGCCTTTATAGAGGTTAGGGGGAATGGAAATGGAGATGCAGAGGACAACTCCTATCCTGAAATGTGTCATGCTACATGAACCACAATGAGAGGATCAACATGTTTCTTTCTGCACTGTTTCCGTCTGTTTTACACTGTGGCCGTCATCACATATACAACATGATTCTACTGTTATTGTGGAATCTTTCTCTCCATCTTTTCAGTTACTGGAAAATCATGAGAAGAAAAAAAAACAAAACCCTGCTTGTCAGGGTGCTGAACTAAGAAGACCACTTGGAACTACTGATTTAAGATATCAAAGAGCGAAAAGAGATTGGAAGTCCTACCTACCTGCCACATGACTTGGACAAACAGATAACTCGTGAGCACTCTGGAGCCAGGTCCTTCAGTGCAAGCGCCTGTCAATAATTCACTTCTACCCTCAAGTTGGCCCAAGTCCTAAAGAAGTTCTGGAAACCAAGCACAATACTGCAAGTAAGCAATGTAAGGAGAAGAGAAAGCGGATGAGGTCTACTACAGCACATCGTCTGACTAGAGATGAATTCCAATTAATTGGCAAATATATGTCATTATTGTACAAAGTTCTAAAAAAAAAATTCTCAGCACTAGAGAAGTAAATCTAAAGGAAGTTAAAATAAGGAAAGAGGATAACAGGTATGAAAATGTTAAAATTTAAAGCATCACTTTGAAGGTGAGAAGCAGAAGCTCATATCAAAAATTTTAGAGGTTTTTAAAAAATTGGCCCTGCATATGATTTTCTTACATGGACATTCACTCCCCGTCTTTCATCCTAAATAACTATCTGGCGATCTAGAATTCTATAGAATAACAAAAATAGGGAATACAGAAGGCCCTACTACTACATCTAAGAATCTCAGAAGAAGAAAGAATTTTTAAAATAATCCGAGCCAATTACATAGTTTAACAGTTGAGAGTGAGATTAAGAAAAGCCTGGAGACTGGCCCAGGGTTAGAGGCTCCTGAGCAGCAGAGCTAGGGATCAAGATTCAGATAAACTTGAGTGTCACTCCGTTACTCTCTCCTATCACTCAGCTGCCCTTTCTTGATAAGAAACAGATAAAAACAGATAGCATAAAAGGGAAATTCTTATCTGAACACTCAAATGTATTTTTCTAATGTACCGTATCATTACCTCCTCCTCCTCTACAAACAGATATCTTTAACTGAATGAAGAGCATGTGACCTAACGCTTGTAAAATAACTTCCTCACTTCTCTCTCACTCTCCGGTCTACTGTGCTCTTACACTGTGATGGACTACATCCCATTTTATTAAGTTTCTTTTTTCTTTTTTAGAGATGGAAGTCTCACTCTGTTGCCCTGTTTTATTAAGTTTCTGTTAAAAAATGACAAAGATTTTTACGTGACAAAAACTGTATCATCATTATTTTTAACCAAACTAAGAAACATACTTATGGGATAAAGTTGATGAGACATGTTAATTTTGAGAAAATTTCTGTAAGAAAAAAATGTTTTAAGTGAATTTATTTTATTATTATTATTTTTAAAGAAACAAGGTCTTGCTCGGTTGCCCAGGCTGGAGTACAGCAGTGAAATCACAATTCATTGCAGCCTACAACTCCTGGGCTCAAGCGATCCTCCCACCTCAGCCTCCCAAGTAACTGGCACCACAGTTGCATGCCCCCATGCCAATTATTTTTAAAATTTTTTTAAAATTTTTTTGTACAGATGGGGTCTTGCTACGTTGCCCTGGCTGGTCTTGAACTCCTAGGCTCAAGTGATCCTCCCACCTCAGTTTCCCAAAGTGTTTGGATTACAGGTTTGAGCCACCATGCCCAGGTTAAATGAACTTATAAACTTGCTTTTACACTAATCATTAACTTTTAGCTCTCCTTACTTTCTATCTATGGAAGAATTTGGAATGAAATGTAATTTTCAAAACAGTTTTTTGTTTTTATTGATAAGCAATAAAATTCTTTACAAATAGCATTTCAATTAAGTACCACTAATAATAAAATTAATAAATTCTTCCAAATTTATTAATGGAAGAATGTGGATGAAATAAACCAAAATTAATATTATAAGTATGCTATTCTTTTTAGACAAGCTCCATTATTAAAATTTGCTGTTCATAACATCCTTCTCATGGAAAGGGTCTTCCAGAGGAAGACTGGGTCACCCCGACCACCCTGCTTCCAACTGGAAAAGCGCAACCACCTGGCTGCCATGCAGACTATGAAGTGAGAACGCCCAGGCCTAAGCCCCATCTACTAACTGTGCTGGTACTTCAGGACTGCACCCTTTTTTCCTGACAATTTCTGTGAACAGTTTCATCTAAGCTTCAGGGACAAAGATGTACACACTTCTTATAAGTTGGCTCCAGTAGAGGTAATGAAAAGAAGAAAACAGATGGGTAGTGGAGTCACGATAGTCACTAAAAAATGCCCGTGCTTATATCTCTTGTATAAGAGAAGGGACTTGACTCTGCACACCCACCAATAACCCCATTTCTCCTACTTAGAAGCACTTACGAGAAACAACAACTTTCAGATCAATACAATTCCATCTCCTTAGTACACAGTAAATTAAATAAAAAATTATCTGAGATTTTGAAACAGAACTAAAGTTTCAAACCTGTTGTCGAGTTCCGTGTGGTCAGTGCTCCTGTCTACCCCGGTGTGTTTTTTAATCTTTGTGCACAAAAGCACCCTGTAAATCCTCCCAGCACCAGGAACGGCATCACTCACACATCTGGCAGAGTCTTGCCAGCTCTCTGGCTGGTTTGTGGTCTTCGCTGTGCCGCCACACATCTCCTGAACGGTTTAACGTTCTTCCAGTTTATCCTGACCATCAACATGGACTTGGAGACAAATCCTGAAGTTCCTTTGTTATGTGAGGAATATTCCGTAATGACGAGCAGTTCTAAACAATCATTTCACTCCCTATACAGTATGTGAGAAAAGCTACTTGACAGCAGCGTACTAATTTCCCCTTTCAAAGGTTTAAAAAAAAAAAAAAGGTGGAACATTCATTTGTTACGTAAATTAAGCCCGCCAATAATTTAGGAAGTCAGATCCATCTATCACATTACAAAACACGCTGTCTGCAATCCCATTACAGACATAGACAAGCCCTATTTTTGTTCCTAAGCTTATACTCCAGTTAGCAAAGACAAGACACTTAACAGGTTGAGCAGCTTGGACTGACTCACTCCATCTGTGCTCCCTAGCTGGAGATTATGTAGTAGTCAATTAATTGGTCACAAGACCTGTTCATATGGCTCTGGGCAATGCAGTGACTTGCCTTCAGCTGCAAGGTTGTTCTGACATTGGCCACACCACCCTCTTAATGGCTCTCATGTGAGCCAGTGTCAGCTGACAGGTCTTACTCTGCAATCTTGCAAAATTCTACCCACAGCAAGTGAGGGATGGTTACCCACAACAGCCAAATGTAGGACTTAATGTATAGATGACAAGGGGAGGTGGGACACAGACTAGGGATGTATCCTTGCTTTAATACAAGAAAAAAAATGATAACGAGCAGCCATAAACCCTCAGAACTCTTGCACTGAATTCCTAGGCATATTCAAACGAGAAAGCCCAACCTGAGGACAAAAGCAGCTCAATTTTGACTTCTGACACTAATATTCTTCATCTGAAAAAGAACAATGCTACAAAATCAATATGATTCTGTGGGTTCACGAAGAAAACATTTTTCTTTTATTAGAAATAAAAATCAAGATCCCTGGAATACAGGTTGAATCTTTACATACAAAACTACAAGGGATTGCCCCAATTCTTTTCCTTTTCTTAGTCCTGGAATTTGATGAAGAAAACATTAATGGATTCCTAAAATCTGATGAACTCTTGTCTGGTCCTTTGGCTTCAGCAATTTTTAAATGTACCTTTGTACTAGGTTGGTGCAAAAGTAATTGCGGTTTTTGCCATTACTTTTAATATATGGTATCCATACATTTCACTCCACGAGTGTGAGAAAAACTAATGTCATGGCGGGGCGTTCAATTACCTTAAGACAATCTTATATATATAATTCCTAAAATTCCTTCAAAATGAACTCAAAAAATAGCTGAAATTCACCCTCTTCTGAGAAATAAAAATTGCAACACACATATGACAACTTGAATTCTCTGTGGCACATGCTAAATTGATAGTATCAAGATAAAACCAGATTAGGAGAAAATGAATTCCTTTCTCCAAGAAGAACACATTTTGAGCTTAAAACTTAACTGACATGGCCACTGATCATGAGTTCTTTCTTCCCATAAACTGCCTTTAAAGTCTCTTTCTCTTTTTAACAGAGAACCAAAAGATTACTTATGCAAGCACTATAAAAACTATTGTAGATCAAGCCTATAATCGCAGTGCTTTGAGAGGCCAAGGTGAGAGGACTACTTGAAGCAGGATTTAAAGACCAGCCTGGGCAACATAGCAAGACCTCATATCTACAAAAAATTAGAAAATGAGCCAGGAGTAGTGGCATGCGCCTGTCGTCCCAGCTACTCAGGAAGCTGAAGTGAGAGGATCACTTAGCTCAGTAGTTCAAGACTGCAGTCAGCTATGACCGCACCACTGCACTCCAGCCTGGACAACAGAGAGAGACTCTGTCTCCAAAAAAAAAAAAAAAAAAAGTGTATAATACATCTCTTATGATCCTAACTAGATTATAAATTATTTGCATATTAGTCTGGGTCTTGACATTCATTTTTGTACCTCATGCAGGTTTTATCCATGGTAGATGTCTAACAGATACTTTCTGATTGGTTTAATAACACTAAATATTTGCATTAAAACTATGATATGGGCCAGGGGCAGTGGCTCACACCTATAATCCCAGCACTTTGGGAGGCTGAGGTGGACGGATCATTTGAGGTCAGGAGTTTGAGATCAGCCTGACCAACATGGTGAAACCCCGTCTCTACTAAAAAAATACAAAAAAATTAGCCAGGTGTGGTGGTGGATGCCTATAGTCCCAGCTACTCGGGAGGCTGAGGCAGGAGAATTGCTTGAACTCAGGAGGCAGAGGTTGCAGTGAGCCAAGATCACGCCACTGCACTCCAGCCTGAGCGACACAGTGAGACTCCATCTAAAAACAAAACAAAACAAAAACTATGATGTGAATCTAACTGTAACAAGCAATGTGCTTCTTTGATAGTCAGATGCATACAGTCTGATCAGGAGGGTGCTTATACACTCAAACTCCATTTCTCCCTTTCTCTCGTTTACTATGGCAAAAGCTCCTATAGAGGCTTTTAATATCTTGTGATAACTCCAATCAGTGAGACCAACATGATATCTTAACAGAAAGGATTTTTAGATTTTTTTAAAAGTGAAAATGCCATTTCCTCTGTTACTTGTCTAATAAGCCTTAATTCCACAGTTCAAAATCTGATAAAATGTAATAGGGTAGAAATGAAAAAACCACAACTATTATATGTTAAAGGGGATGTCTCTTTATGACTTCAAATTTCCTTATGTTTCAATAGGAGCTCTAAAATTTCTTCAGTAAGTGGAAAAAGCATAATTGTATCATCACAACCACTCTTCTGAGACATCAGAGCAACTGAGAGAGTAACTAAGAGGAGGTATGTGTAGATCTTTTATGCTTAAGAGTCTGTTCTCTCCCTCAATCCAATCTCCCTTTTTTCTCGATCTTCTCTTTCCTAAAATGGAATCACACACTTATAGAGGTATTCACATTGTTATTCATTATCATGCTGGGTGCCTGCTCTTAAATATTAAATACTATGCATATTACAATTTATCATCGACCCTATTTTATACCCTACACATGGCCAAGTTATCTATTTCCTTTCTACAGTTCATCTATGTATCATAGAAGATAATTTGGGTTATCCAAAGTTTACACATTTACCAAAGTGTCTGTAATCACTGACTAGACTCCCACATTCCACATGAGGTTCAATAGGTTGTTGACTGGAACTGCTGCTGCCACCACTGCTACTTTCACAATATTGATAAACTTTCTAAGACACTGGAAGGGAGGGCCACAGAAGTATGAAAGCATGATGAATCCATGTGGTATATGTCAGGAAGGGAGACTACTACTTCAATTTTTTAAAGCTGCTATTTGTACTGCTTCCAATCTCATATACTAGGTATTAAGTGGTCCTACAGAAGACTGCCAAGTTTAAGAATCAATAAATAGCACAGTGTCATTTAGATCACCAAAGACAAATATCTGGTACTCAAGACACAAGTCCAACCTCTTTTCCCCGTGGCCAAAATCTCTACACAATCACATTGTCTCCTGTGATGCCCAGACTCCTCTCCAAAACCTTCGGATGCAGTGCTGCCAGGACCCACCTCCAATCCAAGATTTGACACCTGAGAAAAAGCCCATTCCCATGCCTAATTTAGAGTTGGGAGAATTAAAGTCATGAAAGTTTCTAGGTAAGTATTCATGCATTTCTGTAATTCCTTGACCTCACATTCTTCACATGATGAAAAGCAATGATCATGATATGTAATGAAAAATTAACTCAAAAGCAACAATTGAGAAACGTAGCTTGGAGGAGAAAAATCTAAGACTTAATACAGCTCCCTAAAAAGTCCATTCTAATTATTCTTATTTAATGAATCTTGCAATAAAGAATCTTTCTCCTCTCAGTATGTCCAATCTTGAAAGGAAAAAAAAAAAAAGAATCCCTCTTTCTCTGATATTTGCATTACATTAATGAGAAAAAAAGGAGAAATAAATACAGGACCGGAGGGAGTTGGGGAGGTTTAAGATCCACAGCATCACAGATGATCCTCCTCTTTATCAGGGTAATTCCCTATCTTCCATAATGACTTCTCCTTGCACAAGAACAAATGATCACAAATCTTTCTACCAGACACTTCAAAGCACAGTCCCCAGAAAGACACAAAAAGATTATGGGATGCTGTTTCTTGATCCCAGTACTGGTACTGTGAACACACAGCAACCCAAATATGTACACTGTTTTGTATATTATAATTCAATCAAAGTTTATTAAAAACAAAATAGGTCCTCCTCCTAGCCTAGAGCCAGTAGATTAAGGTAAGGGGGTGTGAAAGTTTTTTTGAAGCAGTCTACTTTAGGGGAATGGGCTTTGGAGACAGATCCATTATCAGAACCAAGTCTGTCAATACTTGGCTGTTTTCAGAAACATGACCATGGATAGTTCCTAATAGCTAGCTAAGCAGCAGGCCATCCTCACAATACCAGTTCAGTGTGCAAACAAACAATAACATACCTACCCTAATGCCATCTAAACTCATCTGACTAGCTCAGCGCTAAGGAAATTTGTCAATATGTCAAATTCAGTCATACAGGGTAGAAAATACTGGTAGTTAGTTAGATCCACTGAGTGCTCTTTTACGTGCCAAGCGTTGTTCTATGTGTTTCATTTAACCACAGGAAGTATGCAGTAGTAATATCTTCTCTTAACAGATGAGGAGAATGAAGCACAGGAAGGTTAAGGAACTGGCCCAAGATATACAGTTTGTCAGTGGCAGAGCCAGGCCTTAAATCCAGGCATCCTTGCTCACGAGCAGGCCTACCCTGCTCATTCTCATACCACGTCTGCGCCTGACCACTGGGACAGATCTGGATAGGGGCTAAGGAGGAGGCAATTGGATATCACTGACTGGTAAGTCAAATTCTTTCTTCTACATCTCAAATTCCGTGCCACCTAGAATGTTTAGCTTCTCACTAATTCAGTCCTCTGAGCACAAGGCCCAAGTCATGTGCTTTGGGAGTGACTAACTGTCTTGTTGGACACCTTGCCATGAACCCTGCCCTACTCACTCACCCCTGTAAACAATTCCTGTGCAGAAGCTGAGCACACCGGCCCCTACCATCTCCCCAGGATTCTGCTCTGCCCTCCGCTCCCAGCCCAGCACTTCGGCTAGGGACAGATTCCTAGGCAGAGTGATTTTTTTTTTTAATCCATACAAAGTTAGCTTAAATATACAATAAAAATCAATGAGTATTATTGTTTTGACTTAAAATGTGGAACTACCTGGGAAATAATTTAACTTTCAGATCCAGATCAAAGTTACATGGAAATTCAGGAAGATGTGCAGTTCCTAATTATAATCTAGATTATTTTCTACTCCCATGTCTCCATACTTTAAAGAGCAAAGCATTTGGCACCCAGAGCATAGACAGAAGGCACCCAGTAACTGAAAGAATCAACGAATGAGTGGCACATCTTCATAAAATCTGTGAAACATAGAAAATTCTTATGTTAAATAAAAAGAATGGGATAAAAATTGTATACGCAGTTTGATAACAAGTATGCTTTTAAAAAACTAAATGTAGAAAAAGGAAATATCAGAAAACAGAAAAAAGAAAGCATAGAAAAACAATATCAGAATGCTTTTGAGCAGCCACGATCAGGATGCTTTTTAAAAATTCTTTTATATTTTCAAATTTTCTAATAATAGGTATGTATTATTTACAAACAATGGGTAAAACTATTTTTTAAAAAAATTCTTGCCATTAATGATCATTTGATTTCCTTAAACTGTAATAATTCTGCAAGCTTTAAGAGAATTGTCAGAGGCAAAACAACCTCTGACAGCTGAAAGGAAAAGCAAAGCACTCACCCCGGAAGGGTGCAATTCGACTCATACAATTTTTCCTTCAACATAATTGCTATCACTAATATTTACAAAAACCAGCAAAAGTATATAGCTGTAGCCATTACCCTCTTAAAGTACCTAAAGAAAGCTCCACAATTTCCCTTTATTTGGAAACTTTGTTTAGTATCAAGCAGCAATGCAACATACATAACAATGAGAGGAATTTTTAAAGTACACATATCACACGTTTTTTTGAAAAAGTGCTACCGAAAGGCTATCTGACCAGGTACCAGCAGCCAGACAACATAGAGATAAGGAAAAGAAAGTTAAGTCTCCAGGAAATCCCCAACCTGATAAACGAAACAGCGGTCCAGAAGAGCTACAATAAAGCTGTGTTTATAACTACTTCATATCTAAACTTTAACACCAAGAAGAGGTGGCCAGGTCAGGCCAGCAGTGTAACTCTCCACCCACAAGAAAAGGCACTGTCTATTTGTCTCGGTAAAATGATTCAACCTTTCTAGAATCAGGGAGATAACTAGCGATTTGGATAAAGACTTTCATGACTTTTTTGTTTAAAGGTCTAATATCAGAACTCAATCTATAACCTATTTTCCTTATGTATGATTTTTACAACCCATCCCCATGATTAAATTATAATCATATAATCATTAATTCCCCTGAAACGAATAGCAGCTATGGGATTATTTTTAAGACTGCCAAAAGTTAGAAACACATCATCAACAAAATATTACATAACTTTTAAAGTTTAACTTTGACTTCGAGCCAGGTTGTGACCAACATTTGGACCTAGGAAAGGTATCAGTAGTCCAGAGCTGTTTAAGAAGTTGGAAGCTGAGCTACTGGGTTGGGGCCATCATCTCAGCAATCACTCACAGCATTCTCTGCAAATCATGTGATCTCTGCAAAACACCGTGTTATCAAGTAAGGCAGAAGGTGTCTGGAAGAGTTGCAGAAATTCTTATTTAACACATTTGCTTACTCTACCTACTTCACAGAAAACTGCTCTATGGTAGTGCCACTTTTCAGTGCTCCCAATCTCCACATCAGAACTAAAATTATTTAATTCACGAGAAGCATGTCTGAAAAATACCTAGCAGAGAACTCTTGGCTATCTCCAGCTCCCTTCCATTTGGATGTACAGCTATAACATAATTAAATCTTCTGTTAATGCTTTGGAACTTTCTGTTGCTGATGCCTGGATTCCTCAGCAGGCAATGCAGAGCTGTACAAAGTCCAGTCCCCTAAAATGCTGTCAGTATTGAGAAACAGCAAGTCACATGCCCAAAACTACTACTGACAATTTAGCTACCTTACGAGTACGAAGGTAAAACTTTCTCATCATTCTGTACCTTCTCATATGCCTTGCTCTAACCAACTACACACCTATGTCTAACACTAGACCGGTCTCTGTTTTCCTGGAGAGGAATGTTTTTGTGAAAAGGCTTCTCTCTTACATTTACAACATTTTTAAGCACTTATAATTTTTAACATTCGTAATATTGAGATACAACTATCACACAGAGGAATAAAAAATTCATTCAGGCTACTGTAAATGGCATCATACAAATACATATTATTATGGCCATTAGGGTAATTTTGGAATTACTAAGAGTTATTCATTAATCTGTGTTATAATCACACAAGCCACCAAATGGGATAAAACAAAACAAAGAACATCTGACATTCTTCCAGTTTATAAAGGCATTTCATTGCTTTTGTAGAATAATTTATGAATTCACTTTTAAAATGTGCTATCTAAAGACTTAAAACTCCGCTCACTTCATCTTTTCAAACATTGCATGTGCCAGACTCTGTTCAGGATGCTGATGATACATGAACCAAACCCCTGCCACCTTTATGAAGTTTACATGATAGTGGCAGAAGAAAATCAATAATTCAGAAAAATATTCAGTATGCCACAACAAATGGTGAGTGCTACAGCAGAAGATGAAGCAGGGGAAAGGTAAGCAATAGGGAATATTCAGTGGGAGGGAAACTTACCTAATTATCCATTCTCTTATATGGAGAGTAAAGACTTGGATTAAGAAAAAATCTAGAAGGGCCAGGTGTGGTAGCTCATGCCTGGAATCCCAGCACTTTTGGAGGCCGAGGTGGGAGGATCACTTGAGTTTAAGAGTTTGAGACCTGCCTAGGCAACATAGCAAGACCCTGTCTCTATAAGAAATTTAAAAGTAATCAGGCATGGTGATGCATGTGTGTAATGCTAACTACTTGAGAAGCTGGGGTGGGAGGATCACTTGAGCCCAGGAGTTTGAGGCTGTGGTGAACTATAATCACACCACTGCACTTTGGCTTGAGTGACAGGGCAAGACCCTGTCTCTAAAAAACAACAAAAAAAACTTAAACAAAAACAAAAAAACCTAGAAGCCTTGGTCTTTTAAAGGCTGTCAGTGTAAATAGTTGTAAACAGGATAAAGAGGAAAATGAAATTAGTGTGCCAACAGTCTCAAAGCAGATGTGGTGATGGAGTAACAGGTCTCCCAGTGGTGTGGCAGAAGGTCTTGCCAGAAGGCCTTCTCTTCTCTCAACACTAGTGATAGGAAGGCTGGGCAAGAAGTTTTCTCTGGAGCCTGTGGCACTCCTGGCTCCCTCTTGACTCCTGCCAATGGAGAGATGGCAGCTTCCATCACAAATTCCACTGCTACCACCCTAATCCAAGCCTGGTGGACTTGGGGTTTTTTTGTTTGTTTTGTTTTGTTTTGAGACAGGGTCTTGCTCTGTCACCCAGGCTAGAGTGCAGTGGCAAGATCACGCCTCACTGCAGCCTCGACCTCTAGGCTCGAACAATCCTCCCACCTCAGCCTCCTGAGTAGCTGGGACTACAGGCATGTGCCACCATACCTGGCTAATGTTCATGTTTTTTGTAGAGACGGGGTCTCACCATGTTGCCCAGGCTAGTCTCAAACTCCTGGGCTCAAACAATCTGCCCGTCTCAGCCTCCCAAAGCACTAAGATTATAGGTGTGAGCCACCATGGCCAGCAAAGCCCAGTGTTTTGCCAAGACTACCATAAAAGCCTTCATACTGGTATCCTACTCATTCTTAGCCTGCTACAAATCCATTCAATGGAAGTCAATGTATATAACGGAATAACAAAGTTAATGAGAATTATTAAAGGAAATCTATGTAGAGGTTAAGTTAGTGACAGTTCTCCTTCAGTTTTGGTTTGACAGGCAAAAATAGTGATACCTACCCAAAATATAGCTAAAATTAAAGATTTCTCATGCAATACATTCATCGCTGGTAAATTAAGTCAGAAAGACTCTTAAAGTGCTCTAAGAGTTCTAATAGCCCCAATGACTAAGAAAGCTGCTTGGGAGTTGACAGAAATCAATTTAGGAGAAGAGAAAGCTGGGAAATGAAAGACTGGGAAAGGATATTCAGCTCTGAATCAGCAGACTCTCATTTCTCTGAGTCAGTTCCTCATGATCAGGCTGAGTACGAGGAACTCAGGAGACGCCAGCCACCAGCGCATAGTCACTGTCAGCAGGGTCCCTGCTGAGAGAGGGTGCCATACCAGGGAACAGAACCTTGGACGAGAAGGCAAGAGCTAAGTCTAGTTCTGGCCTAGTCATCCACTACCTATGTGACTTTGGGGAAAGACACTAGACTCTCTGGGCCTCAGTTTCCTTAACTATAAATAGACAACAATTGTTGGAGATGTTAAATGTGAGCATTTGAAAGTCCCTTTGAAAAACTATAAAATTCTAGACAAATGCAATGTGTTAATTTTTATATACACAAGCCCAAAAGTACTCACTGTCCTATTTGAGTTGCTAAGCTCATAGATGATTGCGTTGTATTTCTACAACATGAAGCCAAGATAAATAACTTTGGCCACAATGATACCTGGCAAATAATGATTTTACCCAAGAAGGTCAATAACCTTCCCACCCCATCTTCCCTCCCCCCAAAACATAGCCAATTCTCTGGAAGCTCCAGGCAATTAAACACTCTGAGATAGACTCATCACAAAGTTCCTTGGGAACAATAAGCTCTAGAACAAATTAGCACAACAGTTAGAAAATTATATCTGTGAAACAATTATCTTTCAAATTAATATAAGGTATTCTATCTTCCACTCATAAATCCCCTTTCAACACCCCACATATCCTCAGTCACATCAATTTCCCCTTCTAAAGTACCCCTCATTTAACTTTACAAGCTGAATCCTCTAAGTTCTTTTAGGACCCAAACCAAGGGCCATTTGCTCTATAAAAACTTCCCAGATGGTCCCTTTCTGAAAACGTTTCAATATTTGTAATAGGAAGACAGAATGGACTCTATAAACAATGCCTCTGAAGGATTCTCTACCTTTCTTGTAGCTCAGAACCTCCCCAACTACAACCATGGTTTAACTTTCCCCTTGACTATACCTTGGAACAACAGTCACTGTTCTACACATTGCCACCAACCACGGCTTAGGGCAGCGGTCCCCAACCTTTTCCGGGACCAGCGACTAGCTTCGTGGAAGACAATTTTTCCATGGACTGGGGGTGGGGGATGGTATCGGGATGAAACTGTTGCACCTCAGGTCATCAGGTGTTCGATTCTCATTAGGTGCGCGCAACCTAGATCACTCGCATGCGCAGTTGACGATAGGGTTCGTGCTCCTGTGAGAATCTAATGCCGTTGCTGATCTGACAGGAGGCGGAGTTCAGGTGGTAACATCAGCAATGGGGATCAGCTGTAAATACAGATGAAGCTTCGTTCGCTTGCCGGCTGCTCTGTGTGGCTGGTCTGTGGCTTAGGAGTTGCAGACCCCTGGTTTAGGGAAGAATACCTGCAAGCCATGCACAATTCCCATAACAGAACATGTGTGGAAGTGGTGTTTCCTCAAGTAACTTTGGATCTGCGATTTTTAATAAATAATTTTCAAAGTTTAGTGCTTTAGCTGCTATTATAAAGGTACTGATCTCTCTTTACATCTCATCAGATACATCAGAATATAGATGCCAGTTAGGAATTCCTGAGCCAGAGGATGAACTTCGAGGACATGCACCACACCTTTAATTTCTTTTGTGTTTTGCTTGTGCAGTTAATACTAACACTGAGCAGAGAGCAGGCAGTTAGTTAGTAAGTGGTTCTTAAACTAGCTCCTTTTAAGTGAACCTCTTTTCTGTCATATTTACTAAGTCTGCCTTGCAAATAGCTGTTCACCTAAGTTCTGAAAATAGTCATTCTCTCAGGGACAACAAAACCTCATTATACCATGGCTCGATGTGACATAGATTCAAATGCTCCTGTGAGAAAGAACTGCACATTTAAAAATATTACTGCATTTGATTAGTCCAAAATCCAAGCTAATGCTAACCCTGATACCAATTCTTAAAGGGATTCAGTTATATTCCATCCAGTAGAACTGTCATAAATGTTGACTTCATTTATGATACAAGAATTTCCAAGGAAAATGAATAAGCTTCTCATAGCAGAGGGGTGTTTAGTACTTATGACAGTAATCCTTTTATTTATAAGGGATACATTCAGGTATACTAACAACTTCGAGAGGATTAATGTAACTGGACCCAAGAATTTTCTTTAGAAGTATATCATTTAATACAATCATTTTCAAATTATTCAATGGAAATCCAAAAAATAACTCAAAGAGACAGTGCTGTTCAACAGAAAGATAATATAAGCCACAAATATAATTTTAAATGTTCTAGTACCCATATTTAAAACTGCAATAAGAAACACGTGAAGTGCTCGCTTTGGCAGCACATGTACTAAAATTGGAACGAAACAGAGAAGATTAGCAGGGCCTCTGCACAAGGACGACACGCAAATTCATGAAGTGTTCCATATTTTTTTAATACCTAGGTGACAGGTTGATAGGTGCAGCAAACCATCATGGCACACGTTCACCTATGAACAAACCTGCACATCCTGCATATGTACCCTAGAACTTAAAAGACATAAAAGAAAAACACATGTGAGGGCTGGATGCGGTGGCTCACACCTGTGATCCCAGTACTTTGGGAGGCCGAGGCTCACTTGGGAGGATCACTTGAGTTCAGGAGTTCAAGACCAGCCTGGGCAACATAGGGAGACCCTGTGTTTAAATTAGCCTGGCATGATGGCACACTTGTAGTCCCAGCTGCTTGGGAGGCTGAGGCAGGAGGATTGCTTGAGCCCGGGAGGTCAAGGCTGCAGTGAGCCATGATTACACCACTGCACTCCAGCCTGGGTCACAGAGCAGGACCCACAAACAAAAAACAAGTGAAATGAATTTTAGTATTTTGTTTAATCCAACATATACAAAATCTTAATTCAACATGTTATCAATATTAAAAATTATTAACTTTCTCACAGAATATTTCACATTCTTTATTTCATTCTAGGTCTTCAAAATCCAATGTGAATTTTATACTTAGAGAATGTCTCAATTCAGGCTAGCCACATTTCAAGGGCCGACTAGACATGTGGCTGGTGTTTACTGAGCTGGGCAGCATAGTTCTAGACGACTCTTCACATTAATGACAATAGTAGGGTACAAGTATGATTTGCCTCTGTTCCATTTACAAACCCCATCACAGCAACCAATAGAAGGGGTATGAAACCTAAACCAGTGGCCAATAGGAAAGCTTGGAAAGCTGGAATCTGAGTGTCCAGAATTGTCAGTGAAACTTCAAAGACAGTCAGGAGGAAGCTGACCTAGCTCCACAACCCCCATGCAAATAGAACTGAGAGGAATCATTACCTCTATTTACCAAACCATAAGTATGCTCATTCGCCAGTCTTAAATGTCATAATAATGAAAATCACATGATAAGGGAACTGAAAACTGAAGAATTATGAGATAACAAAGACAACTCTGGAAGTAAAACATCCATCAAACTCTGTAGAACAAAAAGCATCTTATAGCAATTAGTCAAACTGGAACAACTCTTGACTATTCACTCCTGTCCTCCCCTCCTCTCCAAAAACCTAATCAGTAAACAAATCTTGATTCTTCCTCTACATCTTTCCATGGTAAAATGCTGTGGGTCCTGTAACTGAAAAAGTACACTGTATTCTATGTAGTCAAGAACCTGCCACTCATGTGATACTTTGCATAGGCCTCTTTATACCTGCTTTCACATCTGGACATTTAGGATTCCTAGATCATGTCTCAGGGTTCTTGGAATTTCTGGAAATTTGCACAGACAGCTGCACCTTGTAGGCACACTCCAATTGTCTTTATCAGCACTCTGGGTCCTCTGACCCAGAGTATCCCTATATCACCCCCTAGAGCTCAAAGTTCCCATGAATGGTCTATCCAAACACAAACGTGTTGTTCTCTGCCTTCGTTAATTGCCCTCATTTCTACCTTCCCCTATTTTCCAGCAAGACTTTGACTATACCCTCTGATCCTTGCAGCTGTAATTATTCCCTGCAGGACTGCCCTCTGACTTCATACAATCTTCCAGTCCCTTGATAACTTCCTTTATCAAACCCATCCTGACTTCACCTTTTATCTTTCAAGGCCAACAAGTCATCACTTTAATTCCCTACCTCATTCTATCCTTCAATCGGACTGGCCTCCAAAGCTCATTCTAGGATGAAGCCACCCATTTACCTTCTCCATTCTAAGACTGCGGCGTGCTGCAGGGGGCTTCTACTGTGCAGCCCATGCTCATTCTGTGAAGCAGTTATGTTCTATGAAGTCACCATGAACACTGAATTAGTGACTACCAAACCACTGCTTCTAGGGGGAAATAAAGGGTTAGGTTCCTGAAAGCCTCTGATTACAACATTTTCATCAACAGATTAATACATACCTTGGTTTATAGTGTATATGTGTTTCTGTTTAAAGATACCCTATTTAATGCATATTGTTGCTTCATTAATGCTGAACTCACAGCTAACAGCACTATTAACTCATGCCTGAACAAAGCTTACCTAAATACACTGTCTTTATAATGCACGTCACAGCTTCTTACAGTAGGACCACTAGACAGCACTCCAGCACTATACGTGGGGGCTAAACAGTGACATTACCAAGAAGCAGCAAAAAAAAAAAAAAAAAAAAAAAAGCATTAAATTCACTGTGAAAAGGACACTTGTTTACAGAAGAGCTGACACAGGACAGCAGAGGGTTACCCTGTTTTACTTCAGCTGGGTACATGCGTGTAAAGTGACTCATATTTTGCCACTCTGCATATGTCCGTGAGTGACCATGAAAGTGCCGATAGTATTGATTTGAGGGTTACAAATTTTGGTAAGTAGGTGAATTTACTAATAAGGAATCTGCAAATAATGAGGACTGTACTTAGCACCTGATATGTATGTGTGTGTGTGTGTGTGTGTGTGTGTGTGTGTGTGTCTGTTGAGACAGCGTCTTGCTCTGTCTCCCAGGCTAGAGTGCAGTGGTGCAGTCATGGCTCACTGTAGCTTCAACCTCCTAGGCTCGAGCAATCCTCCTGCCTCAGCTTCCCAAGTAGCTGGGACCACAGGTATGCACCACTATGCCTGGCTAATTTCTCCAGATCACCATTCTCTGGATCTCATTGTCTGTTATCCCCTAAGGACAGTGTTCCTGATACCAGCTGCCCCTACCACCATGTTTTACCTATTTTCAAGCCTTCTATATATGTCATGCTTGCACTCGAAATTACTGATGTATATAACCCTCAGATTGCAGAATGCCGAATGGAGAGAACACACAGGAAATGAAACACAGAGGGCATTACTGACATTCTTATCAGACCGTCTGGGCAGGGAGGCATTATCCTCTGTTTTGGCATTCCAAAATAGAATTTCTTGCACATCAACAGTGGCTGGCTGTAACTGGTAAAATTTCTGGTATTACAAACATACCAACATGAAAACTCTCTTAGGATTCTCAGTGCAGGCTGGGTGCAGTGGCTCACGCCTGTAATCCCAGCACTTTGGGAGGCCGAGGCAAGTGGATCACTTGAGGTCAGGAGTTCGAGACCAGCCTGGCCAACATGGAGAAACCCCTACTAAAAATACAAAACTTAGCCCGGGGCATGGTGGCAGGTGCCTGTAATCCTAGCTACTCAGGAGGCTGAGGCAGGAGAATCACTTGAACCTGGGAGGTGGAGGTTGCAGTGAGCCGAGATCACGCCATTGCACTCCAGCCTGGGTGACAGAGCAAGACTCTGTCTCAAAAAGAAAAAAAAAAAAAAAGGATTCTCAGTGCAGAACGAACATCTAAAGACTAGAGTGTCTGTAGGCACTAAAAATAAAAATGAAGTTATAGAGGGGACTGGAAGCAAAATTGCCTGAAAATGTTGAGGGAGAAATCACAAATTCCTATCAGAAAATTCCACCTTCTCCTTTATTGCTACCCCCCTCCTCCACCTACCTCGTACCCTCACCCCTCTCTCTCCATTCCATTAAATTAGGGTAGGTTTTCAGAAAACTGTTTAATTCTAATCATGACAGCCTGGTACTTATTTTGGGAAAATCACCTGCAAACAAAATGGAAAGACAAGAATTTAAAAATTCTGAGCACAAATATAAAAACAACTTTAAAATGTGTATTTAGCATCTAACTCTCCAAATAAAAAGATACAAATCCAAGAAAGTGCTAAGTGAAAAAAAAACAAGTGAAAATTAAAGGTATATACTACTAAGCTTAGACACCTAAGTCATCTAACAAACCTTTATTGATCACTTTTATTATTTTACATTGTATTTTAGAGACAGGGTCTATATCACCCAGGCTGGAGTGCAGTGGTGCGATCACAGATCACTGCAGCTTGGAACTCCTGGGATCAAGTGATCCTCCCACCTCAGCCTCCTTAGTGGCTAGAATTACAGGCATACATCACTATGCTCAACTGATTTTTAAAATTTTTTGGAGATAGAATCTCATTATGTGGCTGGTCCCAAACTCCTGGCCTCAAGTGATCCTCCTGCCTCACCTCCCAAAATGCTGGGATCACAGGTGTGAGCCACCATGCCCAGCCTACTGAGCACTTCTGTAAGGTCTCCTTATGCCTATTTTTTGGTATACAGGTTGAGTATCCTTTATCTGAACCAAAATATTTATAAGAGTAATGGCTATAAGTTAACCTGGTTTTTATAGAATGGCCAGGATTTATTAATAGGATATTATTAACAGGATCCTATAGTTTAGTATAGGATTCATTAATGTATTTACAAATATTCCAAAATCTGAAAAAATTCCAAATCCCTCGATGGATCAGAAGTGTTTCCGATTTGGCGTTTTTTCAGATTTTGGAATATTTGTATATACATTATGAGATATCTTGGGGATAGGACCCAGGTCTCAACATAAAATCACTTATGTTTCTTTCATATACACCTTATATATACATAGCCAGAAAGTAATTTTATATAACATTTTTAATAATTTTGCATATGAAGCAAAGTTTTGATTGTGTTGGGACCGTGACCCATAAGGTCAGGTGTGGAATTTCCCGCTTGACGTGTCATGTCAATGCTCAAAAGTTACTCCCTAGTATCACTCTTGTACTACTCCAAACCTTTAATGGCTTTAAACAAAAGAATCACAGCAGTACAGCAAACCCCTCTCCCCTTTTCCCTTGGGTAAGGCATTATTTCACCTAGAACACATCCACCACTGCCAGGACTTAATCAGGCCACCACAACCCTTGGAGTTGGAAAAAATGGATTCTCATTGCGTTTACTCAGAAACTACTCCGATTTTGGAGCATTTCAGATTTTTGGATTAGGAATACTTAATCTGTACTGTTAGCTCCTGTTACACATGTTATAACAGAAGAATAGGGAGCAAACCTCCATGAACCGAACTCTTCAAGGGCAGGGTGTTATCTTATTCATTCTTGTACTCTAACAATGCTTTGTACCTAGAATATGCAAAATGTCAACAGATGCTTTTGAATGAACATTTACTATTGAGCATCCTATAAATTCATTTGTAAGTTTACTTTTAGAGCTCAGAGCACATATCAGAAACACCATTATAAAGGGCAGTTAGAGTACCTGGCCATCCTATAAAAACCAGGTTAACTTATAGCCATTATTCTAATAAATAAATGAACTGTCCTTCATAACATAGTATCTTAGGTATGAAAAAATGCGTTCTGAGTGGTAAAAGCCTGTGATTTCACACACACACACACACACACACACACTGCTTTTAGAGGCTCTGAGGTTGGAGGGTGAAGGGTAGAAGAGCTCAGCTGTGAACGTAGCTTGGGATCAGGTGATCTTTGGGTTTCACTACTGCCCCTTGAAAATCTGATGGATTCTACAGCAATTATTCGCTAGTATCACTCTTGTACTACCCTCCAAACCTTTAATGACTTTAAACAAAATAATCACAGCAGCACAGCAAACCCCTTCTCCCCTTTTCCTTTAGGTAAGGCATTATTTCACCTAGAACACATCCACCACTGCCACGACCTAACCAGGTCACAACCCCTGGAGTTGGAAAAAATGGACTCTCATTACTTTTAGTCAGAAACTATCCTGCTCTCTCATAAGCTTTTCCTTTTACATTGTTTTTAGTTTTTACTCTTCCCTAAGGATGAAGCATGGAAGGTAAGGAGTCAAGTGGCTTCCACTGCTACATTATGGCCACAGCACAACTGATGACCAACAAAACAAAGTGCCAGGAAATCCTGTGAGTGTGCCTTTAAAGAGCTGGGGAGCAGGAGGCTACAGCAGTTATTAGATTAAATCCAGACTTGTGGTCAATGTTAACCTGCAAGTTCCTTGTGAGTCTAGCCTTTTCTATGTGGAACCTACTTTAACTTTTTCTTAAAGAATACAGCAACTTTTCAAGAGGCCTGTCCATATGTACGGCTTCTTCTCCCAAAGGGGATAAACAACATGAAGCAATCATGTGTTACAACTCCAGAAGCTGCCATAAAGCAACCTAGGTTAAACTTCCCTATTAGCTCCCTTCTCCTAAAATTACCCATCAAAAACCCCAAATAAAAGGCAAAAAGATCACCACAAAAAGAAAGAAAAGCGGAGGTTAAACACTTAAGATGATAGCATGAGCTAAGCGGGCCTTTGCTTATTGATTTATTCAGACATTTGTCTTGTGCCTATACATGCCAAGTGCTTATATTGCAAAGTGAATACAGATTCGGCATGGTCATCCCTGTCCTCAGAGGGGAGCAGTAAGTTATGCACAGGCAATTACACTCCAGGGGGACAGAGTGCTCAGCGCAATGAGTCTGTGAAAGAGCAGATTATCGGCAAAGGCTTCTAGGAATCAGAGTACTTACTACGCGCCCAGCACAGTTGTAACTGCAAGAACCACGTACTTCAATCTCATACCACCACCATGAGGTGGTTACTATTATTCCCAACATACCAAAGAGAAAACGGCAGCATAGCACGGCATGGTTAAGCAACTTGTTCAAGACCATACGGCTATTAAGTGATAGTGTCAGGATTCGAAACCTGAAGTCCAATTCCAAGCTCACTCCCGCTCTTAATCACCACACTAGTTAGGAGTGTGAGTCAGGTTAAAGGAGGAAAGGAGGAGCCAAGTTCTAAACAAAGAAATCTTCATAAAGAGAAAACTCAAGATTGTTTGAGGAACTGAGACAAATTAGCTTTGACTGGACTTAAGAGTATGAGGGGAAGAGCAAAGAGAAATGAGGCAGGGCCGCCACACGAAAGAGGCTGGACTTGATTTTCAGAGTTGCATAGTCTACGTCTCAGTCCCTCAATGCCAGAAAGAAGCAAAGGTCTAATGAAAATAACAAAAAGGTCCAACAACATGCCAGAGAATAGAGTTGTGTGATAATTAAGAATCATGAAGATGTATTTTAGCTATAAATTCATAACATTTTTTTAACTACACAACAAGGGAACTTGCCATACTCATAGGACTAAAAATTGGCTGAGGTGTGATGCAGGAATCAAAAGGTCTGCGTCCCACATCTTGGCCTATCCATATGGGTAACTAGCTCTGTAGCCTTGGTGAGTGAGCCTTTTCCTATTCTATAAAATAAATATAACTGCTTTGGGAAATAAAACTCATGTAAATATCAAGTTTACAGTTAAGTTCCTTTTATCATTTATACTTTGAAATACTGGTCTTTGGCACAGAGCAGCACGTTTAACCAGTAAGCACCTCTCTCCCACCACAATTTTTAGAAAAGAAAACTATGGGAAAAAGTGGTTTGTACAACACGTAATTCCCAACTTCGGCATCCTAAACCTCCAAAATGCATAGCTCATTTCTGCTTTGAAGTCCCCACTACATTTCATTGGCTAAACAAATCTTCGTCTTTGCCAAGGAAAAGAAATGATTCCATTAAAAAGATCTCTGGTTAACTGCACTCATGCAGGCTGAAAATACTCTGAACTTTCTCAACAACAGCTAAATCCAAGTTCCTCCCCTCCTAGACTCTGGGAGATGGATCAGTTACCTGAAGTCATGGATCCTTCTGTCCCAAGTGTAAAATTCAAAAATCACAGACTTAGAGATTAAAAAAAAAAAAAAAAAGCTGAGACCCCCCAAAGCAATACAGACTCTGAAGATAATCTCTCTCACTACTGTTTCCTATCCCCACCCCCGCTAAGAAATTACTTCATCTTAGTAAATTAAAGTGGCAAATTAAAAATATAGCATCATGAAGAGAGAATCACAAAAAATTCATAAGGACAAAGAAACCCTACATAAAAATTGCAATGCCTTTGACTCTGGTTAATTTGTCACTATTGTCTTTAGAAAACAGGGAACAAAAATCTCACAGAATAAAGAAGTTTGCAAAGGCTGACTGCAGGCACCTTTTCCCAAACCGAGCTGTTTTTTTTTGAAAATAAAAACCACTGTCAACTCTCATTACCATATGAGGACAGGCACAATTTATAGTTGAAATAATTATTTTCAAGTCCTGGGTTTGTTCATTTATTTCAGAACTGACATTCACAAAAATGCAAACGGAAGGAATGAGCTTCTGGCAGCTCCTTGAAGCTGTAATAGCATATGACCTGTGCACTAGTAAATCTAGTTTTCTTTTTTTAACTCCGGCCATGAGACACCAAAATAAATATTCTTTTATTCATCTGAATCTCCTGTGCAATTAACGTTTTTACTATATGAACTGCATTAGTACACAGGTATTTGGTGACTTGTTTTTATGAAGATAAAACAGCATGAAGCCAGTAGAATATTTATCTTGGACACAGAACTGGATCAGGTCCAGAAAACAAAAGGACAGATAAGCATTTCTCTGGAAGGAGAAATATAAACAGAGTGGTCTTTTCAGCAGTAAGTGTGAAGACTGAACTTAACATTTTC
This sequence comes from Hylobates moloch, assembly GCF_009828535.3. NCBI lineage: Eukaryota > Metazoa > Chordata > Mammalia > Primates > Hylobatidae > Hylobates > Hylobates moloch. The sequence continues at coordinate 191,548 of NW_026652313.1, forward strand.
ATAATTAATCCGGACGAGAGACTGGTCATAGATAGGGGCCATCCCTGTAGATGATGGCACCAATAGTTTTTCGCCAGGTAAGTCCCAAGTAAAGGAAATAAACAGTAAGATCTTTCAAGGTTCTAGGAACAGATAAATGGCAAATGAGTTTCAGTCCAGGCAAAGGTCAGATTGGTTTAGGCAAAAAAGACCTTCAAACTATTCTTATGACAGACCCTAAACTCTAAGTTTTGTTCCACAGAAAGAATTTACTAAAGAGAGACGTCAGCTGGGAAGAGGGGAGGAGCCAGCAAAATGCTGAGTAAATCAGATATGACCTCAGAAACAAAATGAAAATTACTTTGCCTTCATATGTAAAACAGTGTATTTTAAATAAAATACCCCATACATTTCTTGGCAATGAATTTCAGAACCCTAAACTGGAACTGGTATAGAAAATTAAACAATCTATAGAGGAGAATCTCTGAAGTTAAAAAAAAAAAAAAAATCTGCTGCATTAAAACACACACACAAAAGAAAAAAGAAGAAAAAGAAAAAAGAAAGAACCCTGTAACTGGAAAGAAAAAAATGGAGTAAATACAGTTAAGCAGCATGGGTAGGGCTGGGCGTGGGACCTCACGCCTGTAATTCTACCACTTTGAGAGGCCAAGATGGGAGGATTGCTTGAGCACAGGAGTTCAAGACCAGCCTGGTCAATATAGCAAGACCTCATCTCTTATTAAATTTAAAATTAAAGAAAGAACGAATCATGGGTAGGATAAACATATTTATTAAATTCTGAAATAATGGAGATGTTCTTAAAACTTCAAATTTGGAGACAAATTTATGTTTAAAAAAAGAGAGGGGCCAGGCGCAGTGGCTCACGCCTGTAATCCCAGCACTTTGGGAGGCTGAGGTGGGCGGATCACGAGGTCAAGAGATCGAGACCATCCTGGTCAACATGATGAAACCCTGTCTCTACTAAAAAATACAAAAATTAGCTGGGCATGGTGGCACGTGCTTGTAGTCCCATCTACTCAGGAGGCTGAGGCAGGAGAATCTCTTGAATCCGGGAGGTGAGGTTGCCATGAGTCGAGATCGTGCCACTGCATTCCAGCCTGGCAACAGAGCAAGACTCTGGCTCAAAAAAAAAAAAAAAAAAAAAAAAAGAGGAACTTTATATACTGGCTAATAAATTCACATATTTTTAAGTACTGATAGTAGCTGAAAACAATGCAGGTTCAAATAAACGTATTTAAACAAGCTCCTACTAATGTACTGTACTTAGTATTATGCTATACACTACAGGGACATACATACAATGTTGCTGAAAAGGTATAATCTGGTAAAGTATTTGGATAAATAAAAAACAGCTAGTAGAATGTGGTAACTGCCATATAAGAAGAATTAGAGCAGGGATCCCCAACCCCTGGGTCACGGACTGGTACCAGACCGTGGCCTGTTAGGAACCGGGCCACAAAGCAGGAGGTGAGTGGTGGGCAAGCGAGCATTACTGCCTGAGCGCCACCTCGTCAGATCAGTGGTGGCATTGGATTCTCATAGGAGTGCGAACCCTATTATGAACTGTGCATGCAAGGGAGCAAGGCTGCACACTCCTTATGAGAATCTAGTGTCTGATGATCTGTCACTATCTCCCATCAACCCCAGATGGGGCCTTCTAGTTGCAGGAAAACAGGCTCAGGGCTCCCACTGATTATACATTTGGTGAGTTGTATAGTTATTTCATTATTTATTACAATGTTATAATAATAGAAATAAAGTACACAATAAATGTAATGTGCTTGAATCATCCCAAAACCATCCCCCACTCCACTGTCTGTGGGAAAATTGTCTGCCATGAAACTGTTGCCTTATGCCAAAAAGGTTGGGGACCACTGGTTTAAAGGGAGCAGCATGCCCATTTGTGGCAATCAGCAAAGATAATCAGAGGTGGCATCTAAACTGAGTTTGGAAGAAGGAACAGAATTTCTACAAAAGTAATTTTGGAGGGGGGAATAGAAAAAGAAAAGTCTTAAAGAGCAAGAGATGAATTTTCTGGGCTCTTTGGCAAATATTGGCTTAATATCTTCTGACAACTACAGCTTCATGAATATCACAACTTGGAGTGTTCAACTACACCTTAAATTCAACATGTACAAAACCAATTTCTCCTTGTAACTTCCCTATTTCCACTAATTATGCTACCCATATTATTCGGGCTCAAAACTTGGAAGTTACTTTATATATTATGATTTTGTTTATTCTTTTTGTTTACAAGTATCTCCCCACCACTTTCACATCCTGTCCAGCTTTCCTCTGAAATGTGACTCATGTACATTCCTCCATCCATACCGGTTAGGTCCCCAAGAAAGAGAAAGCAATGGGAGGCATAATAAACCCTTCATTACTTGCAAGTCTTGATGCAAACCTCAGCCTAGGAAGCTGAACTGGTCCAGGCTCTGGAACTGGATGGGACCAGATGGAGAATTCCAGCTGTGAGGATTTTAGGCCACCCAGAGCCTAGAGCAATGCAGTTCAAATGTCCTCGTCCCCTGCCCTGACAAGGCCACACAGGAATCTCTATTTTACTAATCTGATGGTGAACGGACTCCTGAGAAGGCCAAGAAAAGAAAAAAAGATCAAGCCTGCTTGCCTCAGTGCTTCAGGCAGAGTTGGTCTAGATCCACATGCCAAATATTTCTAAGATGAAAAGAAAAGTGGAGTCTTTGGAACAGACAGGTAATAAATGAGATTTACAATACTTTGGAATTTGAATTAAAGAAGAAGAGAGACCCAGTTATCTTCTCTTTGAAGGTAACTTGCCCCTCCCCAACTAAAAACATCTCTGAGGTAAATCTCTGCAGGGAAAATGATGAGTTGGAGGCCTTGTGCCTTGCACAGAATGGTTTCTAAAATAAATGGAGAGCAGAGCACAGGTCTAATACATTATGGCAATGCTTTCACCCCAGGGAAGTTACCTACAGTGGTCTGGTGATTGGACCACCACAATTCTCACCATCAATTGCTAATCTTGACATAATTCTGAAAGGAACTCTCCTCTTAAATAGCATTAAGCATGCTAGCTTAGCATGCTAGCAGGTCACGGCAAGCTCAAGACAACTCATTCTGCTACTGCTGTGTTAAACACAATATTGACTTTAACAGTCCAAGCTGTAAAACTCAATGCTCTGCTGGAGTAAACTAAAGAGCAGCATGGCACAGTAATCAGCTATAAGATCAAAGTCCAATACAAACTGGATTTGAAGAATGAAGACAAAATGATGAACAAATTAAAGTGTGGATTTGCACCTACTGTAACTAGACTGCTTTTTAACAGCTTTAGTTGGAGCAAGCAGAGGTTGCGCACTTCCCCTGGCACATTATCTAAACTAGCACCCACCCCCTACATACAATTACAGGCAGTACTTAGCACTCTGTAGATAAGATTATCGGACAGTTGGGAGCTTCCCCCCACCCAGTTTCTGATACAAATGCCTCTCCCTTTCCCTCCCTTTTTCCAACCCTCTCCCTTTTCTGTTTGTAAAAAATATAACAATCGTGAGAACTGAATTAGTAAGAGCCTTCAAACACAAACTCCTTTCCTCGCAATAAGTCCGGAATGTTAGGATTAGCTGCCATAACTGACTCCTCATAAATGTTTGTGAAATGAATCAAAAGAGGCAAGAGAACTGTCAGGAAACTAATTTGAGGAAAAAAATAAAACAAGAAGCTCCTGATATTAAAAGATACAAAAAGAGATAGTTATATATCTGGTAGGTTTACCAAGTATAGATTTTGTCATAGGATGGAGGGGAAGCTTAAAGGCTGGGAGCATGAAGCGGTCAGCTTATATGAGTTTTGTTTTTTCCCTTTGAAGATGAGAGGTCTGGGATGGGGAAAGAGAGGGAAGACTGGGGAATACACATATGTTCTACTTGCTGATATCATATATCACATACACTAAAACTGCACTAACTTGCATCCTAGCACCAAAATTTGTTAGTGTCCCTGTGTTTAGCAAGCTGCTCCACCAATCCACTACTTAAAACCTCAGTGGCTCCACACTGCCTTCAGAGCAGGAACTCCACCTTTTGGTAAAGACAAGCTACTTGTCATTTCCCTACAACCCTGAGATCAGCAGAGATGCATTTAGAAAGAGCTGGAGGGAAAGACATAATATTTAAGTCTCTGAGAGTTATAAGAGTCACTACATATTGAATGTCTAATAGTTGCCAAGCACTGTGTAGTAGGATTGATATGTATTATCTCTAGTCTTCAGATGAACTTGCAAGAAAGTCAACTTTACACCTGTTTTACAGATAAAAAAAAAAAAAACTCATTTAGAGAGAATAATGTGCCCCACATTGTAAGTGGGAGAGTCAGGTTTGAATTCAAAAATGTAAATCCAGGCTGGGCACAGTGGCTCCCGCCTGTAATCCCAGCACCTTGCGGAGGCCGAGACGGGCGGATCACTTGAAGCCAGGAGTTCGAGACCAGCCTGGCCAACATGCCGAAACCCTGTCTCTATCAAAAAAATACAAAAATTAGCCGGGCATGGTGGTGGGCGTCTGTAGTCCCAGCTACTCAGGAGGCTGAGGCAGGAGAGTCACTTGAACCTGGGAGGCGGGGGTTGCCGTGAGCCAAGATCGCGCCACTGCACCCCAGCCTGGGTGACAGAGTGAGACTCTGTCTCAAAACAAAAACAAAGAAAAAATGTAAATCTGTAACAAAGGCCCTACTCTAATAAGACTCAAAGTATAGACTGGGGTCCCTCCCCATCTACACTTTGGGGTTACCTAAATTTAAAAATTAAAATAATGCTTGCAACAACTTGCACAATTTGGTCCAAATGTATCTTGCCTCACAAGAATACTCTGATTTCATAGAGACCGGTCCACTCATTTTTAACTCAGGAACACCTCTAAGATAAAAAGTTTTTCACCTCTATGAATTCTACCTATTAGCTCTTATCTCCTCCATAAAGCCTCCCTAACTAGCCCAGGTTAAAGAGCCCTCCCTCACTCCTTCCCTTCATCTTAATACGACTTTAGAGACTTGGCCCTGAACTACTGTTTTGTATTATTAATTAGTTTTTCACACATAATATATAATTGCACAATTAACAGTAATATCCCTAGAAATAGTACTTAGACTTCATACTTTCTTTTTTCTTTTTTTTTTTGAGATGGAATCTCACTCTGTTGCTGAGACTGGAGTGCAGTGGCGCGATCTCGGCTCACTGCAACCTCCGCCTCTGGGGTTCAAGCAATTCTCCTGCCTCAGCCTCCTGAGTAGCTGGGACTACAGGTGCACACCACCACACCCGGCTAATTTTTTTGTGTTTTCAGTAGAGACAGGGTTTCACCATGTTGGTCAGGCTGTTCTTGAACTCCTGACCTCAAATGATCTGCCTGCCTCAGCCTCCCAGAGTGCTGGGATTATAGGCGTGAGCCACCGCACTCAGCTACACTTCATACTTTCTTATAAACCTCACAAAATCTACCACTGAATCTCAGTCGTAAGTACTTCAAATATTAATCTGCAGAGACAGAATACAGATCATGTATTAATAAAGAGCTGACTGACTTCAGTTTGAATTCCCAGGGTCACTAGTTAACCACTCAATTTCAGGCAAGCCTCAAGTGTTCATCTATAAATTATGGTAAATTTATAATCTATAAATTGGCTAATAAAAATATCTATCATCAAAGGATAACTATGAGACATGAGTGAAATTATTTAAGTAAAAAGCTCTTGGTATAGGGGCTAGCAAATGGTAAAGAATACTATTTTTTTTTTTTTTTTTTGAGATGGAGTCTCGCTCTGTCGCCCAGGCTGGAGCGCAGTGGCGCAATCTCAGCTCACTGCAAGCTCCGCCTCCCGGGTTCACGCCATTCTCCTGCCTCAGCCTCCCGAGTAGCTGGGACTACAGGCGCCCGCCACCACGCCCGGCTAATTTTTTTTTGTATTTTTAGTAGAGACGGGGTTTCACCGTGGTCTCCACCTCCTGACCTCGTGATCCGCCCACCTCGGCCTCCCAAAGTGCTGGGATTACAGGCGTGAGCCACCACGCCCGGCCAAGAATACTATTATTTTTTAAATGTTAGAATGGGCTCGCTTAAAACTCTTGTGAAATAGCTATTCTAAAAGCATTCTAAAAGATTTCAGGGAAGTCATTTACATACATATTCTACAATTATGTCTTCACTAATTAACAAGGTTTACAACATCTTTATAATCATAAATAAATGGCTATTTGTATTATAATAGAATTTTATATTTTTCCTTTTTTTTTTTCTGAGACAGGGTCTCCCTCTGTCACCCAGGCTAGAGTACAGTGGTGCGATCACGGCTTACTAAAGCCTCAACCTCTTGGGTTCAAGCGATTCCACCACCTGAGACCCACAAGCAGCTATAACCACAGGCATGTGCCTAGCTAATTTATTTTTTATTTTGTAGAGATGGGGTCTCCCTTTTGTTGCCAGGCTGGTCTCGAACTCCTGGACTCAAGAGATCCTTCCACCTCAGTCTCCCAAAATACTGGGATTACAAACATGAGCCACTGTGCCTGGCCTCTAATTTTTATTTTTTTGCCCCCACATTTTATAGGATATTTATGGTCAGGCAAGGTGGCTTGTGCTTATAATCCCAGCACTTTGGGAGGCTCAGGTTGGGGAAATCACTTGAGCCCTGGAGTTCAAGACTACGCTGGGCAACACAGTGAGACCATCCCCCCGCTCCCATCTCTACAAAAAAAAAAAAAAAGGTGGGTATGGTGGTGCATGTCTGTCTGTGGTCCTAGCTACTTAGGAGGCTGAGGTGGGAGGGTCACTTAAGCCTGGGAGGTCGAGGCTGCAGTGAACTGTGATTGTACCACTGCATTCCAGCCTGGGTGACAGAGTGAGACTCTATCTCAAACAAAAAAAAAAAAACCACCACCAACAAAAGATATTTACCCACAATCTCATCACCCCATAATGTCAACTGTTCTTTATTATTTTTCTGTTTTTCTTTCTAGTTCTTGGTCATACATTTGCATATTTTACTAATATATTCATCTTGTAGATACCAACTGGTGCTGGTTGTTTTCATTTAACATAAACATTTTATATTAACACTGTCTTCATAATCATTTAACTATTATATTACTATCCTACAAAGCTGACATAACAATTTACTTTCCTGCTGTTGGACAATTGTTAAGATCCTTTTATTTAACATTATAACAATAATATATAAAGAACATCTTTGTGCACAAACATTTGTTTTTCAAACATTTTCATGCACAAACGTTTTTTCTCTTAAGTTACTGAGTCAAAAAAGTATAAGCATTTTTAAGTCTGGAAAGCACAGCCAAATTGAGCTGTGCACACATGTTGAACTAGACAAGTGATCAGCAACTACCAAGAATGAGCTAGGGTCCAAGTTTCCCCACCACCCTACCACTGCTATTTCTTCAGGGTACTTTAAATCATCTTCACTAAACAGCCGCTATCATATGCTGTTAGTAGGCGTATAAACAGGTGCAACCTCTCTGGAGTGCAATTTGGCAGAGATTCCATCCTGGGTTCTTATCCTGGAAATATACTTGAGCTTATCCATAAGAATCTTTCAACCAGGAAGTTCATCATTTCTAACAATAAAGCCTGAAAGTAAGTATCAGTAGAGGACTGGTTAAAATTACAGTAGTACCCTCTTATCCACAGGGGATACCTTTCAAGACTTCCAGTGGATGCCTGAAACAGTGCTTAATGCCAAACCCTGTATATACTATGTTTTTTCCCATACATACCTATGATGAAGTTTAATTTATAAATTAGGCACAGTAAGAGATTAACAACAATAACTAATAATAAAATAGAACAATTACAATATACTATAATCATAGTTATGTGAACGTGATCTCTTTCTCAGGAAATATCTCATCGTACTATAGTCACCCTCCTTCTCCTTGTGATGATGTGAGATGACAAATGCCTATATGATAAGATGAAGTGACAGTGGAGATTCCATTGTGCTACTCAGAATGGTGTGCAATTCAAAACTTAGGAATTGTTTATTTCTGGAATCTTCTTTCTTCTTTTTTAAATGGTACTGCTCCTTGCAGAGCAGAGCTAACTCACAGGCAGTGCACCCAGAGTTGCTCCATTTCTTGAATTTTTGACTTAATATTGTCAGACTGGGGTTGACAGCAGAAAGCGAAACCTCAGATAAGGGAAGATTATTGTAGTGTGCTTGGCTGCACATGTAAATTACCCAGGGAGAGTTTTATAAAGACAAACACAAAGCCCCAGCCCAGATCTATAAAATCAAGATCTCTGAGAAGTAGTCTGGGCATTTAAAGCTCTCTAGGTGACTTTAGTGTCTGACCAGACTTGAGAACTACTGGGTTAAGTGTTATACATGAATTTATTCAAAGGAATACAAAGCAACTTTCAGCAAAATGATGAACAGTGTAGGCAACAACTACCATTTCGTCTGAGAGAAAGAATTTTTTTTCTTGTATTTGCATAGAGTATTTCTAAAAGGATACGAAAGAAACTGGTACAGCAATGGTACCCTTTGGGAAGGGGGATTGGGGTGTGAAGCAAGAGGCTTATATTTCAACATATTTTATAGGAACTTTTAACCAGATATGTTTGAGAAAATCTTAAAATCATAATTCCATGTATAAGCAATTTCTCAGGTACACATGGCACAAAGCAATATATGGCAACCCCACTGCAGGGCCAGTTACCAGCATCCACAGGGTCTTCCATGGAGCCTGCACACTCAGCACCAAGTGGCTACCAGGGGTCCATCTCTGCCCTCTGGGCAGGGCAGGGCCAGTAGTTCCGACCGCCTCCTTCTGCCCTAGCAACTAACTTACTCAATGTACCATTCTAAAGCAAACAGTCATTGCCTGATACGCTTGGAGAAAATGTTTACTCATGGCTCACCTCCTCACACAGCGTAGGCCACCATTAATGATATGTTAGTCTGGCACATTCTTTTTAAAGAGCATGTCAGATTCACAAATCCATTTCTAAATTAGTTTCTCAAATGCAAAAATCATACATGGAAAGCAGAGATGATTCCATCTTTTTTCTAAAGTGCTTACTTCATTTAACATGCAAATACAGTCTTCGCAGGGTTCAGAATATCAATATTGTTTTCACAATTAAGTGTACTATTATCTTAAATTTGAGAGAACCAATTTGCTCATTTCATTCCATAATGTATTTCAGTTTTACCAAGCCACACAAGAATTCAAATGAATCTAAAAAGTATATAGAGAAGAGTTCTACATCATCAACCCACAGCTAACAATTTCATAGCTTCATAAATATTTAAATCGTTTTTCAGTAGGTCATTTCTGACAGCTGTGGGATTTCATAACTGGATCTCTGATATATTACTTAAGCAAGTGTCTTCTTAAAGGTTTTTTTAGGGAGGTGGGGGTACAGGTCAATCAACTGTTAGAGCACTTTTACCCTATCATTTTGATACCAGAAAAATAATTCACTAATATTGACAAAAAGGAGGAAATTTCTTTTGAGTCGTCTGTAACAAGATTCATTTTCTAAAATGTCATAACGCATGCTAGAAACATCAAGAAATATTTCAAGAGATCAGATTCTGGGAATACTAGAGACTCTTTAAGGATTATCAGTGTTCAAAACTCTTGAATTCATTCATTCATTCAACAAGTATTTATTAAACGCCAACTTCCTGCCAAGCACTGCATTAAAAGCAGAGACACAATGGCAAGGCTAGGATTTAGAGGAACTCTCACAGCCATGCTGTAGCTATCACATGTATGTTTTCTTGTTTCATTTACAGTTATTTCAAATGTTTGCTTTAAATTTAAAAGACTTTGTGGCATTGAATTTAAAAGGCATTTTTGTTACTATTTTTAATCATATTTTATAAAAGAACTTGAGTAAATGAGGATAGCTATAATGAAGAAATGAACGATAAAATACTTTTCCCGCCATAACCCCAAAGGTTTTGACTATAAGACAAAAAAAGAAAATGTCCAATTTTCCAGGCATATCAGAGAGAGAACTGGCAGTCTGAAGTATTTATAAGGTGTTAAAGCCAGAATCAACTGGACTGCTGAATTTGCTGCTGCTTCCTAACACATCCTAAATCAACACCTGTTTCATCTCTTGAGGAATGTGCAGGTTAATGTCTAACTTGTCTTCGACTTGTGAAGAAAGAGTTGCCATGACAACATGCAACTATCCTTACTGGGAATCAGGCTGAGGTCCCCACCAGATACGTAGGTTCCTAATTAGTCCCCCTCAGCTTTTGAGGGATGAATTTCTACTGCTTCAGTGCTCATTCTCACTTAGATACCCTGCATGAATTGGTTGTCATTTTCAATTAGACATCAGTACATAACCAAACACCAATCATTTATTTAAAGATATATATCAAATACAGAAATCTCTTATTTATGATTAAAAATTCTTAGGTGTGGTAATAAAATCATCTTCATAAACCAATATATAAATCTCTTGTAGCACTATGATGGAAACAAATTCTAAAGTATAATCTACAAATTAAACAAGTTTACAGGGACAAATAACTAGAAAAATAACTCCTAGAAATGAAGGCACACAGTTCAGGAGAGAGAAATATGATAATCAGGGATCCAAACTCATGCTAATACTAAAATCTTATATAACAGAAAGAGTACTCTACTATACAACATTTATCCACAATATTATAGTATTAATGGCTACATTTTATTGCACTTAATATATTGTATTATTCTGGCACAAACAGAAAGTGCAATAAGGAAAAAAAAATATGTAGCATGACGCATGAGAAGGCACATTGTCCTTTTCAGAAGTCCATTATAAAGGCAGCTGGACAGATTCTGGCTGAACACAAGTGGGGTGCCAGCCCATCTCCTTCCATCCCCATCCCACCCTCCCATTCAAGCACTGGTTACAAAAGTGTCTGTGTGGCCATGAGAAGTGAGTCATGGATGTTCCATTTACAGATGGGGTGGGGTTGAGGGAAATCACTGTTACATGCCCAGTTAGCTGGAAAAGTCCATCCTGTTTTTCCTTTTTTTACATAATAATCATTTTTCACAAATCTGAGATAAAGAATGCTTGGTAAGTAGGAACTCACCAAATATTTCAGCACTCTTACATCAAAAGGAAAGACTTACTTTTACAGCCAAGTATATGATCTCATAGTCCAGGCCTAACAATTCACACTAAGCAAGGGGCTTGTACAATCAGTACAAAACATTTGTTCCTTTTCACCCACACCAAGAAAAACAGTGGCTGGAGAAATAAAGTACATTACCAGTTCCCAAATCAGATTCACCCACCAGGAGTTCATGCTGGCAGCCAAAGTATTTCATGAAGGCAAGGACAATCTTTTACAGCTTCCTTTTCCAAGGAAACACAACGGCAAAGTAGCTTCCTTAGGCTGACCTTACAGGCAAACCACGAGAAACACAACCTAAAGCAACAACAAAAACCAATGCTCTTTTTGGAGCTGTATACTCCATGCATTAAAAGACCACATGCCTCCGTCCATCTCTTAGTACCACCTACTAAATCAAATAATAATACATAATATGACAAATTCACATTTCAGGACTTAAAATTATAACTACATGTTTTAGTTTTTAAAACATCTAATCCAGGCCTCTTATCCACATTCCCTCAAAATCCAAATGACTGTGTCAGTCTTTTCTAAACATATTTCAAATAAAGCTTGAGCTGCATGCAGCTCCTAAACTGTACTCTGATCCCCCAGGAAGACTACACTGGGCTCTGAAGCTCAGCTGAAGTAGCGACCCTGTCAAACTAGTAAACATTTTGCACATACATATCTCCTATCATTATTGACATTGCCAATTAACTTGGCCTCTGAGGTTTATAATGAATTTAGGTTTTAAATACATTAAACGTCATAACAAATATATTACTTTTAATGATAGGAGCTAACAGTTATTTTGATGAAGAAGAAAGATTCTATGAAGAAATTTATTCAAATCAGATTTCTCCATAAACATTATCCTTACTCTATTCCCTTATGGTGTAGAATACGCTAAATGCTATTTAAGTTATTTTAAATAGTTAAATAATCTAGAATGTTTAGGCTTAAAATAATCCAAATCACAAAAGTAACACAAATTCATTAGAGCAAAATCCAAAAATACCAACAAGAATAAAACACAAAAAATTAAAATAAAATTTTCACCTACCTCTTGGCAACCACTGTTATAATATGTTGGTGTAGAGTGTTGCTGGCCTATTCTGCACATGCATAATCGCTCCTATTTTTAAATGTTTTTCACATAAATTTATAACTTGCTTTCACTTTTTAAAATTTATATAAATTTATGGGGTATAAGTGTAATTTTGTTACATGCATAGATTGCACAGTGGTGAAGTCAGGCTATTAGAGTTGCTTTTACTTTTTCTATTGAGAACATTTTTCTTTTGCGTGTCTGTGTATAAAATTATGATTTGGCTGCTATAGAATGTCATCCATTGTGTGACTATATCATTTTGCTTAACCAGTTTCCTTTTTTGGCTAAATGCGATTTTATTCTTGATAATAAAAACTTGCAAATAACTTTGAAAAAACAAACACACCATATTTCTAAGAATCTTTCTGACACCCCGTCACCTCTACCAGGTTTGAGTGAGTGCCCACTGAACATCTTTAAGACCCCTCTGAAAACTTAAGGTCTCTTTCATGACTGACCACATCAAGGTTAAAAAACTAATACGCAAGCGAAAACCGTTCACTTTAGCTCTGTCTCAAGTCTCTCATCTACAGAAAGAAAACAGCCTCTGAAAAATGGTTCCATTTTCGTAAAGCCTCAACAGGAATAATACTGAACTCCATGACCTATAAAAAGATGCTTGATAATACTTAAAATCATTTTGTATTGCATGTTATTCTTTTCAAAAGATTTTCAAGCTCATTACCTCGTTACCACAACTTTGTTACATAGGTCTGATGCTGTCACTTTACAAATGACAAAGCTGAGGATCAAAGAAATGGAGTCTTGTTGGGTCTCCCATCAACATGGTACATGAGGCAGGGCTAAATCAATGGCTTCCGCAATCTGTGTTCCAAGTGCTCTTAACAGAACTCACTGCATTCAAAGGAAGGGTTCCCTTCTTCACCTCTGAAAAAATCACTAACCAGTGCATAGTATCTTTCAGGACAAGGAGATATGATGTAAGGAGTGTGCCAATAGATCCAAGGCAGCAAGCAAGAAAAATCTACAGGAAGACTTTCTTTTAGAAAGTAGTCAAAAGAAATCAAAACTGCTATTTATATGTCATGTTTTACGTTATTGGCATTAAAAATGTTGAGTGTACTAGAACAAAACCGTTTTTTTCCAAAATATTCCCCACCCTACCTCAGAACAAATCTCATTAGAAATACTTGCATCTGGAGACTTATTAGTGGGAGGGGAGGAAGCACTTCTGTGTAATTTCCCTCCATGTGAGGGAAGAGTAAATCACAATCCTGCCCTTAGTCACTCCAAGCACAAGAACAGCAAGTAAGTTCTTAATTCTGTGCTTATATAAAAATCTACCTTTATCAGTGTTTATCTGTTTGTTACAGTTTCCAATGTGTTGTCTGCTGTTTATTCATCTTACTGCATAATCTGTCGTCCTTTAGATTGTAAACTCCAGTAGGTGAGACCGTGGGTGTCCTGCCTGGATTTACATAAGTAGAGCACCAAGCCACAAGCACAGAGGCAGCAGATGATATTTGATAAGTGGATTAAATTATACTTATACTAACTCTATAACAGATTAAATTTGTTCTAACAAAACAGTGGGGATTAGCACTTACTAGGCCATTTGGACTTAGGTATACTCTTCTCTGGCATTCACACAGCTAGCTAACAAGCAGCTGCAATGCCTTCACTTGTTCTTCATATCCCAGATAATATATATGCTTCCCTACTTCATTTAACTGCTCCAAAATAAAAGAACATCTGATACCCCAGGCTTTTCACCTCCCTGCTAAATACACATTTTAGGGGTTTGAAACTGCTCCATTAATTTACAAAAGACACGGAGAAAACAACAACAACAAGAACAACCTTAAGATAATGCTTCAAACTTGAACCACACATGTAAGTCACTGGGCATAGTGTGGCTTGAAAACATCCTGGCCTTAAATCCAAGGTAACCAAGAACATAATACTATTTCTGACTTGAGTCATCGTACACATCATTTTTTTTTGGTCCTAATTTATTTTTCTGGTACAAAGCATTATTCAAATGTAAATACCATAATCATATAGCATTCCTGACTACTTCTCCCAAACATGTAAGTTTGGTCAATCGTGATTCCTTTTGTTTTCCTAGCAACCTGTTTCCTCAAAGCTATGAAAAGGGCTTTCTGTCAAGATCCTAAAGGAAATACTCCAGAAGAAATCTTGACTATGATGATCCCGTTTATAGATGAAATGCCAGGAAGCATGAAGTCCTGAAAATGACCTGTGAGATAAACTAGTTATATTGGACAACAGATTTCCTCTCTAATCAAGTGTGCAAAAACTGGAGGAATGAGAACAGTCATAAGCCCAGCGAAGGGACTAGGAAGTGCACAAGAGTAAAAGGACTAACAACAAGGGCAAAACAATTCTGAGAAGAGAAGTTTAAAATAACCAGTAAAAGTCCATCACGGAAACAGAAGATCTAAAACAAACACAAACTCTAAAACAAACAAACAAACAAAAAGTTGGATCTTAGATTTTCCCCCATATACACTACAAAACTGCCCCAAAAGTCTACCTGAATCCTCAGTGAATTTTCAATCTCCAGATAAACAAGTTACATCCTGTACTTAAATGCACTAAAGAATACAAATTCATGTTAGGAATACTCGATTTTTAATATAAGGGTTTTACCTTCACTTCTAAAACTCTATTTAACTACAAAGTAGTTCCCAAGGGCAGCTAATGCCCTGCAATAAGGCACCTTGCTCCCCCCGAAGTACATACCAACTCCAATTTGGCAAAATCTGGATAAAATGAAACACAGGTTCACAATTTTTTAGGTAGAGAGAAAAATTTTCCTGGAAGCTTTTCCCAGGCCAGCTACACAGCATCTTAGAGTTAAGCAAGGTGAAAAGAGCAAAAGGAAAGACTTGCTTGGGGGTCTCCTTTGTCAGTCTGGTGAGCACAGGATGGTTTGTTCCCATCATCCAGCATCCTTGCTCACATCTGCTACTTTACTTTCTTTTCCACGGTGACCTCTATCAGGGACACTATTGAAGGGGGCCTTCATCAAGTAGGATTTTCAACTGGGATCCTCAAATTCTCCAAAAACATCGACCTCAAATACTTGTAGAAAATCCTAATGAGGTCAAAAAAAAAAAAAAAAAAGTACTTGGCACGATTTTCTCATTATACACAAATGAGAAGTCAGAACACTACTGAAAATGTTCCCATGAAGTGGGAATCAATTTCCCTAACATGGCCCACAACAGTAAATATAGCCACAATTTTTTTTTGTTCAAATACACTCAGTTAAACTTGTGGATAGAGGAAATGGTGGTGGGCAACTAGGCAAGGAGCACAGAAAACAATGACAATGTAACCGCCACTATCTCCTCCTGCATTCAAATGGCTTTAAATGTCCTTGGCAAGAGCTGCCAAAGTACAGACACCTGTAACACCACATGCCCCTTCTGCTCCAGGCTTTGTACCCTTGATGGAGTCTGGGTTACAGGGAGGGAAGGGACGAAATTACACACCTTGGGTCCGAAGTAATTCTACCATTCTGAGAAGGTACATGGCATCACTAGTACTCAGCCTAACAAAAGGCATAGAATTCCCACTCAACTTATAAGGCTTGTTAGCCTAAAGAAAACACGAGAATTTAACCTGGGGAGTTTAAAGTCCTCACAATATGCCTTCCATGCACGCGCGCACACACATAACACGTTTAATTTTCACATGACCACAGTGAGAGACTGTTTTAAATGACGGAATTCAAGAAAAGCAAAATATAGAACATAAAACTTAATGCAAAATGTATTTCGAAGTTTCACTTGAAACTTTTAAAAGGTTTATTACACTGGGTCTAGATCTGTTTAACAATGAACCGTTTTTGCAAGACATTTTGGCCAAAAAGCACCTAGCAGAGTGTCAGAATTGGGAGTTGGTGCTCAATTTTAAAATGTGCTGAAAAATTGTTAAATAAAGATAAATAAACCTTTCAACATACTTATGCTCAAAGGCAATACAGGACATTTTAAGGCATCTTTTAAAAGTTTGCCCTTGAAATCAGAATAGCATAGGGATTTTAAAGACTGAAATCTGTGGTCAAACTGCTTGGGTCAAAACACAGGCTCTACCGCTGACAGCTGTGGATTTTGGACAAGCCGCCTAAGTTATGTGACTTTAAGTTTCCTCACCTGTAAAATGGGAATTATAACAGCACCTATCTCACCACATTGTCAGACAAGTAAACGACAGAAATCAACATAAAGCATTTTAGGTAGTAAGCTCTCCATAAATGCTATCAATATTCAAAGGTATGTGTTCGAGAGATCAAGTCTATTAAATATACATATCAGCTTTGATCAATTGAAATCTCGGAAATTTCATAATTGCATCTTACTCCCCCTTTCCACACATCATGCGGCATCAACCTTCCAAATGATGTGGAAATTACATACTTTCATTCATCCGTTTGAGAGCTTGTCATATATGGCAAGAAAGAAGAAAGATGCCTTTTTCGTGACTGTTGCTCCTTCAGAACTTCAAAACACTGTCACGTACACAATAGGTTGGAGCTGCCCTCAAAATGACAGCTCACAGCTTTGCTGGGCCCGCAGAGGCGCCCAGGCAGCTCTGCCCGGAAGAGGTTCACCCCAATAACCGGAGAATCTCCGGTCGCCACAGCCAAGCACAGCGCACGCCCGGGAACCTCAAGGAACACAAGAGAACTCTGAAATGGGGAAGGACCCTGGGTTGTGGAGAAAGAGCAGGAGGAAGGGTCACGGAGGGTCCGGAGCCACACTCGGATCAGGCGCGTCCACGCCGACAAGCCCGGGACCAGGTGCCGGCGATGGGCAGCGCCGTCCTGGACGGCCCCTTCCCTTTCCCCTACCCGTCCCCTCCCCGGCGAGCACAGAAGCCAACTCGGGTCCCGCGCCAGAGTCGCCCCTCGGCGCCCCCTCACCTAAAGGCAGGTCCTTCCTTAGGAGCCCTGCCCTGGGCAGACGCCGCTGCGGAGCTGCCGCTGCTGCCCCTTTTGTTGAAGAGCTTCTGGAGCAGGGTCGGGGCCATGATGCCGCCGCCGCAGCTCCGGCCGTGGCGCTCGGGGGGCCGGCGGCTCAGCGCGCAGCCGGGGGCGGCGGCCGCGGTGGCGGGGCCATCGCGGCGGCGCGGCCGCCCAGCCTTGCGGGAGCGCGGGGCCGCTGCGGCTGAGTAACTCTGCTCGGCGCCGGAGCCGCCGGCTGCCGGTCATATGACTGAGCCGGCCCGCCGCCGCCGCCTCGCGCGCTGACAGTTATCTCCTGCGGGAGGAGCCCGCAGCCCCACGGCGGCGGCGGCGGCGCGGGAGGAGCGCGGCGGCCCCGGCGGCGGCCATTGGCCCGGCGGCCGCCCGCCCCGGGCTCACGTAACCCCGGCGGGAGGCGGGAGGTGGGAGGTGCGGCCAGGAGCCGGCGGGCGGCCCAGCACTCCGGGCACGCGGGGGACGCGGACGGGGGCAGGCACGGCACTTAAAGGGGCCCGGGGGGCGAGGGCGGCCGCCGGGGTGCAGCTCCGCGAGTGGCGTGGGTTCCCACGGAGCCTGGGTTCTTTCGCACAGCGAGCCTGCAGCTAGGCCGATCTTTGTTCTTTAGAGACAAAGCCCCTGAACTTGGGTCCTCGCTTTGTTCAGGTACAAAAGCCCGTTCACAGAAGGCGTATGCTAGGGGAGAGGGCTTGGTACGTGCGGTGGCCGCTTCGGTGGGCTGTGATTTGAATCACATAGCACCCAAGGTTTTGTGAGGTTTCCTCCATATCCAGATTCGATTCCTCCAGGCTTTCACAAAATTTAAACTGTTTACCCAAATCATTTGTTCTGTTTGGCGTCTTAGACCACCATACCATGGTTATATAAGAAGTTGCATTTGAAATGTTAAGCCCCCCCCCTTTAAAACACACACACACACACACACACACACACACACACACACGCGCGGAACTCACTACATAGATTTAGAAACAAGATATTTTATAACAAGGGATTGTTTTTCCTAATACATATTTAACAATCAATCAAGGTATATCAGCGGCAGATATTTGGTTTGAGGAAGGGAGGAGTTCATGTGTTGGAGTCCACTTTCCTGCCCTGTCCCACCCCAGTCCCCTTTGGAATTTAATCCTGGGTGGTGCAGGGCTCTAAACAGCCAGTGTAGGACACGTTACCAGACTCAAAGCAACTTCTTAATCTATGTTTTAGAGCGTTGGGCTTCACGAATTTTTCTGATGATAGGAAATAGAGATAAAGTTAGTAAGATCCCAACCATGCCTCTTCTGGCTTCTCCATGAGTAGTGAACAGTGACTCACCTGGGCTCTCTTACACTTGTTGAGAGGAGGACTCTTGGAGACTCAAAAAGGAAAATGTATTTCCAAAAACATAAGTAATCAAAAGAACCTATTCTGGGCCTATTTTACTTTGCATTTTCTTTTTTTAATTGTGCTAGTTTCTGGACTTGGTTGGGAACTAGCTGTGAATAATGTGCTGAAATTTCACAAAGGTAAGAGAAAGGTGGTAGAAATGGAAACTTAGTCATTTGTTTCCTTCAGACTTTTACTGTTAAAATGGTGGATTAAGTGTTTATCCTGATGAGCAATCATCCTTTTGCACAATTGAGTGTACACAGAACCCTAATATGCAACTTTGTTATTTCTGTTTACTGAAGGCCTTTACCTCATAGGGCTGCCAGTGTTGGTCAGGATGCTATATAGAAGGTATTGGCTTTATACGTTGTGACTTTCAGACACAGTCCCAGGTCATACTATGGCCAGCAACTCACCACCTTTCCTTACTCCATCCTTGGTCAGAAAATGTCCTTTATTCTCCAGACTAAAATCTGCATGTTCCTCATGAGCCTAGCAGCTTTTGTAACTGCATATGGAAGAGGAATTTGACATATTGTGCCTCGTTCCTCACTTCTTAGGACTCTTTCAGTTCCAACCCAGTCCAAATAGACAAGATCATCCAAAAGAAGCAATTAAAAAATCATAACCTGCGCCAACCATCATCTTCAATTTTGGTTTTGACTAGGCAACTATAAAGGAAGAGTGTGTATTTAAAACTATTAAAGCCAGGACTTCAGTTAAAGGAGACAAAAGGAACCAAAATGCTTCCCTTCTCCCCTCTTTCTCCCTTTGCTTCCTCTCAGCATCACATTCTTCCTCATCCTGGTTCTGGCCACACCTCCTCCTTTGGATTTTTAAAGTATACAAAAATCCTAGCCAAAAAAGTTCTGGGAGACAGCTCTAGCCAGCTCTCCCAGTCTTCTTGTTTTTTATTTTTATTTTATTTATTTATTTATTTTTTCTTGGCTATTCAAGGCTGCTACAAAAACCCAATCTTTTGCCCATCATCCATTGGTCCCTGAGGCTTGTCATAATCTCAGTCTCCAACACTGGTCACGTGCTCCATCGCCCAGTTCCATACATCTCCTTTATTCACCTCTTCCCACTCACCCTATCTTGGAAAATATACCAGCTGGCTGTTCTTGTATGCAGCTGTCAAGAGGAGCAGGGAATAAGACAATATCCTGAATGCTTGGAGATGACAGAACAACACTAAAATGGGAAAGGGGAAGTTGTAAAGGGCTGACTTACTTAGTCCGATCCATTCTTAGTCCTGGTGACAGTTCTCAATTAGTGGATATTATGTAAGTTGTTTTAGTTCTACTTCTGCAATTAGACTGGCATTGATACTGTTTGTAGCCTATGTAATACCTGTTACCCTTATTCCTAACAGGAGGCAAGTGAGAAAGGAGCTGGAGGAAAAGGATTAATTCTGGAAAAAGTTTCCTCACTCTTAATAGAAAGAGAGAGAGAGAGATAGGTGGGTTTTTTTCTTCCTTTGGATGTTATATGTCTAGGTCTAATGCCATTTGCTACAAGCCTAAAGATGAAACCAGGACTGGAGATGGCAAAGAGACATAGAAACGAGCTGGGTCCTTGATGGCATTATTGAGCCACAATCCCTCTACCCTAACCTGATACTCTCCTTTAGGTGAGATAATATTTCTATTTTCTTATAGACCAGTCTATAAGAGGCTGAGGCAGGTTCGTGTTTTCTGTCCTCTTTATTGCTTGTTATGTGAGACAAATAATGCCAATCTGTTTATCTCTCAATATGCCAGAGAAAATACTCGTCACCAATGGTCCTGTTCTGTTTTTTCATACTGTTAAGTCATTTTGCAAATCATTTACAGAGCTAAGAATAAAGGAGTAGTGAAAAATAATTCTTTAAAAAAATTTTAATTTAAATATAGCAAACCCGTTTTTTATTCTATATTTTCCTGCATCTGAAGGATTATTTACCCTAAATGGACAGTGTTCTTTGAACATAACTGACTACTTATCAATTAGCATATATGAACCAGGAACACAATCATCTTATAAATATTGATTCCAGGCTTCAAATACATTTTTTTTTTTTTTTTTTTTTTGAGACAGAGTCTCACTCGGTCACCCAGGCTGGAGTACAGTGGCGCAATCTTGGCTCACTGTAACCTCCGCCTCCTGGGTGTAAGCAATTCTCATGCCTAACCATCCAGAGTGCCTGGGACTACAGGCACCCACCACCACGCCTGGCTAACTTTTTGTATTTTTAGTAGAGACAGAGTTTCACCATGTTGGCCAGGCTGGTCTTGAACTCCTGACCTCAAGTGATCCACCTGCCTCAGCCTCCCGAAGTGCTGAGATTACAGGTGTGAGCCACCACACCGGCCTCAAATACGTCTCTAACGATTCTAACTTATCATTGCCTTTGTGCTGCTTGCACTTGAATAAACAAAAAGCAGTGCTTTTGAAAACTTTGATGGCTCATCATTTTGTTGAAAAGACAGTAGTTATTTTCGTGGTTTCTTAGTTGCAAAATATTTTCATTTTTAGATTTATAAACACCAATTAGAATTAGCAATCCAATGAATGTTTTCATCTCTTCCTTATAGATTTCCTTCCCTTCACCTTTGTATATATACATCTGCCTTTATCATTTGTTATCTTACAAACTATATGAAGTATATTGGATGCACAACACCATGAAAGATGACAATATATCACACTTTTTTAGGATGGCTCAGGTTCTCGTTGCAAAATATTGAATAAGTAGGTAATTCCTATTAAATGTCAAACTGGATGAGAATGCCCTATTTCCTTTTTATCCTTAGGTATATGTTGTTGAATTGTCAGTTCTTGAGTGTGAGAAAATGTATCTAGGATATCATCATCTAAAGACTCATAATCTGAAATTTCACTTACATGTTTCAGGCCAGGCACGATAGCTCACACCGATAAATCCCAGCACTTTGGGAGGCCTAAGTGGGAGGATTGCTTGATCCCAGGAGTTTATTAAGACCAGTCTGGGCAACAGCATGAGACGCTCTCTCCACAAAAAGTAAAAAAAATTAGCTGGGCATGGTGATATATACCCGTAGTCCTACCTACTCAAGAGGCTGAGGCAGGAGAATCACTTGAGCCCAGGAGTTCGAGGAAGCAGTGAGCTATGATCACACCACTGTACTCCAGTCTGGGCAACAGAGCAAGATCCTGTCTCTAAAATAAAATAAAATTAAATAAATAAAATGTCACCATCATCTTTAAAGTATAGAGTCCTCTGTGTTTTTGCATTAGACATCTGCTTTTCCTAATTATTAGAAATATTTTTCTTTATCAATTTTCTTCTCTTTGCCGTTATGGGAAAAAATGAAAAATTCTGAATATTTATCAACGAAAGCTTTAAAAAAAAATAACACATACTATAAAAATAATATCTCCAGATTTTTTTCTACCCTCTTAAAAGATGATACAGTGTTTGGGGCATTACAATAAGATAAAGGAAGAATCATCTAATAGCGATGATTTTTTTCACTTTTGTCCCCAGTGTTTCTGTTATAGCACCCACCTTACTATTTTTGTCTTGTACAGTTGGGAATTGCTGAAAAATGTTGAAATAATCCCTAGGATAGTGATATAGCAAAATTTCTGGAGCTAGAGGAAATCAGAATCACCAGGATCCTGTTAAGTTATGAATGGGTCCAGTGGACCCTATTTGGGGCTTGCAAGATAGAGTTTTATTATATTTTTTAAAGGGAAATTACATTTTTGGAAAAAGTGAGAGTCTAAGAAAGAATAAAAATAATGAAATAACCATCCTTATAAACAGTTAGAACTAGCCAGGCACAGTGGTTCACACCTGTAATCCCAGCACTCTGGGAGGCGAGGCAGGAGGATTCCTTGAGCCCAGGAGTTAAAGACCAGCATAGTGAGACTGTGTCTCTACAAAAAGTTAAAAAGCAATTAGGCGTGGTGGCATGCGTCTGTAGTCCCAGCTACTAGGGAAGCTAAAGTGGGAGAATCACCTGAGCCTGGGAAGTTGAGGCTGCAGAGCCTTGATCATGCCACTGCACTCCAGTCTGTGGCACGATCAAGTCTGTGTGCCACTCCAGACTTGTGTGCCACTCCAGTCTGTGGCACTCCAGTCTGTGGCAGAGTGAGACCCTGTTTAAAAACAAACAACAACAACAACAAATAAAAAGCAGAAGCTCTCAGGGAAGAAAACCTCAAAATCTAACATTGAATCTAATGAATCCTATAAATTGATTCTTCTGGTATTTGCAGAACTCCATCCACTTGACAATCTTACAGTGGCAATCAGTGACCTCCATGGTGCTGAAATCCAGCGACATTTTTCTCTTCTCTGCAATCAATTCAACTGACCATTTCTCCTTTTGGAAACTTTCATCTTTCATATTGCAGACCTCTTCTAGTTTTAACTAAACTTGTTGGCTACTCAGTCTTCACTAGTGGGTCTTCCTTTCCCATCCTTTATTTATTCAGACACAGGATATCACTTTGTTGCCCAGGCTGGAGTGCAGTGGCACAAACACAGCTCACTGCAGCCTCGACCTATTAAGTTCAAGCATTCCTCCTGCCTCAGCCTCCTGAGTAGCTGGGACCACCGGCACTTGCCACCACACCCAGCTAATTTTTTAATGTTTTTTTTTTTTTTTAGAGATGATATCTCACCATTAGCAGTCTAGAACTGCTAGGCTCAAGCGATCCTCCTGCCTCAGCCTCCCAAAGTGCCGGGATACTGCAGGCATGAGCCACTGTACCCAGCCTTTCTTATCCTTTAAAGTATGAAATTCCTCGGGCTTCTCTTCTCTCACTTCTATTCTTCTCATTTGTATTCTTAAGCTCCCTAGATAAACTCATCCATCCCTGTGACTAAATGCCATCTATCTGTTGATGACACCTAATTTTTACCTTTGATCCCGACCTCTCTTCAGAATTTTACAACCAGCTACCTACTTGATATCTCCACTTGGATATCTTAAAAGCATCACACACTGAACTCTATCTTTGCTTGTTCCAAATCCTGCTTCCTTTGCCATCTTCCCTATCCCAGTAAATGGCACCTTCCTTCTACACATTTGTTTAAACTGAAATTTAGGAAGCATCCTTAATCCTTCTGTTTATCTCAGCATCCAAAATATTTCTCATCCATTTATTTCTCTATTCATTGCCACCACCCTAGTCCAAGCCCCGTTTATCTCTTGGACTTTGGCAGTAGTAATTGGTTACTTTCTTGCCCAACTCCTATCTACTCTAGTGCAGCTGCTGTAGGGATCACTTAAAAATGTAACTTTTTTCATGTCCCTTCTTCGATTAAAAGTTTTTAGTGGCTTCTCATCACGCTTAGTAAAATCCAAAATTCTTAGCATTGCCAAGAGAGGTTTAGGTCCCTGCCTTCCTCTCCAAATTCATCTCACATCACCCACCCCCGACCTTACCCTTGGTGTCTTCTAGCCACATTGGTGTGCTTTCATTTCTTCAACCAAGCCTCCTCTGTCAGGAGTGCTCCCACCCCCATCCCACAGTTCTGCCTAGTTAACTCCTATGTGTTTGTTGTTGTTGTTGTTGTTGTTGTTGTTGTTGTTGAGACAGGGTCTCACAATGTCGCCCAGGCTGGAGGGCAGTAGCGTGATCTTGGCCTACTGCAACCTCTGCTTCCTGGTGATCCTCCCACCTCAGCCTCCTGAGTAGCTAGGACTACAAGCACACACTATCGCGCCTGGCTAATTTTTTTTGTATTTGTAGTGACGGGGTTTTGCCTTGTTGCTCAGGCTGGTCTCAAACTCCTGAGCTCAAGCAATCCACTGGCCTCAGATTCCCAAAGTGCTGGGATTACTGGTGTGTGCCACTGCACCCAGCACTCCCATTTATCTTTCAGGTCTCAACTTAATGTCACTTATTCACATGTTGACTGGCTGATTCCCTCAATCTATGTTCTTAATGAAAAGCCCCCACCTTGCCCCCAGTGTTTCTGTTATAGCACCCTTTTCTATTTCTTTAAAGCACTTACCATAATTTGTAATTAACCAATAAATAAATTTATAACACCTTTGTCCCACACTAAACATATATACTCCTTTAGGTGAGAGACTATGTCTGACTTGTTGACTAATATGCCTGGCACATGGTATCTCCTCAGATATGTATTTGTTGGCTGAATGAATGAATGAGTCAATAAATGAATGGAGTTTGCAATCCCTGCACCATGGTAAGCTCTAGACTCTCACAAAAGAATTTGCCATGGAAATTGCTAGATGAGGAAGACTTTCTTAACTTTTTCCATTTATTTATTTTGGGAGGAAGAAGAGATCACTGCTGTTCAGTTGTAAGTCCCCATTAGGAAACTGATCGTATAGGGGACTTAGACTTTTGTTTTTGATTACCTGGCTTAACCCCTTTTGCTTAAGCCCTTTTGCTTCAGTATCACCATATTGGGTCTCCTACTCTAAATGTGAATTTTGCCTTTCTGAATCACCTAACATGTAATACTATCTGCCTTCTCTCTTCTCCCTCTTATACCAAATCCCCTTCTTGAGACAAAGCAGACTATATCAGTTATTGCCTTTTACTTCAAGTAATGGAAACTCCAGCCCAAATTGGCTTAAACAATAAAAGGATATTTTACCTCATAAAATGTTAGGTCTAAAGGTAGGACAGGGGCCAGTCATGGTATACTAGAGCCACCCCTGCTTCTCTGGGATTCCCTTGGCTCTGCTCTCCTCTATGTGTTAAATTCTTCCTCAGGCTGGCACCAAGATGGCCCCACACTTCTGGGGACTATGTGCAGGTGCAACTATATTCAGCAGGAGATGGGGCTGGTCTCTCCCTGTGTGTTTCATTTTCTCAGAAGCTCTGCAGCATCTAATCACTGGCAAGGGGGATGTGGTGTTATTATGATTATCTTTGACTAATGAGACTATTCCCTGAGTCACCCGGTGGAGTGGTACTCACCAGAACAAAACCAAGTCCCTCAAAAAGAGAAGGGGGAGTGGGGAAAATGACTGTTGGCCAAACAACCATGAGAATTGGCTGCATATAAATTGATTTATAAATTACAAAATGCAGACAGCTGTATTTTTCCTGAGTATTTTTCAGGCACCTACTACATCATGACCATGGATCTTTCTTAAGGGATGAGATGGGGGATTTTTGGATTTTTGCATCCCTAACTCCATCCATAGATTCTGTGAGATATTAGTCACTGAATACTTTTTTTTTTTTAGATGGAGTCTCGCTCTGTCACCCAGGCTGGAGTGCAGTGGTATGATCTTGGCTCACTGCAACCTCTGCCTCCTAGGTTCAAGCAATTTTCCTGCCTCAACCTCAGGAGTAGCTGGGATTACAGGCATATGCTACCATGCCTGGCTGATTTTTGTATTTTTAGTAGAGACAGGGTTTCTCCATGATCAGCCTGGTCTTGAACTCCTGACCTCAGGTGATCCGCCCCCCCGGACCTCCCAAAGTGCTGAGATTACAGGCATGAACCACCGCACCCGGCCCTGAATACACTTTTTAAAACAAATGTAAAAATGCTCATATGATTCCGTGCCTTCTCAGTTTTAAAAAATTCCTCCCAAGACACTTTCTTCTCCCAACCCAAACTGTTTTTTTAAGTAGCTTTTCAGGTTATGATTCAGAAAATAGTTAGCTGCCAGGTGCAGTGGCTCATGCCTGTAATCCCATAATCCCAGCATTTTGGGAGGCCAAGGCAGATGGATCACTTGAGACCAGGAGTTCAAGACCAGCCTGGGCAACATGGCAAAACTCCGTCTCTACGAAAAAAATACAAAAAGTAGCCAGACATGGTGGTGTGGATCAATTGAGCCCAGGAGGTTGAGGTTGCAGTTAGCTGAGTTTGCGCCAGTGCACTCCAGCCTGGGTAACAGAGTGACAACCTGTCTCAAAAAAAAAAAAAAGCAAGAAAATATTTACCTATTTCTTAATGCTTCTGTGGTATTTAACTTTGGCTTAGGCACTCAATAAAAGCTTGTTCAATTAATGTATATGTTTCAGACTCTGTGGACTTTATTTTACCTCCAGAGGTGAGGTGTTGAGAGAGGTACAGAAACTCCCATACACGCAGTCATGCACACTGCATAAAATTTAGGAAATGCAGACAGGTACAAAGATGAATATAATAAGGTATCTATTCCACAACCTGGATAGACAGAAATAGGTACAGTTAACATACTTAGGACCTTTCTTTCTTCCTTCTTTTTCTTTCTTGTTATTTATTTATGTGGCAGGGATTTTCATTTGGGGATCTGATGAGACTCCTTAGGTCAGTAGTTTAACAAATACCATTTTTGCTGCTTTTAAATATTTAATTCTTTCTAAATTCATCTAGTTCATGACATATTTAGTCAATAGCCAGTATTCCAGCACCCACTGTATTCTAGCCAGTGACCCTCAAGCGTGTATTGCACAAGAATTACTTAGGAATTCCATTTACAGATTGTAATTTCACCACAAGCATTCCCTTCCCCACCTCTCACTTCTTCAAAGCCCACTAAAATGACAGTAGAGGAATAAAAACACATTAATCTACAATAATAAAGACAAAGAGAGAGACAATTAGAATTAGAGATTTCAACAAGTATTTGGACAAAGACATGTTTGGAAGATGGAAAGTGGGTGAAGAAGTAGTAATTAACTTAGCAAAGAGGAAGAGGTCAAAACCTAAGTGTAAAGATAGGGGCCAGTTGACCTCAGAGATCCTTAAAGTGTCAACATTTGGGATATAGGAGGTGTCACTAAAGGATAGGTCAGGTGTGTAGGCTCAAAACATGGGAGATGTTTGAAAGTCTACATGTAAATAGACCCCAGGTTTTGTGGGTTTTGTTTTTTGTTTTGTTTTGTTTTTTAGAACGGAGTTTTGCTCTGTTGCCCAGGCTGGAATACGTTGGTGCCATCTTGGCTCACCACAACCTCTGCCTCCTGGATTCAAGCGATTCTCCTGCTTCAGCCTCCCAATTAACTGGGACTACAGGTGTACACCACCACACCCAGCTAATTTCTGTATTTTTAGTAGAGGTGGGGTTTCACCATGTTGGCCAGGCTGGTCTTGAAGTCCTGACCTCAGGTAATCCACCTGCCTCGGCCTCCCAAAGTGCTGGTACTACAGGCATGAGCCACCACGCCTGGCTGACCCCAGGTTCCTTTCTGCACCTACCCTGCACGGCTGGACAACTGTCCCTCAGTGGACCAAAAGAGGAGAATCAAGTGAATGCTCAGCTCCTGGAGAAGTGGAATGGCAGCAGACAAAAGCTCTCCAGACATTTACAGTTGGGAAAGTCCAGTGAAGAGATGGTTCACTGCTGGAGCATCTATTCGTGAACTTCATAAATCAGTACTCCATTCAGAGAACTTCAAATCAAGTGTTTGGGGTGTCATTCTTAAATATGAAGGGTAATCCAAGAATCACTAAACATTTGATGAATGCCTCCAAAATGGTAAGGAAAACACACACTTAGAACTAAGAGGGACCTGGAGGAGTGGGGACCATGCAAGGAGAAGGCAACTTCAAAAAAAACTGTAATAGGCCAGGCATGGTGGCTAACACCTGTAATCTCAGCACTTTGGGAAGCTGAGATGGGGGGGATCGCTTGAGGCCAGGAGTTCGAGACCAGCCTGGCCAACATGGTGAAGCCCCATCTCTATGAAAAATACAAAAATTAGCCAGGAGTGGTGGCATGTGCCTATAATCCCAGCTACTCAGGAGGCTGAGGCACAAGTATTGCTTGAAGCTTGCAGTGAGCTGAGATCATACCACTGCACTGCAGCCTGGGCAACAAAGCAAAACTCCATCTCAAGAAAAAAAAAACCCTATAATTGATTAATGTCAAAGAGACAAAAAGATATGTCTATAAAACAAATTGGAAGCCATGAAAAAAGAAAGCAAGAAAGAGCTCTGAAAATTAAATATACAGTGATGTGAATAAAATAGGAGTTTCAGAAAGATCAGAGAAAACAGAGGGGGAACAAATCATCAGAGAAATAATAGAAGAAAATTTCCCAGAACTGAAGGATAGAGGTCCTCATATTGATAGTGAGAGGTGAGAGGTGACAGCATGCTGGCAGTCCTCACAGCCCTCACTTGCTCTTGGCGCCTCCTCTGCCTGGGCTCCCACTTTGGCAGCACTTGAGGAGCCCTTCAGCCCACCGCTGCACTGTGGGAGCCCCTTTCTGGGCTGGCCAAGGTGGAAGCCGGCTCCCTCAGCTTGCAGGGAGGTGTGGAGGGAGAGGCGTGAGCGGGAACCGGGGCTGCGTGTGGCGCTTGCTGGCCAGCTGGAGTTCCGGGTGGGCATGGGCTTGGCGGACCCCACACTCGGGGCAGCCGGCCGGCCCTGCCGGCCCCGGGCAATGAGGGACTTAGCACCTGGGCCAGCAGCTGCAGAGGGTGTACTGGGTCCCCCAGCAGTGCCAGCCCACCGGCGCTGAGCTCGATTTCTCACTGGACCTTAGCTGCCTTCCCGTGGGGCAGGGCTCGGGACCTGCAGCCCGCCATGCCTGAGCCTCCCACCCCCTCCATGGTCTCCTGTGCGGCCCGAGTCTCCCTGACGAGCACCACCCCCTGCTCCACGGCTCCCAGTCCCATAGACCACCCAAGGGCTGAGGAGTGTGAGCACATGGTGCGGGACTGGCAGGCAGCTCCACCTGCAGCCCCAGTGCAGGATCCACTGGGTGAAGCCAGCTGGGCTCCTGAGTCTGGTGGAGATGTGGAGAACCTTTATGTCTAGCTCAGGGACTGTAAATACACCAATCAGCACCCTGTGTCTAGCTCAGGGTTGGTGAATGCACCAATCGACACTCTGTAGCTACTCTGGTGGGGCCTTGGAAAACCTTTATGTCTAGCTCAGGGATTGTAAATACACCAATCGGCACTCTGTATCTAGCTCAAGGTTTGTAAACACACCAATCAGCACCCTGTGTCTAGCTCGAGGTTTGGGAGTGCACCAATTGACACTCTGTATCTAGCTGCTCTGGTGGGGCCTTGGAGAACCTTTATGTCGATACTCTGTATCTAACTGATCTGATGGGGACGTGGAGAACCTTTATGTCTAGCTCAGGGATTGTAAACGCACCAGTCAGCGCCCTGTCAAAACAGACCACTCAGCTCTACCAATCAGCAGGACGTGGGTGGGGCCAGATAAGAGAATAAAAGCAGGCTGCCCGAGCCAGCAGTGGCAACCCACTCGGGTCCCCCTTCCACACTGTGGAAGCTTTGTTCTTTCACTCTTTGCAATAAATCTTGCTACTGCTCACTCTTTGGGTCCACACTGCTTTTATGAGCTGTAACACTCACAGCGAAGATCTGCAGCTTCACTCCTGAAGCCAGCAAGACCATGAGCCCACCGGGAGGAATGAACAACTTCAGATGTGCCGCCTTAAGAGCCAACGAGAC
Organism: Hylobates moloch; assembly: GCF_009828535.3. NCBI lineage: Eukaryota > Metazoa > Chordata > Mammalia > Primates > Hylobatidae > Hylobates > Hylobates moloch. Next base: position 221,524 of record NW_026652313.1, read on the forward strand.
CACGAACCCACCAGAAGGAAGAAACTCCGAATACATCTGAACATCAGAAGGAACGAACAACTCCAGACGTGCCACCTTAAGAGCTGTAACACTCACCGCGAGGGTCCGCGGCTTCATTCTGGAAGTCAGTGAGACCAAGAACCCACCAATTCCGGACACAATAGGGCCCACCCAGAACAATTTAAAAACAAAACAATTTCAGGGCACATCATCATCAAATTTCAGAACATCTTGGATAAGGAAAATAATTCTAGAATCTTCCAGAGAGAAAAAGCTGATCACAAAGAAAAAATGGAACAGGACTCAGAAAAATGTTAGAGTTATCACCAGCCACCCTTGATGATTGAAGATAATGGACTGCAACCTAAAAAATTCAGAGGGAAAACGTTTTAGCCTAGAATCCTTTATCAAAGTAAACTATAAATCAAGTCATAGAGGTCTTAAACATTTTCAGATGTACGAAACATGTCTTAAACATTACATCATCTGTGCACCTTTCTTACGAAGCTGGTTAGCAAAATAGGGAAGTAAAACAAGAAAATACAAGATATGGGAGAGAAGATGCAATGAAGAAAAGCAACAAGAAAATTCCTAAGGTTGTAGGAAGGGATGTCCCAGGATCTCTAAAACACGGTCAGGCCAGGGCTGGGTGTGGTGGCTTACGCCTGTAATCCCTGCACTTTGGGAGCCTGGGGCAGGTGGATTACTTGAGGTCAGGAATTTGAGACCAGTCTGGCCAACATGGTGAAACCCCGTCTCTACTAAAAATACAAAAATTAGCCAGAGAATCACTTGAACCGGGAGGCAGAGGTTGCAATGAGTTGAGATTGCACCACTGCACTCCAGCTTGGGTGACCGAGCGAGACTCCATCTCAAAGAAAAACAAAACAAAACAATCAGGCCAGTGAGGAGGGAGAGGGAAGAAACCACCAGGAATAGCTCAGAAAAATGGAACTTAAATGTTTGGGCATAAAAAATATCATTGTTGGCTGGGCGTGATGGCTCACGCCTGTCATCCCAGCACTTTGGGAGGCCGAGGCAGGCAGATCACTTGAGGTCAGGAGTTCAAGACCAGCCTGGCCAACATGGTGAAACCCTGTCTCTACCAAAAAGAAAAATATTAGCTGGGTGCTCTGGCACATGCCTGTAGTCCCAGCTACTCTGGAGGCTGAGACAGGAGAATTGCTTGAACTTGGGAGGCAAGGTTGCAGTGAGCCAAAATACTGCCACTGCACTCCAGCCTGGCAACAGAGTGTGACTCTCTCTCAAAAATAAAATAAAATAAAATAAAATAAAATAAAATAAAATAAAATAA
>NW_026652313.1:222848-283817 GCF_009828535.3 Hylobates moloch
TAAAATAAAATAAAATAAAATAAAATAAAATAAAATAAAATAAAATAGTCAATGATAAGCATATGCAAAGACACTGTAACACTGGGAAAAAATTAACAATAGGTAAATGGAAAACCAAATGATGCAATGCGGCAGTTACTAACTTCAGAAAAAAATGAAAGCTATGCAGGAAAAGAGGTTGTAATGCATTATCTGGCTCTGAGCAATATATTGTCTTAATAATTAATGTTGACTTGATTTAACAAAAAGTTATATACAACTATACTGGGACATGGGGGAAAGAAAGTAAAGTTAGCATAGGGTAGTAAGATCCTAGTGTTTATTCACCATGGTGGGAAGTCAATGGACAAGGACTAAAATTGGCTAGTCAAGACATAGTGACATGAGCATGTAAACTTTTAAAGATATAGAGTAAAATATCAGTGAAATTAGCTAGAAAAGTTGAGCATGGTAACCTGTAGGGCTGGGACTGGGTGTGGGAAAGAGTGCAGTAAGAGACTGTTGTTTTTTTTTCTTTGTTTTTGAGACAGGGTCTTGCTCTATCTCTTAGAATGGAGTAAAATGGCGCAATCATGCCTCACTGCAGCCTTGACCTCCTGGGCTCAAGCGATCCTCCCACCTCCGCCTTCCAAGTAGCTGGAACCACAGGCATGTACCACCACACCCTGCTAATTTTTAAAATTTTTTGGTAAAAATAGAGTCTCACTATATTGCCCTAGCTGTTCTCAAACTCCTGGTTCAAGCGATCCTCCCGCCCCGGGATTACAGGCATGAGCTACTGCACCCAGCCTGTTTTTGTTTTTTTTTTTTAATTACAATCTTTTTAGTACTATTTGACTTTTAAAATGTTACACATGAATATGCTGTTTGTGTGTTCTTCTTTGATAAAAAAAATACAGTCTATCTTAAAATAATCTCATCTGTGGACACTTAAAAATCCTATTTCTGGGCCAATCTGGTAAATCTGCAGTGGTGCTCAGGAATCTGAACTTTTAACTAGAACTTCAAGAAATTTGGAAGCAGATGGTCTATGGATGATACTTTGAGAAACAGCACTTAGGTCCCTCAAATTGTGTACAAAGTATTGTAGGAATGTGCAGCTTTTTGAAGAGAGTTCATAATTTTTCAGATTCTCTTGTGATGCCTCAAACCTAAACAAGTTTAAAAATTACTGTTCTCTGCCTCCTGCTTGCCTGCCTTTATCCAAGAATAATTGAGATTCCATTAATTATTTAAGATCAAAAGCAGAACTAATTATTGTTAAGCGAGTTAAATACTTTATAAAATTCACTAAATGATACAGATTAGAAAGCATTGGCTAAATTTTTAGTCCATTGCTTAGTATATTGCTATGGTGAAAACCAGTGCATTACTACTTGCAATGTGTTGACTAGATTGAAAAAGTTAGTATGAATCCATTGTTACCTACCATGAAGTTGACCAACCCTGTAGCTAAATTATATTCAGTTGAAAAAAAAGTTCGTATGTGGTTATTCAATAATTTTTAAATGGTTATAACTGCCACTTACAAGTACTATAGTCCAACTGGAAAAGTTTAATGCAGGTATTTTGCCAATTGCATACATTTAGACAACATTTTAGTAATTTTATTGTGCAAGCCAGTCTCTCCCAAACTTTTTCAACACTTAAAAAAGAAAATTTAGCTGGGTGCGGTGGCTCATGCCTGTAATCTCAGCACTTTGGGAGGCTGAGGCGGGCGGATTACCTGAGGTCAGGAGTTCGAGAACAACCGACATGAAGAAACTCCGTTTCTACAAAAAATACAAATTAGCCAGGCGTGGTGGTGCATGCCTGTAATCCCAGCTACTCAGGAGGCTGAGGCAGGAGAATTGCTTGAACCCAGGAAGCGGAGGTTGTGGTGAGCCAAGATCGCGCCATTGCACTCCAGCCTGGGCAACAAGAGTGTAACTCTGTCTCAAAAAAAAAAAGAAAGAAAAAGCCACTAGGTCTTGCCACGTTGCCCAGGCTGGTCTCAAATCCCTGGGCTAAGCAACCCTCCTGCCTCAGCTTCCCAAGTAGCTGAGAGTACAGGCATGTTCCATTATGCTCAGCTTTTTTCAACCTTTAAAAATTTGTTTTTTAACAAACACCGCATGTTCTCACTCATAGGTGGGAATTGAACAATGAGAACTCATGGACACAGGAAGGGGAACATCACATTCCGGGTACTGTTGTGGGGTGGGGGGTGGGGGGGGGCGGGGACAGCATTAGGAGATATACCTAATGCTAAATGACGAGCTAATGGGTGCAGGAAATCAACATGGCACATGGATACATATGTAACAAACCTGCACATTGTGCACATGTACTCTAAAACCTAAAGTATAATAAAAAAAAAAAAAAAAAGACTTGTAAAAAAAAAAAATTGTTTTTGTCTTTATAAAACATTATAGGAGTTCATAAGACGTAATTTGGATACCTAGCAAAATGTAATTTTATTTTTGGCATGAAATCCAAAATGGAAGGTATTAAATTTTGATTCATTTTTTATAAACCCTTATACATTAAGAAATTAGAGAAATTAAGTTTTATTTTTGTGGAAATAAAAAGTATAAAACATTTTTAAAAGAAGATGCATCACACAGAAAAGTACAAACCAGCAAGTGACAAGTTAATATTTGTTGAATGAACAGTAACATATAGTATGACCATTATGAGTATTTAAGCTGATTATGTAGTAATTCACATATCAGAGGTGCCTCATTCGTATATCATCTCTGACATTCTTAGGTGTGGCATACCATTTCTTAAAAGTAATAGCAATTCCATGCATAGCACTTACTATATCTCCAGCCTTATTCTAAGCATTTTCTTTGTGTGTATCTCATATTTCCTTTAACCCTGGCAACAACTCTCTGGGAGAAGTAGTAGTAGTATTCCCACTTTTTTTTTTTTTTTTTAAAGGGACAGGGTCTTGCTCTGTCACCCAGGCTGGAGTGCAGTGGTGCAATCATAGTTCATTGCAGCCTTGAACTCCTGAGTTCATGTGATTCTACCACCTTAGCCTCCCGAGTAGCTGGGACGACAGCCGTACACCACCACATCTAACTTTTAAAAAAATTTTTTTTAGAGATGAGGTCTCAGTATGTCACCCACGCTGGTCTCAAACTCCTGGGCTCAAGCAATCCTCCTGCCTCAGCCTCCCAAAGTGCTGGGATTACAGGTGTGAGCCACTGTGCCCAGCCTCAAATTTGTAATTCTTAAACATAAACAAAATTGCATTGTTCTCAATGACAGATGGAGCTAAATTTAATTTATTCACTCTTATGAATGAAGCTTACACTGCAAGAATGAGACAGGTTCAATAATAATTTATATTTTTAATTTTTTAATACTTGTAAATGCTAAGAAACCTTATTCACATAAATAAGTAGGTGAAAATGGAAGGAGTTTGTAGCAGCATATAATTATAATTTTTTGTTCCAAAATATATTTTTTAAAATCACCATATTCTCCCCATTTACTCTGATGTGATTATTACGCATTGAATACTATATAAAAGTATCTCAGCCAGGTGGGGTGGCTCATGCCTGTAATCCCAGCACTTTGGCAGGCTGAGGCAGGTGGATCACCTGAGGTCAGGAGTTCGAGACCAGCCTGGCCAACATGGTGAAACCCTGTCTCTACTAAAAACATAAAAATTAGCTTGGCATGGTGGCAGGCACCTGTTATCCCAGCTATTCGGGAGGCTGAGGCAGGAGAATCGCTTGAACCTGGGAGGTGGAGGTTGCAGTAAGCCAAGATCGTGCCACTGCACTCCAGCCTGAGTGACAAGAGTGAAACTATCTCAAAAAAAAAAGAAGTATCCGTGTACCCCACAAATATATACACCTATGTCTTATCCACAAAAATTAAAAATTGAAAGCTGAAAAAAATCACCATATTCTATCATCAAAAATTATATTGGTGTCCAGCACATGAAAACTCCTTATTAAAAGTTAACATTAACTTCCAATTGTTTTTAAACAGACTTTCTATTCTTTTTTCAGTCTTTTTTAAAGCAGTTTCTGCATTGCTTTAATCATTACAGGTTTACAAGGTATTTTGATATCTGTTAGGGCAAATTTTTCACTTACCCTTTGCCATTTTTTTCCTGTTTTTCTAATTTAAATTTTTATTTTTAATTGACAATAATTGTATATATTCGTGGGGCACTATGTGGTGTTTTAATATTTGTATACATTATGGAATGATTATGTCAAGCTTATCCATCACCTCATATACTTTTTTGTAATGATAGCATTTAAAATATATATATTTTTGCAATTTTGAAATATACAATACATTATTATTAGCAATGGTCACTGAGCTGCGCAATACATCTCGAAAACTTATTCCTCCTGAATAAAACTTTGTACCCTTTGGTCAATATCTCCCTGTCCCCATCCGACATTCTACCCCGGATCCCTGGAAACTGTACTCTCTGCTTCTATGAGATCCACTTTTTCAGATTCCACACAAAAGTGAGATCACATAGTATTTGTCTCTTTGTGCCTGGCTTATTTCACTTGCATAATGTCCTCCATCCAGGTTTATCCGTGCTGCAAATGACAAGATTTCTTTCTTTTTTTAAGGCTGAATAGTATTCCATTGTGTATATATACCACATTTTCTTTATCCATTCCTACTGATGGACACTTAGGTTGATTCCATATCTTGGCTATTGTGAATAGTGCTGCAGTGAACACGGGAGTGCAGACATCTTTTCAAAATACTGATGTCAGTCCTTTTGAATATATACCTGGAAGTGGGATTGCTGGCTATTCTCTTTCAAAAAAATTTTTTTTGGCTCATAGATATCTTTCCTAGTAGATTTTATAATTGACTTGTCAAGTTCTAAAAATTTGAGTTGGAGTATTTATTAAAATAAATTAAATTTTAGGTTAATTTCAGCATATTTGATACCATTCCATACTGATTCTTCTCACCCAGGAACCCAGTAAGTCTCTCCCTTTTACAAGCCTTTTCTCATGTCCCACAATAATGTTTTATAGTTTTCTTTTCATGGATTTCACATATTTCTTTTTGAATTTACAATCACATGTATTTTAGTTACTTTAAATGTATTTTTTATTTCTCCTCCCTCTCTCTCTCTCTCCCTTCCTTTTTTCTTTTCTCTTTCTTTCTCTCTTGTCTTCCGAAATAGACTGCAAACTCTTGTAGGATTGGGAATGGATTGCCCTTATAACCTTGTAAGTGCCTAGGATAAAGCCATGCTAGACTGGTTGCTAAGGAAAGAAATACTTGTTGAATAAATAAATAAATGAAAGGCTTGATTCATAAACTAGAAATGCAACAAGAAGAATCTGGGGAGTTTGCCAGGAAAAGCCTCAAAAGAATTATAATCCCTCACAAATGGATAATAAATTGTGGCTTGGTTATTCCATAGGCCAGATCTAAAGAGAAAAAAATGACTTGGTTGTTAGACAAATTCTCCCAACATGGATTCGCTCAGAGAAGATCCAGAGGAGATAAATATATATGCTTCTGATTTCTTCAGACTTTGAGAAAAAATGCCAACTTTTTCTACCTGTGAGGCCCTTTGAAACACTATTTCCATTGAATAATACAAGGATAAACAAAAATTTTCTTTTAAAAAGGATGTATGCCTCCTGAATGTTACAGATTTAAATTGCCTTTTAAATAAGAAATGTGGGCTGGGTGCAGTGGCTCATGCCTGTAATCCCAGCATTAGTAGAGACGGGGTTTCACCGTATTGGCCAGGCTGGTCTTAAACTTCTGACCTTGTGATCCACCCGCCTTGGCCTCCCAAAGTGCTGGATTACAGGCATGAGCCACCACGCCCAGCCCACATTTCTTATTTAAAAGGCAATTTAAATCTGTAACATTCAGGAAGCATACATCCTTTTTAAAAGAAAATTTTTGTTTATCCTTGTATTATTCAATGGAAATAATGTTTCAAAGGGCCTCACAGGTAGAAAAAGTTGGCATTTTTTCTCAAAATCTGAAGAAATCAGAAGCATATATTTATCTCCTCTGGATCTTCTCTGAGCGAATCCACATCTACATGATGTTGGTCCTGGAGATGGGATGAAGGTTCCTTTCACACCTCATTTTCACTTTTGAACCACTCCTCCTCCCTAAAAATCTCCAGCTTTGAATCTCATGGCATCAGTTTAACCACCTACTCTCCCTCATGGTCACTTGCCCTCATTTCTCAGATGTTAGCAGCTCAGTATGGGGTCACTTTCTCCAACAGTACACATAGCATAATTCTAAGTAATTTTAATATCCAAAAGGGTCAGCTTTCATGTCTTAGCCTCAATTCTTTCACCTCCCTTCTTCCTGTGATTGGGCTTTTCACTCTGTATCAGCCACTCACTGTGAGATCATACCCTAGACTTTGACATAGTCAGTAACAGTAACTCCATATTCCCCATGTCCAGCATTCTCCATGTCTCATATCCCTACCCCAGCCATTCTTTCACTCCACTGAGGTCTACCGTCCCTGATTCTGCTACCTTTATGCTATGCCTCCTTATTTTCAGATTCTCTCATTCCTTGTTGCTTAGTATACATCCGTTGGTCAACTGTAATCACTCCGTGGCAGTTATAGTTGTCCACAAAAATCCATCCTCTCCTTTCTCAAAAGTGACAGAATTGTAGCTAAGCACAATTGTAGCTAAGCTAACCATACATATGACATTTCCTGGGCTTTCTTGCATTTAAGTGTAACCATCAGACTAAAATTTTGCCAGTGGAATATAAACCAAAGTAATATGTGGCACCTGCAGGCTAGGCCCTTAAAGCAAGGGCTTCCTCTTCAAGCTTTTCTTCCCCCTCCTGGTAAATGGTAAAAGATGTGTCTGCCAACCAGTTTCTATGATTCAAATGAGGAAAACGCACTAGGATGTGGAAGAGAAACAAGACGGAAAGACGGATCCCCAGTCCCTAAATGATTCTTTGAAGATGAGACCCAGTGACCCGAAATGGTCACTTCTGACTGTTGCTTGATGTAGAAATAAATATCTGACTTAAGTCACAGAATTAATGTTGGGTTGCTTTGTTATAGCAATCTAGCTTTGTTCTAAATAACACAACTCTCAACTTATTTGGTGCTCTCTCACTTGCTAATACTAGCATGGAAAAACCTAACAACCCTGGTTAAAACTCTATCTCTTCCTCACCTGCATTCATCCATGGAGTCTGGCCAGAGAAAACTCTTAAAGATTAGATTCTTGGCCACCAAATTCCAGTATGATTTTAATGCTGCCTAGCAATCATACCATACCTTTCTAGTACCTTCACTTCCCACCCTCCTAGACAAACGATTTTTGCCCTTTCTCAGACCTCCAACACTTTGTCCCCCAACCTCACTCTTCATGGATAACCAGCATCTGTTTCATTAAGGGAACCGAGGCTTCAGAAGAGAATTTCAACTACCTCTTATTTCCCTACCCTCTCACATCTGTGCCCACGTTCTAGTCCATTTTGTGCTGCTGTAAAAAAAATACCTGAGACTGGGTAATTTATGAAGAAGAGAAATTAATTTTCTCGCAGTTCTGGAGACTGGGAAGTTTAAGGCACCAACAGTTTTGGTTGTCTGGTGAGAGCTGTTCTCTACTTCCAAGATGGCTTATCATCCGAGGAGATGCAGGCTGTGTTCTCACATGGTGGAAGGCAGAGGGGCAAGTGAGCCGAATGCTGCATGAAGCCTCGTTTATAAAGGGCTTTAACCCACTCATGAGAGAGGAGCCCTTGTGGCCTAATCATCTGTTAAGGCCCCAGCTCTGAGTACTATCACATTGACAACACCTGCATTTTGGAGGTGACACATTCAAACCATAGCAGCCAATGTTCTGTCTTGCCTTGCCTCCTGTTATTGTGGATATAATGTCCTGTACTCCTATTTATGACCAACACTTCCACATTTGCACCAGCTCTCATCCCTTCTTGGCTATTCAAAGACGTTCCTCCAAAGAGTCTCCTTTCTCCCTCACATCATCACATTAAACCGAGTGTGGTGGCTCATGACTGTAATTCCAACAATTTGGGAGGCTGAGGTGGGAGGATGGCTTGAGCCCAGGAGTTTGAGATCAGCCTGGGCAACATATCGAGACCCCCCATCTCTGAAAATAAAAAAGAACTATTTAAAAAATATTTGGCCTGGCATGGTGGCTCACATCTGTAACCTCAGCACTTTGAATGGCTGAGATGGATAGATGGCTTGAGCCCAGGAGTTGGAGACCAGCCTGGGCAACATGGTGAGACTCCATCTCTATAAAAAAATTTTTTTAATTAGCTGGGTGTGGTGGTGCACACTTGTAGTCCCAGCTATTTGGGATGCTGAGGTGGGAAAATCACTTGAGGCCAGCAGGTTGAGGCTGCAGTGAGTCGTGATCATGCCACTACACTCCAGCCTGGGAAACTGAGTAAGACCTTGTCTCAAAAAAACAAAAAAAATTTTTTTTTTCAAGCATACACAAAGGTAGAGAGACAGGATAATGAGCCTTGTATATCATTACCCAGTTTCAACCATTAGAAACATTTTACCAATCTTATGTCATTTATTCTTCTTCCCCACATTTTCTAGTTTTTTTTTTATTTTGACAACCTTGCCTTTGTCTGTTTTCTAAAGTATTTTAAAGCAAATCCCAGACATCATACTATTTTGCCTATAAATACTCCAATACACGGCCAGGCGTGGTGGCTCACGCCTGTAATCCCAGCACTTTGGGGGGCTGAGGTGGGTGGATCACAAGGTCAGAAGATCAAGATCATCTTGGCTAGCACGGTGAAACCCCGTCTCTAATAAAAATATAAAAAATTAGCCAGGCATGGTGGCGGGTGCCTGTAGTCCCAGCTACTTGGGAGGCTGAGGCAGGAGAATGTCGTGAACTCAGGAGGTGGAGCATGCAGTGAGCCGAGATCACGCCACTGCACTCCAGCCTGGGCGACAGAGCAAGACTCCATCTCAAAAATAAATAAATAAATAAATACTCCAATACACATCTCTAACATATAATGACTTTAAAAATGTCAATCACAACAGCAATGAGATCATATCTAACAAATCTAAATATAAAGCTAGGTTTTAAAATTCCTAGATTGTTTCAAAAAACTTCATTTATGTAGATTTGCTCAAATCAGCCTTTAAACACATTGTATTTGGCTGGTATGTTTTTTAAGTCTTTTGTCATCTCTAACAGTATTCCTCCCCCATGTTTTCATGCCATTTATATGACTTATTTTTAAAAAACAGATCATTGTTTCCTGTAGAAGTTCCCACATTCTGGATTTGGCTGCTTGCATCCTCATGGTTTTATTTAACATGTTCATCTTTCTTCCATATTTCCTGTGTATTGGTAGTTATATCTAGACACTTGATTCTTCTCTCTTGAATTCATTCCAGTCATGCTTTCACCATGTTGGGGCTCAGAACAGGATCCCCCAAAGTATGGCACTTTGCCATGCTATGTATTTTGAATGAAAGGAGATTTCAAGGCCTCAGAAGCAAGGTCTCTCTGACATTCTTCTATTCTCCTGTCTCTCACCCCATTTTCTCCCCAAAAGCAAATCATGGAAACCAGAATTCTCTTCCCCAAGGTGGTTCACAGAAATGAGAACTCCTGTCCCAAAAGCAAGCCATAAAACCTAGAAAGGTTACTCTCTCCCTTCCTCCTTCTCTCTTCTCCCTAGAAGACCCTCGCTCCAGAGGGGTCCTGCCCCACACCAGAGAGGAAGAAACGTTACACAGAGAGGCCAAGAAAAATCTGAACAGACAGGACTTGCTGGATATCCCCTCTTAGCCTGTTACTATTAGAGCATACACTTTTTGTCTAAACACATTTCTACATGGCTGTCCATTCTTTGTTGAATCTACACATAAATATAGTTCTCCCAGGATTTTAGGGCTTCATTTCTGAAGGCTCTTGTGTTATGTAAAACTTTGATTATATGAATCTGTTATGCTTTTCTCTTGTTAACCTGCATTTTGTTATAGGAATGTTAGCTGTGACCCTTATGATGTGGAGGAAAGGTACCACCTTCCTCCTCCTGCAACTGCGACTGTTGCTCTAAAGCTGTGTGTGTCTTCAAGTTTGTTAGTGACCTGTGTTGCTAACTCTAATGGTCTCAACCCTCATCTTCTCCGATCCATCAGCAGTGTTTGACACTATTGATCACTTTCTCCTCATCGGTGGGTTTCATTATTAGGCTTACAGGATACCACACTTTCGTTGTTTTACTTTTACCTCATTTTTTGCTCCCTGTCAGTCTCTTTTCCTGCTGGCTCCTCTTTATGATTCCTACCTCTAAATGGTGGCATGCTCTCGGATTAGTTCTTATTCTCTTTTCCTCTCCATCTGCATTGACTCCATGGTGACCTCATCTAGTTCTCAGGCTTTAATAACTATTTTTACATGCTGAATTCTGGTTTTGGGGTTTGTTGTTGTTGTTGTTTTGAAACAGGGTCTCACTCTGTCACTCAGGGTGGAGAGCAGTGGCATGGTCATGGGGCTCACTGCAGCTTCCACTTCCTAAGCTCAGATGATCCTTCCCCCTCAGCCTCCCAAGTAGCTGGGACCACAGGTGAGTGCCACCATGCCTGGCTAATTTTTGTATTTTTTGTAGAGATGGGGTTTTGTCATGTTGCCCAGGTTGGTCTCAAACTCCTGGGCTCAAGTAATCGGCCCACCTTAGCCTCCCAAAGTGCTGGGATTACAGGCATGAGCCACCATGCCTGACCCCTGTAAGGGCTGACTTCTTAATTTGTAGCTTCAGCCTAGATCTCACCCAAGAAATCAGAATTCATGTAACCAAACTGTTTCTTTGATATATCCATTTGAATGTCTAAAAAGCTTCTCAGGTTGATCACATTAATCATTTAACACCTGACTTCCTTCCAAATCTGCTTCTCTTGTAGTTTGCTTCATTTCAGTTGATGGCAATTCTGTCTTTCCAGTTTTTCAGGCCAAAAATCTTACAGTCATTCTAGACTCTTTTTCTCTACCCATATCCAATCTGTTGGCAAATTCAGGTGACTCTACTTTCAAAATATACCCCAAATCTGGTCATTTCTCACCACCTCTACTACTGTCATCTTGATTCAGTTCACTGCCACCTCTTGCCTCATACCGTAGCCTCCTAACTGTTCTCTCCTCTGTTCTTATCACAGCAGTAAAGTGGTCTTTTAGAAATGTAGTTTACACAAGGTCACTCCTCTGCTCAAAATGCCCCAATGATTTTCTGTCTGCTTAGAGTAAAAGCTGAAGCCTTTAAGATGACGTAGTAGACTCTCCACGTCCTGCCCTACTAATATTTCCCTGACACATCTCCCAATATTCTCCTTCTTCACTTATTCCACTCCAGCCACTCTCGTTTCTAGCAATATGCCTCACACTGTTCTCAACTTGGGCCTTAGTATTTGGTGTTCTGCCTGGGCTGTTCTTCCCTGAACCTTCCTCACCTCCTCAGGTTTTGATCTTTCCCAACCACCCTCTTTAAAACTACATTCCCCTAAAAGTACACGTGAGGAATCAATAGGCATAGCATTTGTGTTTCTCTTTGATTTTTATTATTACTTTTCTCAATCTTCTCATTCTTTGCCAGCATTTGTGTTTTGATAAATATTGCCAAATTACCATCACCAATAATGTATGAGCATGTAAGTTTCTCCCATAGATTGACCAATTGAGGCTACTAACTTGAATTTTTGACAATCACTGTGTAGTTTTAACTGGCATTCCTTATTTGAGAGCCATTTTTATTTCCACGTCTGAAAACTGTAAGCACATATCCCAGGCTCACTTTTCTAAGGATGTTGGTGTTTCTCTTATTTGTAGAAGCTCTTTGTACATTAGGGAAATGAGCACTTTGTCTGTGATATGAGTTGGAATAAAATTTTCCTGGTTTGTCATTTGTCTTTGACTTTATTTATGGTGGGTTTTTCTACGCAGAATTTTTTTTAATTGGAAGTCTAATTTATTCATATTTTCTTTTATGTGTTCTGAGTATTATATTTTAAAAGTCCTCTCCCACCTGAGATATATATACATATTTTTTTCATCAAACTTTTAAACATATATATATCTTTTTATCTATCTGGAATTCATTTTGGGACAAGGTGTGAAGTATACTTCTAACTTTAATTTTTTTCCCATATGGCCACCCATGTGTCTCCATACCATTTATTGGATACTCCACTGTTTTCTCCATTGACATGAAATGCAGAATGAAAGGCAGAATTTAATGGTTGTGAGCTGAAGTTGAGGTACCAGCATTTTCTCTTTGTGAAACCTGTTTTGGCAGAGGCCTTCTGCATGCCACTGAGAGCTAGAAACAAGTCAAACCTGTAAAGTGCTGAAAGCCCACACCCAGAAAATGCATGGATAATGTCTCCAAATTGTAGCTTGAGATGTTGTGAGCACATGATTCTGATATAATTAGTTCTCCACCCCACGCACATTCTCTCCAATAATGTCAAAGGGTGGCAAATAGTCACATAGTTTTTGGTTGGTTGTTTTGCAGACTGATTCCATCTACATTTGATGAAGTCCACACCTTAATATTTGCAAATCATCTTGAACTATGGATAACAAAGGTGCTACTGCAATCCTCACATTATCTTTTAGATTTCCAGAATGTTGTGATTTCAGCATTCTAGGCTTAATGAAGTTTTATTTAAATTGTATAAATGTATCCATCTGTGCTTAACTAACTGAAACAGAGCCACTGGGTATGGAGAATGAGGGCTGAAGCTTTCGGGGATGGGAAACAACTTTCAAATTGGTGATATCATATGAGACCATTATAGGGAGTTCACCTGGCATCTGTCTACTAGGCCGCTTTTTAAACTAGGACACACATCTATTGTTCAGTGATAATTATACTGATAAGGACACGAAGAGGCTGTAAAATCCTGCTGAACTATCTGAAATAGTTTTGTATCATTAGAGGTAATTATGAGAAATGCAATTTACATTTTAAAGCTATTTGACTGTATTTCTTAATGGAAGTACTTAGTGGTTAGGAGTTTTTTTCAAGACACAAACAGGAGTGCAATCTGGATTCTTGTACTTTTTCTCTGAATGACTTTAGCTAGTTACTTAACCTCTGTAAGCCTTAATTTTCTCATATGTAAAACGGTGATAATAATAGTACTTACTATTACAGAGATTAGTGAGAAAATCTATTTAGAACATAAATGCTAAGGCATTTCCACTGAATCTTATTAGCAAAGATCAAAAAGTTTAAAAATACATTTGTTGGTAAGAGTCTGGTGGAGATAGGTACTCTCATACATTGCTTGGGGGAGTGTAAATTAGTGTAGCCATTACATAAGACAGTTTGGCAATACTTATCAAAAATTAAAGCCCACATACTTTATTTTTAATTTTATGTATGTATGTATGTATGTATGTATGTATGTATGTGTATTTGAGACAGGATCTCACTCTGTTACCCAGGGTGCAGTGCAGAGGCATGGCTCACTGGAACCTCAACCTCTCAGGCTCAAGTGATCCTCCCATCTCGACCTCCCCAGTAGCTGGGACTACAGGCATGCACCACCATGCCCGACTAATTTTTGTATTTTAGGTAGAGATGGGATTTCACCATGTTGTCCAGGCTGGTCTCAAACTCCTGGGTTCAAGAGATCTGCCCACCTCAGACTCCCAAAGTGCTGGGATTATAGGCATGAGCCACTGTGCATGGCTCACATACATACTTTACGACCAGCAATTCCTCTTGCTAGAATTTCTCAAACAGATGTACTTGTAAATGAGTGAATTGATACCTATATGTGGATATTTATTGTAATGCTGTTATGGTAGGGAAAGTATGGAAACAACCTAAATCTCCATCTATAAGGGGCTGCTTTGATGGATTTATGCAATCAAATACAGGTTGAGAATCCCTTATCCAAAATTCTTGGGAACAGACATGTTTCAGATTTTGGATATTTTTGGATTTTGGAATATTTCCATATACATGATGAGATATCTTGGGACTCAAGTCTAAACACAAAATTCATTTATATTTCATGTACACTTTATACACATAGCCTGAAGTTAATTTTATACAATATTTTTAACAGCTCTGTGCATGAAACAAAGTTTTGATTGTGTTTTGACAGCAACCTGTCACATGAGGCCAGGTGTGGAATTTTCCACTTGTGGCATGTGAGCCCTCAAAAAGTTTTGGATTTAGGGAGCATTTCAGATTTCAGATTTTTGGATTAGAGATACTCAATGCTGTGGTTTGGAAGTTTGTTCCACTAAACCCCTTGTTGACATCTGATTCCCAATGTTAGAGGTGGAGCCTAATGCAAGGTGTTTGGGCCTCGGCAGTGGATCCCTCATGAATGGATGAATCCCCTCCCACCTCCTAGGGGAGAGGAGTGGATCAATTTTCACTCTATTAGTTCCCACAAGAGCTGATTGTTAAAAAAGAGCCTGGCACCTCCTCTTTCTCTCTTGATCTCTGCACACAGCAGCTCCCCTTCACATTCTTCTATGAGTGCAAGCAGCCTGTGGCCCTTACCAGATGCAGAATCACAATCATGCACTTTTTCAGACATCACAATCATGAGCCAAATAAACCTTTTTTTCTTTATAAATTACCCAGCCTCTAGGCACAGTGGCTCATGCCTGTACTCCCAGCATTTGGGGGGCCGAGGCAGGTGGATCGCTTGAGCCCAGGAGTTCAAGATGAGCCTGGGCAACAAAGTGAGATCCTGTCTCCACAAAAATAAAAAAATATAAAAAGTTAGCTGGTACGATGGTACACACCTGTGGTCCCAGCTTCAAGGGAGGCTGAGGCAGGAGGATTGCTTGATTGTGGGAGGTAGAGGCTGCAGTAAGCCATGATCATGCCACTGCACTCCAGCTTGAGTGACAAAGTGAGACCTTGTCTAAAAAAAGTTAAAAATAAATTAAAAATAAATAAATAAAATAAACTACCCAGCCTCAGGTTTTTCTCTATAACAACACTAAACAGACTAAGACACTCAACCTGAACCATGCCAGAAAAAAGAATGAGGAAACATTTATGTTATGACAAGGGGTACTGCCAAGATACAGTGTTAATTAGAAGAAGCAAAGTATAAAACAGTGCAAAAATGAGTGACAAGTAGATGATACATGTACATATTTGCTGTATAATCACGGAAAATGGTAGCACTAAATTTCTCTAAAGCTTGAATTTGGGTAGTTGAGTGGCCAAGAAAATTTTCACTGTTTATTCCTTTTCATCTTTTGATTGTACTTTGTGAATGTGTAGCTTTTTAAAAAATAAAATGGACCGGGTACAGTGGCTCATGCTACTTTGAGAGGCCGAGGCAGGAGGATCACGTGAGTCCAGGAGTTTAAGATCAGCCTGAGCAACAAGGTGAGACCCCCATCTCTGCAAAAAATTAAAATATTATCCAGGCATTGGGGAACATGCCTGTAGCCCCAGCTATTCGGGAGGCTGAGGCAGGAGCATTACATGAGCCCAGGAGGTCCAGGCTGCGCTTCAGCCTGGGTGAAAAAGTGAGACCCTGTCTCTAAAAAATAAGTACATAAATAAATGAAATAAAACATATATAAAATATATGGAACACTCATGATACAGGGTAAGCATGCAATAAATGTTAACACTTATTTTAAATGTTCAATTAATGATAAAGATTATCTTCCACTAAAATAAAGATATCCAGAGACTAAAAAAAATACCTGTTTAAAAATTGAAATACTAGGTCAGATGCAGTGGCTCACACCTGTAATCCTAGCACTTTGGGAGGCCGAAGGAGGAAGATCACATGAGCCTAGGAGTTTGAGGCTGTAGTGAGTTATGGTACTACCATTGCACTCCAGCCTGAGTAATAGAGACCCTGTCTCAAAAAAAAAATTATGATATATAAGTAATTTTAAACAATTGGTCTTAGTTTTCAGTTATAAGGACATTTTTTGGGGGGACCCATGAAGTCCTACAATCTGGTCCTTTATCATTTACATCTCTAATAAAGGTATTAAAATATCCAGTAATTTAAGAAAATCTACTTATATGCAAAGCATATGACTAGAAGGAAAAGTTTTCATATACAAATGAAAATTTGTCATGATTTAGTCTTTGAGCTATTGAAGGTTTGGTAGATAATAGATGTCATTTAAACTTCTCTCAAACATTACCAGATTTTGAAAAATGAATAAAAATACTGAACATATTTTAGATAGATTTATTTATACATAGTTGTGTTTTGTTTATAGTCCTGAGCTTTGAGCAAATCTGGATAAATTGAGAAAAAATGAAAAATGGAGAATTTATTTCCATTTGTGTTTTCTTTCTTTTCTTCTTTTCTTTTTTTTTTTTTTTTTTGCCTAGGCTGGAGTGCAGTGGCGTGATCTTGGCTCACTGCAACCTCCACCTCCCGGGTTCAAGCGATTTTCCTGCCTCAGGCTCCTGAGTAGCTGTGACTACAGGCATGCGCCACCATGCCCAGCTAATTTTTGTATTTTTAGTAGAGACGGGGTTTCACCATGTTGCCAGGCTGGTCTCGGACTCCTGACCTCAAGTGATCCGCCCACCTCAGCCTCCCAATGTGCTGGTACTACAGCCATGAGCCACCGCACCTGGCTCTTCCTTTCTCCCTCCCTCCCTTCCTTCCTTCTTTCCTTCCATCCTTTCTTTTCTTTCTTTATTCCTCCCTCCCTTCCTTCCCTCCCTTCCTTCCTTCCATCCTTTCTTTTCTTTCTTTATTCCTCTCACCCTTCCTTCCCTCCTTTCCTTCCCTTCCTTCCCTCCCTTCCTTCCCTCCCTTCCTTCCCTCCTTCTCCTTCCCCTTCCCCTTCCCCTTCCCCTCCCTTCCGACAGATCTCACTATGTTGCCCAGGCTGGAGTGAGTGGCTACTCACAGGTGCCATGATAGCGCACTGCAGCCTTGACCTCCTGGCCTCAAGTGGTCCCACCTCAGCCTCCTGAATAGCTGGAACTACAGGTGCACACCACCATGCCTCACTTCTTTTCGCATTTGACTTATATGTATTTAGGCCATCAGGCTGTTCTAGCCTTTTTTTTTTTCAATAAGCTACACATGTAGGTTTCTCATGTTTGTTAGATATTCCGTTATTAACATTCTATTTTGTTCTCTCTTACACTTGGTAATAACAGCTTCACTTATTTTATTGGTTTTTAATTCTTTAGACAGAAACATTGATATGGTTTGGCTGTGTCGCCAACCAAATCTCATCTTGAATTGTAGTTTCCATAATCCCCACATGTTGTGGAGAGAATTGAATCATGGAGGTGGTTTCTCCCATCTTGTTCTCTTGATAGTGAGTTATTTCTCACAAGATCTGATGGTTTTATAAGGGGCTTGCTTCCCCCTTAGCTAGGCATTCATACTTCTCCTTGCTGCTGTCATGTGAAGAAGGATGTGTTTGCTTCCCCTTCCGCCACAATTGTAAGTTTCCTGATCCCTCCCCAACCATGCTGAACTGTCAGTCAATTAAACCTCTTTCCTTTCTTTTTTTTTTTTTTTTTTTTTTTTGGAGATAGAGTCTCACTCTGCTGCCCAGGCTGGGTTCAGTGTCACAGTCATAGGTCACTATAGCCTTGAGCTCCTGGGCTCAAGTAATTCTCCCACCTCAACCTCCTGAGTAGCTGGGACTATAGGCATCCACCACCACACCTGGCTAATTTTTGTATTTTTAGTAGAAATGGGGTTTTACCATGTTGGCCAGGCTGGTCTTGAACTCCTGGTCTCAAGTGACCCACCCACCTCGGCCCCCCAAATTGCTGCAATTACAGGCTTGAGCCACCACACCTGGCCAAATCTCTTTCCTTTATAACTTAACCAGTCTCGCTGGGCTCAGTGGCTCATGCCTGTAATCCCAGCACTTTGGGAGGCCAAGGCGGGTGGATTGCCTGAGGTCAGGAGTTTGAGACCAGCCTGGACAACATGGTGAAACTCCATCTCTACTAAAAATACAAAAATTAGCTGAGTGTGGTGGCATGTTCCTGTAGTCCCAGCTACTTGGGAGGCTGAGGCAGGAGAATCGCTTGAATCCGGAGAGCGGAGGTTGTAGTGAGCCAAGATGGCACCATTGCACTCCAGCCTGGCAACAGAGAGAGACTTTGTCTCCAAAAAAAAAAAAAAATTACCCAGTCTCAGGGATGTCTTTTTTATTAGCAGTGTGAGAATGGACTGATATAAACAGTTTTTAGGCCTTGTTACCTCTATGATGTTAGCATGTGTCCCTCTAGACTCTAATCTTGTAGCCTAGTATTTTCCAACATTTAATTTATTAAAACATTTCATTTATTAAATCAAATAGCACATCTCCTATGAAATCGTTAGAAACCTGCAAAGTTGGATAGCCCAATTTTTCTCTCATGATTCTTAATGCTACCTCCATTTTATAACACATTTTATAATGCTCTTTCTCTTTCAGTAAACCGTGAACTCTTCAAAAGCAGCAGCACTGTTTTTCACTGTTATAACCATGTGCACAGCCCGACGTGTATTAGGTACTCAATAATATCTGCAGAATAAAGACTAATTTTTCCCAGTAGATATGTTATATCCTAATGAAATCACTTCAGCAAATATTATCACTATATTGTAATATTAGGGTATTTTAATTCAATATAAAAGTAAATCAAATGAAGAATGCAGAGTCTTTATCCAGCATATCTCAAAATTAGACTATAGAGGAATTCTGTTTTCCAAGATCAAATTTCAAATTAATTTCATAACAAATAATTGTGATCTAAATTGCCTATTTTAAGCTGAAATGATTGATATGTGTGTGTGTTTGTGTGTGTGTGTGTGTGTGTGTGTGTGTGTGTGTGTATGAGCTGAACATGTAGCCTCCTTCTGACAACATGGTCCCATGATCACTTTTAAGGAAATGTTCAAGAAGTAATTGACCCTGTTGGTTAATTTTTCTCAGGAGAAACAACTCATATCACTAATGATCAAAACAAAATTGTCATTTTTTGACAGTTGTCCCCAAACATCTAGACAGACTGTTAGATTAATGCTTTTAGCGACCTAGGAGGGCATGTTTTACAGTCTGCTGTAGAAACAAGAGTAGCTGTGACAATTTGGCTATGGGGTAACTTCTTTCCTTCTTTGTGAAATAGGAGCATAATACCAGCCTCACAGGTATGTTTTTATTTTTTTTATATATGAAATGTTTATTTTAGCTTTATTTGTATTGTCAAAAACTTAAACCAAACTGAGGTCAACCTGGAAAGAAATAGTTGAATAAAACTGGTACATTCCTGCAATGGAACTGTGCATCTATTAAAAACAAATGATCATATCTATGTCAGTTGAACTGGATATATGTCCATCGTATAGTAAGTGAGAAAAACATATCACAGGATAAGTAATTGCACTTTGGTTAAAAAAATAAAAAAAAATAAAAAAGGCCGGGCGCGGTGGCTCACGCCTGTAATACCAGCACTTTGGGAGGCTGAGGCGGGCGGATCACGAGGTCAAGAGATTGCGACTATCCTGGCTAACACGGTGAAACCCTGTCTCCACTAAAAAAATACAAAAAAATTAGCTGGGCGTGGTGGTGGGTGCCTGTAGTCCCAGCTACTCGGGAGGCTGAGGCAGGAGAATGGCATAAACCCAGGAGGCGGAGCATGCAGTGAGCTGAGATCAAGCCACCGCACTCCAGCCTGGGAGACTGAGTGAGACTCTGTCTCAAAAAAAAAAAAAAAAAGCCCACAAGGCATAACTCCCAATTTCTGCTTAAACAGCATTTTGTTTATGCTTAAAAGGAATGGAGGAATAACTTTCTCTCCATTCCTCTTTGGTAGAGTCACTTGAGCATGTATGCTGTTTTTTCCCACCTCACAGGTTTAGTAGCCAAGGTCTACTTTTTAAATTGACAAATAAAAATTTTATATATTTATGGTGTACAATATAGTGTTTTGATATATGTATACATTGTGGAATGATGGTCAACATTTTTTATGATACTTTGCACAGATTTCTGGAGCTTCAACAGGTTCCACAATTTAAACAGATCCATTGCTGCAATCTGAGAAATGTCATAACCCTCACTGGAACCCTCCTTCTTAATGAAGTGAGATATTCCTTTCAGTGGGCAACAATACAAACCCATTTTTTTTTTGCTCCTCACTAGTATCCAGGGCACATAAATTACTCTTTAGTCAACAGCATAGAAATCCTGAATTTCCTGTTGTCACTAGTGATTTCAATTATGACATAATCCCAGCACTTTGGGAGGCCGAGGCAGGTGGATCACTTGAGGTCAGGAGTTCGAGACCAGCCTCGCCAACATGGTGAAACCCCATTTCTACTAAAAATACAAAAATTAGCCAGATGTGGTGGCACGCACCTGTAATCCCAGCCACTTGGGAGGCTGAGGTGGGAGAATCGCTTGAATTTAGGAGGCGGAGGTTGCAGTGAACTAAGATCGCGCCATTGTACTCCAGTCTGGGCAACAGAGCAAGACTCTGTCTCAAAAAAAAAAAAAAAAAAAAAAAAAAAAAAGGTCCAGCTCATATAGGAAAAAGTCAGAGAGAATTGCATAAGGAATCTGGTAGCCATTAAGCCCTGTGGCTTTACTAAACTTATTCATCCTTCAAATTTGAATTCTATAAATCTATACAACTAGACAGTATTATTTGGCCACTTGCAAAAATAGTATGTATTCATTTGTTTGTTTTTGACAGTTAGTACAAGAAAATACCTTGGGGAGGAGTAATTCTCTGTTTTGGTTTTATCAAGAATGGTACCCATTATATTATTTAATGTTTCTCTTATAATGTAGAGAAACCATAGAGATGGAAAACCATTAATAGACTATTTTGTTTATGTACAAAATTTCCTGAACAGAAGGCAGATAAATTGGAGAGACATTATACAAGAAGAATTGACAGATTGTGACAGTGAACATTCCTGAGATCTACTGTGTGCAGAAGTAGAGTGAAACCTTAAGGGTTTCTAGCCCAAGGTACCTTTAAAAAAAATAGAGAGGGTAACAGGAGAAGGTAATTTGAGTGTAAGGTATAGATGAGAGTTCACTTTGGGATATATCAACTTTGGTGGGATATGATATTGGAAAGAGGACTAAAAAATTCCCATGTGCCAATCAATCTTCTTTGAAATTCAAACCAATCAAATTCAAACTGTTAGTAATCAAACTGCTACCAAATTCAAACTGTTAGTAATCAATATGTATCCAGGACAGTTAATATTGGCATTAGGATACAGAAGGTGCCTATATGTGAAAGCATCTGTCACACAGTAGGTATGGAGTAATGTTTGTTTTTGTATCTTTAATTCCCAGAAATCATTCTGCCAAAGAAACAGAATCTCAAGGAATAAAACTCTCTATTATTAAGAAGAAACTTTGATGTTTACAGGATTTTTAAATTGTATGCATCATTTTCAATAAATTTTAACGGTATTACAATAGTAAGATTACTAGGAATAAATGTTAAGACTAGGAATATAAAAAATGAAAAATCACAGGTTATTTTATTTGAGATATAATACCATTCATTTTTAACGTCTCAGCAAGCTCATTAATTGCCTCCATGTCACTACATTCAATGGATATCTATCAGTCTTCTTTTTGCTTAATTTCCTAGTCAACTTGTTTATCACTCTCTCCTTGAAACACTCTTTTTTCCCGTCAATGTCATAATGCCACATTTTCTTCCTGGCTTGTCTTTCTACTCTTCTTCTCTGCCTCCACTGCAGACTCATTCTTCTCTCCTCTTGGCCTTTAAAAAGTGCAGTTTCTCAAGGCTCTGTCCTAGGATCTTTTCTCTATTCACCCTCTACTCCCCTTGTCCAACTATTACACCTTTCCCCACTAAATTATCATCTGTATACCATGATACCTAAATTTATGTCTCAATGTTAGATCTTTCCCTTTATATGTCCAACTAACTACTCAGTATCTCTATTTGGATGTCTCGAAGGTACCTCAGATTCAACATGTCTGAGACCAAAGTGATGATATTCCACTCAAACGCTATCTTTTTCTTCCAGTGTTCCTCATCTCAGTAAACAGCCTCACCATCCATCCAATTGTGATCTCACGAAGCCAAGTGTCATCCTTTTTCCATTCTGCACAGTCACATCCCACATCCAGTCCAACACTTGTTACTGTTGATCACCCTTGTACCTTTCCCATCCATCCATTTTTATCCATCTTTACTATCACAACTTTAGTACAAGTGGAGTCATCGCTCACCAATAGTAACCTGCTCAGCGTCCTCTTTAAATCCATTATGGCTCCCCTCCATTTTGTTCTCCATGCTAGAACCAGAATAGTCTTTTTTTTTTTTAAGACAGAATCTTGTTCTGTTACCCAGGCTAGAGTGCAGTGGCATGATCTCAGCTCACTGCAGCCTCTGCCTCCCGGGTTCAAGTGATTCTCCTGTCTCAGCCTCCCAAGTAGCTGGGATTACAGGCACCCACCACCACGCCGAACTAATTTTTGTATTTTTTGTAGAGATGGGGTTTTGCCATGTTGGCCAGGCTGGTCTTGAACTCCTGACTTTGGGTGAGGTGATCCCCCTGCCTCAGCCTCCCAAAGTGCTGGGATTACAGGCGCGGGCCATGGTGCTTGGTCCAGAATAGTCTTTTAAACATGCAAATCTTTTCATGTCAACCCTGCTGAAAATCCTTTTCATTGGTTTACTGTTGCTGTTGGGAAAATATCTGAAATCCTCAACAGGTCACAAAAGTCGAGTCAATCAATAAGCCTTAACAGATCCTCTCTATATAAACTCTTCTACTTAGCATAACCCTTTTTCAGAGACACCAGCGTCTGTTAGTTGCACATCTATTTGTTTCTTCTGGCTTCTATCTCTGCCCAGAATTAGGGAAGTTCATGGAGATGCCAAAAGATTGGCACTAACTCTCTAACCTTTCTCACTCCATGCAAAGTGATTTGGTGGAAATTTTATTATTGTTTTTATTTCCTGTGGAAAAAATGTTTTATTTGCCTCTATTCACATTCTATAAATATAGAATATCTTACAAAAAGTATAAAAACCTAAACCATTTTATTATGATATCTCAAAACCAAATTATATAGGGATAAAACAACTCCAGCATTAATGTCAGAAGGAGCTCAGGGGCCCTTTATATATCATGGTATTTTAAAACAAATATTTAAATCTATCAAGATTGTTAGATTATATTTTTCTAGTGTATGGTAGAAGTGGTTTTAGAATCATATTGGGCAACATTTTTTTACCTCTCTAACCCTTATTTGCCTTCTAAGGATTAGAGAGATAAAATGGGATAATAAAGTTACCTACATTCCAAAGTTATTTTAAGGACTAACTAAGATAAAGTATGTAAAGTACCTAGCAGAAGTGTGGCACATAGTAATGATCAATAGGTGCTAATTATTACTATTTTTGTTTATGATAGTCACAAAGTCATTGTTTTAAAAGTTCTTTTAGGTTCATGTAACTTTTTTCTTCAGCGAAAAGAAATACTGAGGATTTGAACAAGTCTATCATTGGTTTTGTTCTATCAAATATGGGTAAATACACTTTTTAAACTGAAAACAGTAAACATTAATCCTATTACTCTGCAGAGAAGAAAATAATCTTACTGCTCTTCAGAAAGATTTTACTATTACTCCTTATTGCACATAAGCCCTGTCTACCTGGTGCTATTGTGAACTAATAATCAATATCCTTTTTTGCCATGTCACTTCCAGCCCCTAGATAAAGAAGCTTGTCCCGTTGGGAGTCCTCAGGCACAAAGTCCACTGCACCACTTCTGTCTGTGCAATGATTTTTGCCAGTGGTGGAGACTCTGCTGTCCCCTGGTGGCATTTGCTGTCTTTCATTTAATCAATGTTCTGGCTCGGAAAACCTACAGTTATCCTTAGATACTCATAAATTTAGCAGGCAAAACCTGAGAGTTGCTATCTCATTCTGATCTGTAATTATGACTCTTGTAGTGGAAGCATCACTTTCTCTATATGGTTCACAGCAGGAATTCTTGGTTAGGAAACTCTCCCACATGTTACCGTCTCATCAACACCAGTGCCTCCTCTAGGAAGGAGCAGAATCATTTCGTCTCCTCTTGAAGGACTTACATGCTAAACTGTTCTTTGGAGTTCTATCTTTGGTTTCAGAGTCTGATTCCACACACAGGATCCTGAAATTTCCTCTTCTAACTCTGCTATCCTTCCTAATTTCTTATCTTTGACAAAGAGGTTGGATGTTACTTCGAATTTGTCCAGGATCCTAGTAAGGACCTCAGTTATCTACAACCTATGCCTACGTAAAGGAATAAAGTTAGATTTGTATGAAATACAACTTTATTTTTCTATAACTCCTCTGAAATTCAATTTTGAATTGCCTGTTTCAAAGGGCTGGTAATATCATAATCCGTTTCTATTTCTGGTATTCCTCCTTTTTCTCCCTTGGGGTTGGATCTAAATTCAAAAAGGCCTAATATAACAGCAAATTTGGGGGTTTGGAGCCTCTGGTTCTCAATGTGATCTGTCTACACAGGCATCCAGTGAGAAATTCATGATCCTAACTCAGTTATCAGTTCTACAAACCTCTAATGAGTTCAGAATTCCCTTCTGCAAGCTCCCTTTAAATGTGGAGGCTGCCTTTCTTTTCCATGTCAAACATGGGTGTACAGGGATATTTTTTTGTTTCCACTTCAAGTTAGGGCATACAAAATCTCTGGGACCCTGTCTAGTTCCCATCTACCTACTCACACCATGAATCTTGTTCTCTTTCTGGGGCCCGTTGCCTTCCTGGGACAGTTCAGGAATCAGGGAATACGTCCCTCTCATCCTGGATTTCACAAACCCATCTATGGAGGTTTGGTGGCTTCCCAGGTATGTGATGGGGGCCATGGTAAGACTCCCTGTCTCTGGGACTGTGGAAATCTGCCTTGCCATTGCCTCCTCTCTCACTTTCCCCTGTGCACCACCCACAATCTTGTCATCTCCCAATGCAGAAAGTGGGTTTTTTGTTTGATTTTTTTTTTCTGAGAATGGAAAGCCATGATCTTACAAAAGATGTTTTGTCCAAATCTTTTGCTATAGCCAAGAGTCTTATCTGTTTCTGTAAAGCCAAGCTTTTTGCAACACCAAAGTCAGAAAGAGACTCCCTTTGTTCCCTCTGCTTTCTTTGCTGTCACTTCTTTCTTTAAAAGTAAAGAGCACAGAATGCCTAGCTGCTTGTTTGGGGTGATGGGTAATGAGATTGAGAGAAGAGAATATTGGGGAGGAAGGCAATCTATTAATATTATTCTACCACATTTATGAGCAACAGACAGAAATTATAACAAAAAGGCTATCAGGAAAACTCCCCACTCCATCTGGATGAAACTGTGTTCTCAACCCTAAGAAACAGGGCATGCTTTTGTCTCTTCTGCTCTTTTCCTTGCTAAGCACAGACAAGATGTCAGAACTCAGAAGTCCTGTTCCATGTAAGCAGACTGACAGTAGGACAAGTGTTTTCTAGGAAAAGGTTTATCTTTTCACTGGAGATCCAGTTCTGAGTGGTTTTGAAAGATACAATTCTTTTATTTGGTTTGGTTCTAGGAATATGACAGTTTATATAAAGCTGTTGCTTTACTGTGAAAAACCTAGACATAGTGAAAGTAACATCTGAATTAATCTTTTACACCCAGAAGCCTGTAGAGCAGAAAGAGTCACTTTTTTTTTCCTTGTAAGAATGCAAAGTAATCCTCAAAACTTTGCAGTTTTAACATCCATTTTGAAATATGTTGATGTAACTATTATAATGAAGTATTAGCTACTTACGGTTAGTAATTGCTTACACTTATTGAGTACTTACTATGTGTCAGATACTAAAACACTTTTATTTAATCTTTTTCATTTAATCTTCATAATAACCTTAGGAGATACATATTATTATTCTGATTCATAGGTGAGGAAAGTGAGGTACAAAGAGGCTAAGTAACTCATCCAAAGGCACAAACTATGATCTGTTACAGACTGAATGTGAACCCCAGAATTCTGATGGCAGAGAAGGTATGCTTACCTGGGTCTTCAGGGAACCACCATGAATAAATACCATGAATAAACACCAGGAATTGGAGAACATAAGAAATTAACATTTTATATTTATTTTAATGTGCTGGTATTTGGAAGGACCAGCATGGAAACCTGATACAGAGAATCATTTTGAGTTACACTTAAAGGCATGGAAATAAAATTTCTTGTTAACATTATGTTATAAAATTCTCAAAGCTATTAGTATTTCGTATAATTCATTCATTCAAAAATATTTACTGAGCACCTACTATGTGTCAGGCACTGTTAGAAGTGCTGGGGATACAGTAATGAAAAAAACAAAGGTTCTTGTCCTTGTGGAACTAAATTTTGTTTTTTTAAACTCCTCTTACTATCTATCATTTCCAAGGAGCTGATTTTTAATGAGTAGGTGAAATACATAAGTAAACAGTATATTATAAAGTTATAAATGCTATGGAAAGATAAATTAGGGGTATCTTTGAGTTTGTTCCTCTTAATGTTCCTTTTCCTTTCTATTTCAGGGATAAAATGGGCTAAGTTATAAAACTGTTACTCATTCTGAAAACTCAATCTGAAGGAACTGGACAAAAATACAAACCAAAGTATGACTTCTGATTTCAACGTTGAAACCAGTTGATATGGTTAGGCTTTGTGTCCCAACCCAAATCTCATCTTGAATTGTAATCCCCATAATCCCCATGTGTCTAGGGAGAGACTCCATGTGTCTAGGGAGATCGGATCATGGAGGTGGTTTCCCCCATGCTATTCTTGTGATAGTGAGTGAGTTCTCATGAGATCTGATGGTTTTATAAGGGGCTATTCCCCTTTCGCTCCTCACTCTTCTATCTTGTGCCACCACGTGAGAAGGTCCAAGTGTGCTTCCCCTTCACCTTCTGCCACGATTGTAAGTTTCCTGAAGCCTCCTGAGCCATGTGGAACTGTGAGTCAATTAAACCTCTTTCCTTTATAAATTACCCAGTCTTGGGTATTCCTTTATAGCAGTGTGAAAATGGACTAATACATGAGCGGTCCAGACCCACCTGAAGTAGCAGTACTATCTGAAAAACTGGCTTCTCATGGAGAAATAACATTCTTGTTGCCCATTTTCACTTTATAAGTATATGTAGTTTCCCTCCTTTGAAGATGCTCTTTACCTGTTTCCTCCTTACCTGTCTTCCTTGCCACATATGCTCCTGTGACTGATCTTACTCATATTTCTGACCTTAGAAAAGGCTACGTGTTCAGTGCCCCTGCTGTGTGCTGAATGTGATTGTCTTTTTCCTATTAAAACACTAATTACATTGCATTGTAGAGGTTTATTCAATAGTCTTTCTCCCCCATAAGACTGTAAAATTTGTGTAGCTAAGGATAAGGGGCCAGGTGTGGTGGCTCACACCTGCAACACTCCTGGAGGCCAAGGTGGGCAGATTGCTTGAACCCAGGAGTTCAAGACCAGCCTGGGCAACATGGCGAAACCCCATCTCTACTAAAATGTTAAATTTAAGCTAGTAGATCAGAATAAAAATGTTAATGTGAACTTATTGTGATATATATGAGACAAAGTATAAGTTACCAGTTTGCAGCCCAGACATGAGACTGGATTAATGAATGATTTTGATGCTCTTGTTTATCAAGGGACACAGAAGTTTTGTTCTGAGCCATCCTGAGTCTTCAGGGAACCACCATGAATAAATACCATGAATAAACACCAGGAATTGGAGAACATAAGAAATTAACATTTTGTATTAATTTTAATGTGCTGGAATTTGAAAGGATCAGCAAGGAAATCTGACAGGAAATCATTTTGAACTACACTTAAAAATTAAAAAAAAATTTACCCGGGCATGGTGGCATGTGCCTGTAGTTCCAGCTACTCAAGAGGCTGAAGTGGGAAGATCACTTGGGTCCAGGAGGTTGAGGCTGCAGTGAGCTGTGATTGCACCACTGCACTCCAGCCTGGGCGATAGCACAAGACCCTGTTTCAAAAAAAAAAAAAAAAAAGGATAAGGAATATGTTTTATCACCATTGTATCATCAGCACTCAGAATGGAAGCTGGCATACAGTAATAGTAAGAGCTAAATATTTGTCATATAATTGAATCAACTTTTGCTGAGTATCTATGTGGACATGCCTACGTATGTATGCATTTTGTTAATGAGGCAAATTTGTGATTACACAGAAAATTCAATCAATATAATACCCTTACTGATTTGTCCTAAAATTTCACCAACACCTATTATTTATTTTTTCACAAAAGGTATGTTGGTATTTTAATTAAAAATGACTCTATAAATTGGTTTTATTATTTCTTTATTTATTGTTTAGAAAATATTTTTTGTAGAGATGAGGTTTCACCATGTTGTCTGGGCTGGTCTTGAACTCCTGGGCTCAAGCCTTTTACCCACCTTGGCCTCCCAAAGTGCTGGGATTACAGGCGTGAGTCATCACACCCGGCCAACAAATTGGTTTTATTACGAGTAGCTAGTAATACATGTAATTTCTCTTTTACTTTTTAAAATATTATGAAAAAATTTAAATGTGCAAAATAAAGAGTAGTATAATAAACTCCCATGCACCAATCATCTGCCCTGGCCCTTATGTTTCATCCACAACCCAACCCACTTACCTGACTCTAGGTTATTTTAAAACAACTTCAGGCACCATAGCATCTAATTTTCAGTAATTTAAAAAAGAGTGTATAAGAATGCTTTAGAGATTACAAGGCAAATGCTTACACATTATCTTCTTCCATTCTCATACCCTGTTCTTTGGCACTTTACCGAAAAGGAAATGAGAAAGGTTCAGAGAAATTAAATGACTTTTCTTTGGTAACATTCCTAGTATATGTTGTAGTCAGAACTTGAAGCTTTTGCTTTTTTTTTTCTTTTTTAACATCAACTTTTCGTGCTTAGTCCAGTGTATAACATCATAGGCAAATTCAAATTGAGAATAGGAACCAGTTGTTCTTTAACCATAACCCTTCTAACTTTTACATATTCTAAGACCGGGTAGCAAGTAGGGCAGGAGCCTTCATCTAGAGGGATGGTGGCAGCTCTGATAGGGGAAAATTAGCACTGGTCTTTCCTTCCAAAAAGCCACCCTGGCTGCTGCTGTTGACACAAGGCTCCTGGCTTTTGAGACATTGAGTGCTGGATTCCAATACTTTTTACTTTCTCGTAAGAAAAAAAAAAAAATGTTAAGCATCTAAGGATATCTCATGCCTTATTGATAAAGTAAGCCTCAGGCTGAATCCAAATTGCTGAGCTCCAACAGAACTACAGGGCAAAGCATCTACACAGGGAATTGCCACTCTTCTCCAAAATTAGGCTTTATTAAGAGGCACGACTATAGTCTCCTCATATACGTGTGTGTGTGTGTGTAAAAAGTAAATGTTTTACACAGATCCCCATAAGGGAAAAGTGGACTATAGTAATACAGTTATTTTTTTGTTTTTGTTTGGGGGGAACAGTTTCGCTTTGTCACTCAGTCTGGAGTATAGTGGTGCGATCTCGGTTCACTGCAACCTCCGCCTCCCCGGTTCAAGCGGTTCTCCTGCCTCAGCCTCCCGAGTAGCTGGGACTACAGGCAAGCACCACCACGCCCGGCTGATTTTTTTTATTTTTAGTAGAGACGGGTTTCATCATGTTGGCAGGCTGGTCTCGAACTCCTGACCTCAAATGATCCGCCCGCCTCGGCCTCCCAAAGTGCTGGGATTACAGGCGTGAGCCACCGCGACCGGCCAAATACAGTTTTATCAGGAATCAAAACTGTGCTCTCTTCTGGACTCTCAGCTTTAGCTGTTTGGAGCGTTTAGTCTAACCCTTACCACTTACATTGTAATGTGAAGATCAAATTGTAACGACATGGCAATAATAAGGCTCCTATTGGTTGGGTACCACCAGTTTATGCCAGGCATTGTACTGATTCATGTCTTTAATCCTCAAAACGACCTTCCGAGGTCAGCGTTTTTATTCTCTTTTTCCAGACGAGCAAACTGAGTTTCTGAGAAGTCACACCCAAGTTGGTGGCAGAGCTGACGCTGGCATGGGGTTGACTCCAAAGCTTTCTACGCCACGAGGTTAGGAAAGACAATGAAACACAAGCGAGAATATGAGAACTGGGATCGTAACTTCACTAAATGAGAAGCCAGGAACAGGTGGCGAAGGGCACCCGGCTCGCTGCACGGGGTCGCTCAGTCGCTTTGAAACACCGCGCGGGGAAGCGGGGCGGTGCCGGAAGTCAGGCCATGGTTTCCGGTTCTCGCGCCGGAAGTGGCCGGTCAGCGTCGCTGCCAGTCTACGGCGGAGACAGGCGCTCTGGGGTTTGAGCGGCAGGGGCGGCCACGAGGTATTCTGATCTTCCGTCCTAAACGCATCTGCAAGTCGAGATGTCGCACCCGTCCCCCCAAGCCAAGCCCTCCAACCCCAGTAACCCTCGAGTCTTCTTTGACGTGGACATCGGAGGGGAGCGAGGTGAGCGGAGTCTGACGCTGGCAGAAAAGCCCCGAGGAGGCTGGGGTTCCCGGGGATTTGGGGGATTCCAAGGGCGGAATGCGGCTCCGGCCGGTGGCTGCTCAGTGTCGCGGAGGGGATGGCTGCCTAGGCTGGTCCGCCGGAGCAAGCCCGGGCATCTAGGGCTAGATCGATCCAGCGCCCTTGTATCAATGCCATCGGTCGTGCGGAAGTTTCTGGAAATTTCTAGTTCGGGAATTGCGGCGTCCTTTAGGTTTGCCTCCTGATTTGGTTGCACTTCCACACCACCTTTGCCCCACCAAGTTAGCATGAAATAAGATTATTTTATGTTTGCAGTGGGACAGTTCAGAAAGCATATCCTGGGATATGCGTCTGCTGGGCCCCAGGAAACTGTATTTGCCACATGAGATAATATATCAGCACGTGCTGTGTTATTTATACGTTAAAGGGACTTGTTTGCTCATTGCTTTTGCCTTATTACTGATTCTTAACTTAGAGGTCCGTTCAGATGAGCAAACATTTTCTCTTACTTTGCCACTGAGAAAATGCGCTCAACGTAGGGATGGTGTTGCCTAGGTTACATAGCCGCTCAGAAGTTCCTAAGGCCTGGTGAATTAGGGAGCGTGTTGCTTTGTAACTGGATTGGCCTTGTTCTGGAACATGATGGAATTGCTGGCCAGGCAGTGTGTTTGAATGCATGTACAGGACACACACACGTTTACACGTACATTCAGTTTGTTGCAACTAGCTAGGGCTAGGTTTATTCTCACCTGTCTTAGGTGCTGTCTAGAGGAGGAACTTTTACAGCTTTTGCTTCAGAGGCTGCACGAGGCAGTTGGCTCAGAGCACGCCAGGTATACA
Organism: Hylobates moloch; assembly: GCF_009828535.3. Taxonomy (NCBI): domain Eukaryota; kingdom Metazoa; phylum Chordata; class Mammalia; order Primates; family Hylobatidae; genus Hylobates; species Hylobates moloch. Next base: position 254,186 of record NW_026652313.1, read on the forward strand.
CAACACGTGGCCAGTCCGCCCACCGAAAGACTGTTTAATTTTCTCCTGTTGGTTGCTTGATGATTGAAAATTCTCAGTACCTCTTGAAGAAATTACTCAGGATTTAAAACTATTTGTATTTAATGATATCTCTTACATGGTGCTAATCTTTTGGGTACTATAATTGATTATGATTCCTGGTATGTTTCAAATCTGTTTATATACATACATGACAGTAGGTAGACTAAATTTGAATATTAGAATAAAATAAGATTCACTAATTCTCGTGAGTATATTCAAAGGAAATGAAGTTTGTATGTCAAAGAGGTATTTGCACTCCCATGTTCATTGCAGCATTATTCGTGATAGCCAAGATAATGGAATCAAACTAGGTTTCCATCTACAGATGGATTTTTTTTTAAATGTGGTATATGTGCACAATGGAGTACCATTCACCCATAAAAAATAATGAAATCTTGGCACTTTTGACAACATGAATTAATATGGAGGACATTATGTTACATGAAATAAGCTGGGCACAGGAAGACAAGGCATGATCTCACTTATATGTGGTTTCTAAAAAGTTGACCTTGAAGTAGAGAATGGAATGGTGGATTTCAGGGGTTGGGTAGATGTTGTTCACAAGAGACCTAATTTCAGTTAGAAAGAGGGAATAAATTCAAGAAATCTGTTGTATAACATAGTGACTATAGTTAGTAGCAATGTGTTGTGTTCTTGAAATTGCAAAAAAAAAGAAAAATTACAATAAAAGGGAACTTGGTAATTCATGATTGATCTGCTACCATAATTATACCAACCTTCTTTTTATCATTTGTCTATTTGGTTGTTTTGCATACTGACAAGATTTTCTTTTCTTTTAGTTGGTCGAATTGTCTTAGAATTGTTTGCAGATATCGTACCCAAAACTGCGGAAAATTTTCGTGCACTGTGTACAGGAGAAAAAGGCATTGGACACACGACTGGGAAACCTCTCCATTTCAGAGGATGCCCTTTTCATCGAAGTATGTGTAAATTTTCTGAATCTTGTTATTCTTCATATAGACAAGTCCTGTTCTTTAGGAGTTGGGGAAGAAAACACTTAAGTAGGAAGTGAAGCTTAAAAAGTACTATTAGCTTCCACGTCTGAGGCAGTAACTCAGTTTCATAAAGGTTAGGCTGTGCGAGGTGGAATTACTTATGGTACTAAGGTTTATCTATAGAGAAATGGACTCCCCTAGCTTTACCCATCCTCTCATTCTCCTTCACTCTAAGATTATTTGATTGAGAAAGGAAGGCCATAGTCAACCGACCTTAGGTAGCTTCATTGCCTGGTGACAAAAAAGTTATGCGTAATTTTTGGGCATGAGTGCTTGGGAAGGCAGCAGATTTGAAGATCCAGTGTTTTGGGCACATGAGTGATAATGTGGTCAAAATATGCCATTTCATACTGCTTATCACACTTTGTAATGAATCATACTTTTGTTTAGTGATAATGGTTCTCCCAATAGACTGCAGGCTCTATGAGTTCAAGAACTGTATGTTTTCACCATTTTGTTTTTGGCATCTAATATAGTTATTGAGTAGGAACTCAGTGAGTATTTGTTTAATAAATAGGCAAATAAGCAATAATCACATGAGCAACATTTTTTTAAACGATTTATTAAGAAAAAATTAACTTTTTAAAAAGTAGTTAAACTGTTTACTTTCATGTTTAATAAAAACTTGAAATATGCTAATAAACTATATGCAGAAAATATTTAACATAGCAAGTGTGAGACTGCTATCTTTAGAAAGGTCTGCCTGCAAGAGTAGCACTTGAGTCTGGGAACTTGACACTTGTACCATTTCCTAAATAGTAATGATTTACTATGCCTAGTCTATTTGTACAAACATGAATGTGTGCTTTCTTTTGGGGAGTCTGGAATTTTGGTACATGCTAGGTAGAGTGTGCCCAATAAATACCTTGGGTGCTGAGTCTCTAGTTGGCTCTCCTGGGCAGAAATACTGTGTACATGTTGCTGCATTTTTGTTGCTGGGGTAAGTGTGTGTTCTATGGCATTTCATGGGACGGAGAAAGCATAAGGAAGCCTGCACATGGATTTTTCCAGACTCTGCCTGTGTCTTTCCCCTTGCCATCTCGCTGTGTATCCTTACCACTGTGATCCAACCACATACTGATTTGTGTGAGCTCTAGGGTTCTCTGAACATGAAAGCAATCTTGGTAACCTTTGACACAAAGCGATATATTTGCTGAAAATTTTCCGTTAGGGTAGAACAAATCTACTGGGAATCATTGGTCTTTATTCAGCAGACATTATTGAGTAACTAATATGTGTACATGCACATAGTTACAAGGATGTAAAACAATACAGTTGGTGTACTTAAGGAGATCATTGTTTGCTGGAAGGGGCAGATCATAATGCCATATGTTATGTAGGTAGAGTCAAGATACTATGGGAGAAAAATTAGGACGTACAGCTTTGGGATTTCAGTGACAGTTTTATAGGGGGCGTATCATTTGAACCGATTTTCTGAATGTTAGCAGGGATCAGGCAGTGAAAGTTGGTTGGATTCAGATGTTGAAAAGCCTGAAGCGTTTGGAGTTGCGGGAGACGGGTGGGGAGGGACAAACAGGAGAGTGACATGACTAGAGTTATGCACTACAAAGTTCTTACGTACATATCCGTTAGTAAGCATTGCTAAAGGCATCCATGTCTCAGTTACTAAGAGCCATTTTCCTTTTTTGTAGTTATTAAGAAATTTATGATTCAGGGTGGAGACTTCTCAAATCAGAATGGGACAGGTGGAGAAAGTATTTATGGTGAAAAATTTGAAGATGAAAATTTCCATTACAAGGTAAAGTAGAGAAAATGCATGTTATTGCTGATAAAAAGATTATTATATATCTGGAATACTTGTTGGATTAAGACACCAAAAAATGTTTCAAGTATGCTTAGATACTCCATTTCTTGTAATAGGAATCACTTTTGTAAATAATGGTTCTTTAATATGGAAAAGTTTTCATTCAGTAATGATTTATTTAGCATTATTTCATTGTGATCCAGTTTTTATATGCTTCAGTTAAGCCAATGAGTTTTTAAATGCGACCAGCATCTGGCAGAATTGTTTCCAGGAAAAATGTTTTCATTGTTGGAAGGATGATAACTTGTGCATCCTTATCCTTGAATTTGAAGAGCAACAAAACCATCACTAATATCCAGGATGTCAGGGGATTTGCACACTAGCAGATACAGTTAAATGTCCAAGCTCCTAAAGGACTTTAGTGGTGCCTGTGCCTTCTTGTCTTCGTTGTCCCAAGATGTAATTGGGGTATATTGCATCATTCAAGTTATAAGATGGACATGTAAGTACAAAAGTAAAGTGATATTTTTGGAAATAAGGAATATGAGCAAGGTTATTAGGATAATTTGAAAAAATGTCCTCAGTCTTCCAGCCAGTGTTTATTGAGCCACTGTCACTGGCACCAAAGGGTTTATAAAAATGAAAGTCCTTGATGACAAGAAATTTATAATCCTACCTCAGAGACAAGATTAAGATACATGGGACTACTGGAGAATAATAGTATATAAATAAATGCTAAATTGATTGAATATCCTTGCTTTTGTAACATTGCTAATACATACTGTCTGTATACTGCAGGAGAAAGATGTGATTTATGCAGTCTGAATTATTATGGAAGTCATTGAGGAGGAATGGCTACTTGGGCTGTGCAGACTGGGTCTTGCAAGGCAGCAACATGTCTGAAATTTGGTTAGGCAGGAACTATAGTATTGATGCAGAATTTAAACAGGGACATCAGTGAGGAAAGACAAAAGCAAGAGATGTTGAGGAAATAAAGTTCTAGTTACTGTTGTACCAAAGGAAGCTACCAGAAGGATGAAAACTAAAGGTGATGTGATGATCACGTTGATACAGAGAAAAGGGGCCTATAGACAAGACACATGGTTCTTGCTTTCTATAAACTTGGTGGCCTTAAAATCGGAATTTGATTTAGATTGAGGGGAGCAAAAGGCATTTTGGCAGGGTGGGGGGTGTCGTGAAACATTATATAACATGAGAGTTACGGTGCATGCACCAACAAGGAATACATTTAGAAAGCCTAGGAGATAAAGTGAAAAGGTTAAGAAATTGGGTTTCATAGATCCTATGACAGGATTATGCCAAGGTAGAATTTTGATTTCAAGATGTACGCAGCAGTTTCTTTTGAGCACTCTCCGAAGAGGTGATTCATCTGGGATGAAAACCTAATCCAAATCCTGCATGATTTGGATTCTTTTGAGATTAGGAAAGTACCAAACTGAATGTCTTGGGTAAATTCAGTATCCCATTATTGTTCCCAGTTTATTGATGTTTTGTAAAGGAAGACTCATACTGTAGGAATATTTATGAATTTGGAAGACCGTTCAGGTCTTCCCAGAAAAAAAGAGCATTCATCATAAAAAGGGCAAAATATATGACAAGAGTTTCATAATGCTGCATCTTCATTTTAAAGGTGAAGTGTAAGTATCTTCTCATGGCCAATTTAGAAATAACCCTCCCCCCGACTATTGTTTCTGTTACCTATTCACTTTGATAAGGTTTTTTAAAGTTTAAAAAGTGATTAAGTGCCTCATGTTTTGTGAATTAAAGGTTGCAGTTTATAAAAAAAAAAAAGAAGTAATTAAAAAATTTTATAAGTGAAAAGTAAAAAAAAGTAGTTTGATCTAAATGGTAGTATAGTGCACCCCAGTTTTATGTTCAGTAAAAGAACAGTTCAGACTAACACACATTTCAGAAAGAACACATCTAACCTTGGTTTTCTTTTCATTTTTATTTCTACAGCATGATCGGGAGGGTTTACTGAGCATGGCAAATGCAGGCCGCAACACAAATGGTTCTCAGTTTTTTATCACAACAGTTCCAACTCCTCATTTGGATGGGAAACATGTGGTGTTTGGCCAAGTAATTAAAGGAATAGGAGTGGCAAGGATATTGGAAAATGTGGAAGTGAAAGGTGAAAAACCTGCTAAAGTAAGTAAAAAGTTACAGTGAAATACACTTATTATCTTAGTTGCTTTTTTTTTTTTTTTTTTTTGAGATGGAGTCGCGCTCTGTTCCAGGCTGGAGTGCAGTGGTGCAGTCTTGGCTCACTGCAGCCTCTGCCTCCCAGGTTCAAGCTATTCTCCTGCCTCAGCCTCCCGAGTAGCAGGGATTACAGGTGTGCACTACCACACCTGGCTAATGTTTTTTGTATTTTTAGTAGAGACAGGGTTTCACCATGTTGGCCAGGCTGGTCTCAAACTCCTGACCTTGTGATCCGCCCACCTTGGCCTCCCAAAGTGCTGGGATTACAGGCATGAGCCACTGCGCCCAGCCTTTTAGTTGCTATCTTAAAGAAATGTAAGTAAAAGGATCAGGTGATTATTAGCTGGAAAAATTTTATAGTAATTTTGGGTATAGGAGCCTGGATCTGCCACTTTTTTTTTTTTTTTAACTTTTCTACAATGGGAAAGACAATTAGGTTAGTTTTAAAGGAGATTTTTATTATTTCAACTTTCATTTGGTGATCTTTGCTAGTTTACGTTAAGTCTTCCTATACCTGCAAAACTGTTGAGTTGGTATGTATAGCAGTACATAGTAGAATGAGGATAGTAAACCTAAAATCTTGTCTGGATTGTAGCATTAAATAGAGGCTTGGCCTTGACCTTGTTACTTAACTTTTCCACACATGTTTTCTCCTGTCTAAATTACTTATGGGTTTAGACTAGATTATTTCTGAAGACCCTTGTGTACTTTATGTCTGTGAATCAAAATGACCTTAATATTGGCTGGGCATGATAGCTCATGCTTGTAATCCCAGCACTTTGGGAGGCTGAGGTGGGAGGATCACTTGAGACCAGGAGTTGGAAACCAGCTTTGGCAACATAGTGAGACGCTGTCTCTATTAAAACAAACAAACAAACAAACAAAAACCCTAAACGACCATAATACTACCCAGCCTAAGTGACAGGGTTGTGAGTGGGAGTTGGAAGCTCAGTTACTTGTAGGAGGTAGGCTGTCACTCAGTGTATGACAAGAATAGTAGTAAACCGGAAGCTCATGCCCCATCTAATGCCACTTACATAGACAGTGATAAAATTGCCAACTTATTCTGTGTTTATTGAGCTCCTGAATAGCAAGAAAATGCTTATGTAAATACTAACATTGTCGTATTAGTTGGAATGTATAAAAACAGCATTATAGTACATAAATGAGCCTCCTCACATAAATCTGTGAATTGGACAGTGTTGCACATGACTTCAGCTGTATAGCTTTTCTCTCTCATTATTATGATAATGCACTTCTACAATTTAGGGTTATTTTTTACAGTTGTGCGTTATTGCAGAATGTGGAGAATTGAAGGAAGGAGATGATTGGGGAATATTCCCAAAAGATGGCTCTGGCGACAATCATCCAGATTTCCCTGAGGATGCAGATATAGATTTAAAAGATGTGAGTACTTTCAGATTAGTCAAACTTTAATTAATTTAGTAAGTGAAAAGATCTAGTACTAAAAGTTTGAGCTTTTGTTTCAGTCTCTCATATGATAGAATCTAGCATTAAACCACATTACTTACTAAAATCCAACATATTTGTATTTTTTTTATACAGGTAGATAAAATTTTATTAATAACAGAAGACTTAAAAAACATCGGAAATACTTTTTTCAAATCCCAGAACTGGGAGATGGCCATTAAAAAATATGCAAAAGTTTTAAGGTAATATTGTTTCTAACAAATTATTTTTAAGAAATTATAAATTGAATTATAAATTAAAATTAAGAATTGCTTATTGTATTTTTGCAAATTACTTGTGGAATAACCAGGTGCGCTGAAATAGTTGCATTTCCTTTTTTTCCCCCTCAGCTTATTTTGAGAAATTTCAAAAGACAGAAGTTGAACGAGTAGTACATAATTACTCATATGTTTTATTTACATTCACCAATTTTTAACTTTTGCTGTTTGTTTTTACAGAACTATTTTGATAGGAAGTTGTTGATACTGTGATACTTTACCCTAAGTATTTCAGCCTGTACTTCCTAAGAAACAAAGACATTCTATATAAGTTCAATACCATTAAATCACCCCAAAGTAATATTGATAGAGAATCCATATTTAGGCTGGGCATAGTGGCTCACGCCTATAATTCCAGCACTTTGGGAGGCCAAGGTGGGCGGATCACCTGAGGTCAGGAGTTGGAGACCAGCCTGGCCAATATGGTGAAACCCCATTTCTACTAAAAATACAAAAATTAGCTGGGCATGCTGGCGCACTCCTGTAATCCCAGCTACTCGGGAGGCTGAGGCACAAGAATTACTTGAACCCAGGAGGTGGAGGTTGCAGCAAGCTGAAATTATGCCACTGTACTCCAGCCTGGGCGACAAGAGTGAGATTCTGTCTCAAAAAAAAAAAAAAAAAAAAAAAATTCCACATTCCAACTTCCCCAGTTGTTTCAATTTCTTAGAAAAATCCAGGGTCCAAACTAAGATTATGTGTTGTATTTAGTGGTAGTATCTCTTATGTTTCCTACCTCCCCTGGTTTTTTATTCATTTGAATTTTTGTGGAGTCCAAGTCAGTTGTTTTTATAGACTTCCATCTGTATGTGTTTGTTTCCTTAAGATTAGTTTGAGGTGAAATTTTGGCAAGAAGACTTAGGTAGGTGTTGTTTTGTATTACCTATGATATCACATCCTTAAGACACATTTCGCTTTGGCCTGTTTGAGTTCACACACGTGGTTAAAGTTGTGTCAACCAGAAGCATGTTAGTCTGAGGTGGTATCGTGAAATTGTGTGAATATCTAGTCCCCAACAACCTTTCACACAGTGGATCTTAGCATCACTGAAAATCCATGCCTGAATCTGTTATTATACTGATCTTCTAATTTTATCATCGTACAGTTATTAACTAGCATTCTTCTGTTTGCAAGAGCCTCCCGCATATTTTTTAAGTTATCACTATAGACGTGTGGATATTTTTCTTTTCTTTTTTTTTCCTTTTATAGAAACAAGGCCTCCTTTATATTGCCCAGGCTGGTCTGGAAATTTTGGGCCCAAGCAATCCTCCCTCCTCACCCTCCCAAGTAGCATGCACTAGAGGATATCTTACGGGTAGTTTTCAGTTGCGTTTGTTAGTACACTATTACTGTCATTCTTTTTCATGCCCAAAGGGTTCCAAATTTGTTCAGTGGAAGGCCCCTTTCCTTTGGCATGTTCCTATTAGTCTGCGAGCACTTGCTTGCTTTTTTGCACCAGATGTTCTAAGCTCATCTTACCTTGCTTTCAGATCTGATATGGCAGTTTCTCCAAGGACCTCTGATTTCTTTCAGAGAAAGGAAACTTCAGAAACCAAATTCTGGGGGCCAGGTGTGCTCAGTTTCTGGGCCCTTTTCAGGGACAATGCAAAATCAACGCAATAGAGTTCTCCTTCATCTTTCCCCTGTTGAATTCCCTTCTCCTATTAGGAGAATCCTGGTTCCAAACATAATTATGTTGGAAAGTACATAGTGGGGACCTGAGTTTTAAAAATAGAAAAGTGTTACTAGTGCATAATTAGATTTGGGAATTGGTCTTAAATTGGCCTCTTTGAACACTTTGGGGAACAAAAACAATTTTTTTAAGCCTTCTTAAGAAAAATTTTAAAAAGTATGATCATTAAGATTATTAATAGCATTTTTAGAGCTTTTTATATCAGAAATGACATAACACTTCTGGACATACAGAAGAAGAGTAATTCCTGTTTATGTGGCCTTTCATACTGCTTTTATTAATGCATTCTGCAGATACGTGGACAGTTCAAAGGCTGTTATTGAGACAGCAGATAGAGCCAAGCTGCAACCTATAGCTTTAAGCTGTGTACTGAATATTGGTGCTTGTAAACTGAAGATGTCAAATTGGCAGGGAGCAGTTGACAGTTGTTTAGAGGTAAGTCTGTCTGATCTTGAACTTTTGAATAAGTTGGATTAAGACTTAGTTTGAATAGTAGCAATTTTTATATACATTAATATATCTTACTGCATAGGACCTAATGAGGCTTAGGAAAACATTTTGTTTCTAAATATTTTGGACCCTCAGTTCTTTCTCTACATTCATTTTGCTTATAACTCTGTGTCACTTAACACCTATGAAGATCCTTGCCTTTTTTTCTCAAAGCACATATATCAGCTCATGTATTCACTTAAGAGCACCTATTATTTGTTAGGCATTAGAAGACAAAGGCAGGAATGATTAAGAATGTGGGTTATGGAGTCAGTCAGGCATGGCTTTTTTCTTCTTTTTTTTTTTTTTTTTTTAGACGGAGTCTTACTCCGTCACCCAGGCTGGAGTTGGAGTGCAGTGGCGCAATCTCGGCTTACTGCAACCTCTGCCTCCTGGGTCCAAGTGATTCTCCTGCCTCATCCTCCCGAGTAGTTGGGATTACAGGTGTGCACCACCATGCCCAGATAATTTTTGTATTTTTAGTAGAAACAGGGTTTCACCATGTTGGCCAGGCTCGTCTCAAACTTCTGATCTCAGGTGATCCACCCGCCTCAGCCTCCCAAAGTGCTGGGATTACAGGTGTGAGCCACTGTGGCGTAGTTATAGAGAGTTATATAACATAATGTAAGGCATTTAGTGTAGTGCCTGGCACATTTTAAGCACCTAACAGAGATGAGTTATTTTAATTAAAAGATCCATACCTTGAAGAAGCTTAATAAGTGATTCAGGATAGGAGGGGGTCAGTTTAAATTTAGGTGCATAAGGACTTGTGTATGGAGAATGGGTACTATTGGAGCAGGTCATTTATCTTTAGGAGGGCCATCCAGGTATGCTAACTGATAAAGCTAGAAAGGTGGCAGTTTTACCTTCCTCAAATAGAGCAATTATTACTCTCTTCCCTGTTGTATAGTTTGAAAAGTTCTCCAAATGAAACATTTTAAGAATAGACATTCTTAAACATTTAAGCATAGACTAGCTATGCTCAGAGCAAGTAGAACTAAAAGGAGATCCTAATTTGGTAGGATAGATGGAATAAGGGATAGGAATATATTTAGAAGGGAGCATACAACAGAGGAAAAAACTTAGAAAAGATGGATCTTCACTCTGGGTTTCTTTTTTTTTTTTTTTTTTTTTGCTCTGTCACCCATGCTGGAGTGCCGTGATGCAATCAAAGCTCACTGCAGCCTCAACCTCCTGGGCTCGGGTGATCCTCCCACCTCAGCCTCCTAAGTAGCTGGGACTACAGGTGCTTGCCACCATACCCAGCTAATTTTTAAATTTTTTGTAGAGATGGGTTTTTGCCACGTTGCCCAGGCTGGTCTCTTAATTCCTGGGCTCAAGCTGTCCACCCGCTTTGGCCTCCCAAAGTGCTGGGATTACAGTTAAGAGCCTCTGTGCCCAGCCTGGATCTCTTTGACCCGTGAGGCAGATAATAAAATCTGAGTATTGGCCGTTGAAAGATGTTACATAAACAAAAGATAATTTTAAAATGTTTGTTCTAGGGGAGAGACCTGATGCATAAAGTCTCTTAGGTTAAAAGACCTTTTGTAAGAAAAAACCTAGGTTGGGTATGGTGGTTCATGCCTGTAATTCCAGCACGTAGGGAGGCCATGGCGGGTGGATTGCTTGATCCCAGGAGTTTGAAACCAGCCTGGGCAACATGGTGAAACCCTGTCTCTAGAAAAAAAAATTAGCCTGGTGTGGTGGCACATACCTGTAGTCCAGCTACTTGGAGGCTGAGGTGGGAGAAGCACTTGAGCCTGGGAGGCTGAGGCAGCAGTGAGCTGTGATCAGGCCACTGCACTCCAGCCTGGGCCACAGAGTGAGACCTTGTCTTAAGAAAAAAACCTTAAGAGTTTATAACTTAAGAGTTATTCAGTTATTAATGTTCTTAAAAAACTTATAATTCAAGTAAAAAGTGTATACAAATTTTTCTTCAAAATGATTTTCTCTTAAAAGTGTTAGTTCAGGCCCATTCGGGAGATTGAAACCACAGTGGGGAGCATATTGGAAACTAGAGAAATGTCTTTCTCCTCCATGTCCATTCAGTGCCCTCTGCTGACAAAACTTAGTGCCCACTGGCAGAGGAGAGCTATTTGCAGGTTTCAGCTCCATTTTCACAGACCAGTGAAGGATGGGTTTGGAGTTGATAGGCAATGAATTGAAATCTGGCATATAAGCTTAATACTTTGATATAAATATTAGCTTTATACTTTTTTGTAGGCTCTTGAAATAGACCCATCAAATACCAAAGCATTGTACCGCAGAGCTCAAGGATGGCAAGGATTAAAAGAATATGATCAAGCATTGGTAAATTTTGTTCCAAATGTTTAATTTTTAAAAATAGACAACTACCTTTATAAATCATACATCTAACTTAAATGTTTTTTCCAATTAAAGGCTGATCTTAAGAAAGCTCAGGAGATAGCACCAGAAGATAAAGGTAAGTTGGCAGCTTTTGTAATGAAAGTTAATTTTGTTATTTAAAAATTTATCCTCAGGAACCATTGTTCACTTTGCCAGATTTTAGATGTTTGTTCAACAGATATTACAGAATGCCTGCTGTTGGGCCAGGCATTATCATATAGCAATGAACAAGACAGTCAAAGTCCCTGCCCTCAAAGAGCTTACATTCTACTCCCGCTCAAGAATATACTAGTTTTTCACATTATTTATTCTTCAAGTTATCATCTCTGTAGTTTTTTATATGTCTAAATACTGTTTGTCTTATGGTATCCTTTGAGACTCTGTTCCTATTCTGGTTATTCTAGTCGAGAGCTCGGCATTGTAAGACACAGTATTCATGGTAAATTTAATATTTGGGACCATTCTTCAAGCTGAATGTGGCCATAACCTTAGTATAGAAGTACTGGTTATATGTTTTAGGAAACTATGACAAAAATAAGCTTGTTTTTCAAATAAACCAACTACGAATAGTGACACTAGATCTGGGTATTACAAAATGTCTTTGGTCTCTTATTACTAAAATGAAACAAGGGAAGCAATTACTGTTCTCTAATGTAGAGGGAGAAGGCAAATCTTGATATACTTGAGTTCTCTCAGTTGACAGTCCTAAAATTACGTTTCATTTCTGTGTTTGTGTGATTGCTCAGATTTTCTGTTACTAGGGCTTAGTTACTTTATGGAGAAGTTTTTTCAAGGGGTAGTTAACATTAAAATAGTTTGTTAGTCACCATAATTTTTTGGATATTTTGAGAAATAACTCACATTGCATATTTATTTTACAGCTATCCAGGCAGAATTGCTGAAAGTCAAACAAAAGATAAAGGCACAGAAAGATAAAGAGAAGGCAGTATATGCAAAAATGTTTGCTTAGAAAGGATTCAGTTTTGCTTATTGTGTGTTGATTGTATAAATGCAATAAGAAAATGTAAAGGTTTTTGTCTATTAATATGATCCCTAATGTGTTTCTTTTGACATCTTAGTTCCTTACTGTTTACAGTTTAGGAGTACTGATAGGGGTTCATGCTTAATAAACATGTCACAATACAGTAAGTAAAGTGGTTTTGTTTGTTTCTTTGAGATAGAGTCTTGCTCTGTCACCCAGGCTGGAGTGCAGTGGCACAATCTCGGCTCACTGCATCCTCTGCCTCCCGGGTTCAAGCAATTCTCCTGCCTCAGCTTCCCAAGTAGCTGGGATTACAGGCACGTGTCACCACGCCCGGCTAATTTTTGTATTTTTAGTAGAGACGGGGTTTCACCATATTGGTCACGTCACACTGGTCTTGAACTCCTGACCTTGTGATCCACCCCCGCCTTGGCCTCCCAAAGTGCTGGGATTACAGGTGTGAGCCACCGTGCCCGGCCAAGTAAAATGTTTTTTAAAATGGTTATGTGCATTATTCATAAAGAATAATGGTGTCCAGTCTTTTTAAACTTGTAAAGACACATCTTATTGAATAAAGAGATGAGAGCTTAAGTTTGTATATTGTTTCCTTCAATTCTTTGATGTATCCATGGTTGGATGATGCTAGGTTTTCATAATACACACACACACAAACTTGTTCAGGGATGGGCATACTTTTTCTGCAAGGGCCAGATCATAAAGTTTTTAGGCTTTGTGGACCATGTAATGTCACACCCACTCAACTGTGCAGTTGTAACTCAAAATTAGCCATAGACAATGTATAACCAATGGGTATTGCTGTGTTTCAATAAAACTTCGGTCTAGAATATATATTCATTTTTATATTTGATTACTTAACTTTGGCAAGTCAAACATAAAGTCCAGTAGTGAATTTTGCTCTTGGTGCTGAATCTTTGAAGAACTGAAGAGGTAGGAAGATGCTGCATTCTTATAAAGGTTATTTAAAAGCAATACTCCTAATAATTTTTTATGGGACAATCTTAGATATAGTATAAAATTTTTATTCGATAATCATTTTGTGACTGTTCAGTAATATGCAGAAAGACATTTTGACATCTGTTAGTCTCTAAACTTTTAAAGTTAGCTTGCCATACTTTAAAGAAACTGGCTAGCTGCAGTTTACATTCCATTGTAAGCAGGTCCTCCTCCACCTTCAGGTACCACCCAGTTAATATTCTGACTTGGATCTTTAATATCACATGTTTTACAATGTACACAGTTCTGAGCATTTATCTGTAACCGAAATCCATCACCTTGTTCCACAGGTACAAATTCATAAACTCCTGAAAAGTAAAAATAAATGATATTGAACTGCCTAACTTTAAAAATTTTTTAAATTCAGAAGTAAAAATTAAGGAAAGAGTAGCCACAGAAACCTTAAAGGTTGCTTTCTGAATGCTTACCCATAGAGAATATTTATTATGAAGACCTTGGTGCATTGCTATTGATGAGTATAAATTACATGTACATAATAAAAGGAGGTACAGCAGTTTTCAGCTGAGTTGTCTCACTATCAAGGGTACTCGACACTCAGTGTTTGAGTTCCACCCAACCTCAAAGTCCTCCCTTATTCAGAGTCGTCCTCTCTTATTCACAGGGGACAAGTTCCAAGATCCTCAGTAGATGCCTGAAACCTCAGGTAGTACTCAACTTACACTGTCAATCAGAACACATTTCTGTTCATGTATTTTACCCACAAACGTGATGCTTTTTCCATCTTAAGGAAGCACTTGCCACACTCTGGCCATAACTTCTACAGTTTGAGGTCCAACAGCAAAACGCACAAATTTCTTTTTCCTCTTTCACAGAAGATACAGTCTTATGGTAGACCTTAGCAACCTCAGCATAGGATTTTTTTCTCTTTATAGAGAATTTTCTCCTTTCACTTAAAGGAAGCACTTTATGGCATCTCTGAATTGTCAGCATCACTACTCTTGCATTGTGGGGATATTTTTAAGTAAAATAAGGGTTACTGGACACAAGCATGATAATGTGACAGTAAATCTGATAACTCAGATGGCTACCAAGTGACATAACGAATGTTATGCGTGAATATGCTGGACAAAAGGATAATTCACATCCAGGGTGGGACAAGCCAGAATGGTACACAATTTAAAACTTAATGTGCACGACTTAAGAATTATTTGTTTCTGGAATTTTCTTATTTTCAGACCGTGGGTGACTGGGGGTAAGAGGATCCTAACGGTACAGCTAAAAAACTGAATTAGATCCAATCCTTAGTAACCCCAGGGAGTTTTCAACCCACTGTAATGACAAAAGCCAAAAGACCAAGTCACACTGTATCTTCTTTTGTGAATGTACTAGTTTTCAAGTATCGGAATACTATTTTGTTCTACCATATCATTTGAGACCTGGTTCCTACTACTGTAATTTCAGTTGAAAGCTCAGCACTAAAAGAATATTCATGGTGAATTTAAAGTTTCAGAGCATTCCTTGGACTGAATGTAACCATAAGGTGCTATTCTAGTACATGCACCCAAATACATACAGATGAGCTGCCATGACAGAAATGACTTTAAATAGTCACATGAACATGCAAAGAGAGGTATTTCATTTTCAAGAATCTTCATCTTAGTCTGAGCGTAGACAAAGGGCTTTTTTTTTTTTTTTTTGAGAAATGTTATCTGAACTAGGCTTAACAAAACCAGTAGTTAAAAGTATGTTTCCTAAAGGAAGCTGGATGAAGTCATTTACAATTTCTAAGGAATGGAAGGAGATACAGAAATCATTTTTTAAAAGAACAAAATCATATTCCTAAGATGTTTAAAGCAAATATTTAGGAATAGATGGAAATTATTACCTGCAGGACAGAATCGCTGCTCGGGTCCATCATATATCGACAGATTTCTATTTACAGGTATACTGTCATCCCTTAAGGTTAAATGTGCCGGCTGGTCATGTTCATGATTAGTACCACTCAGAGCCACAGATGACAAGAGGTCAAAACTGATCTGTCCATCGGGTTTTGGATACTCAATAGGTGTGCAATCCTTGGCTGGCTTGAGCCGTTCAAAGTCAGAACCTTCAACAATTTTGAGGGAAATGCTTAACAAAATATGATTTTGAAGTACTTTTTCTTAAGTCTATTTGTATAAAAACTTCAAAATATTATTACACCAAAGAAATATGACTAGCCCTCAAGTAATAATATACTGTTCTTAGACACTAAATTTATAATTTCTCCAAGCAAGTTTAAAACATTAAAGCGATCATTCTCTAATTAATGGATCCCATTCATGAATTTTTAATGATCACGTTACTCATACTCTTGTTTGAATTACCTTTATGTTTCAGAGTCCATGGCTCCATTCCTCTCAATATCCAGTAAAAGATTCCAGTGTAAATCATCCCTCCATATACACCCAGTACTCCGTGGCAGGACGGTCTTATATTTCTAACAGAATATAGCTCTTTCCATACCCATGAGTTCTTCAAATTGTCCTCATATTCAGTTACATGGAGTCCTTTTATTAAAAACATGAAATGTTAAGTGTGCCCAATAAATGTTAAGTGTGCATAAAATACGCTAAAGTATTTTGCTACTTTGATATCTGATGAGTGAAGTTTTTTTTTTTTTTTTTCGAGACAAGGTCTTGCTGTCACCCAGGTTGGAGTACAGTGGTGTGATCACGGCTCACTACAACCTCCACCTCCCAGATTCAAGCCACCCTCCCACCTCAGCCTCCTGAGTAGGTGGGACCAGAGGCACACGCCACCACGCCCTACTAATTTTTGTATTTTTGGTAGAAAGAGGGTTTCGCCATGTTGCCCAGGCTGGTCTTGAACTCCTGGGCTCAAGTGATAGGCCCGCCTCAGCCTCCCAGAGTGCTGGGATCACAGGCATGAGCCACCGCACCTGGCTGATGAGTGAATCTTAAGTAATTTTTTAAAACATGGTCCACAGTGAAGGCTCTTTCATGTATAAATGTTGGCATCTTCCAAAAAGACAACCATTAGATATAGATATGTTATTAATAGGCAGTAAGGCATTTGATTTCTTATATTGGTAGCATGGAAAATTAGTTTCACATTTTAGTGAAACCGAGAAAGAAGCTTTAAGATAAAAAGTTCATGCTACGTGTAAGAGTGAAAAAATTTCATGATTTACAACTCAATTATTTCTACCTGCTATGGGTTGAAATAAGTCCCCCCCAAAATAGGTTTTGAAGTCCTAACCTCCAGTATCTTAGACTATGACCTTATTAGTGGCTGTAGATATAATTAGTTAAGAAGAGGTCTACTACAGTACAGTGGGTCTCTAATCCAATATGACTGGTATCCTTAGAAGAAGGGACAGAACTGGGCACAGTGGCTCTAGCCTGTAATTTCCAGCTACTTGGGAGGCCAAAGTGGGAGGACTGCTTGAGCCAAGGAATTTGGGATTGCAGAGACCAAGGATTGCACCACTGCACTCCAGCTTGGGCAACAGAGAGAGACCCTGTCTCTAAAAACAAAAACAAACCCACCACTTCATAGAGAAAACTCGGTGCATGCACTTAAGAGGACAAATTGGTTCCCTTACGGCTTTTGGTGGACTCCACATGACTACTTTTTCCAGTCATTGTTTCCTGTTCTGACTCCACTCCCCTTTTCTTTAGGCTTTAACCCTCAATCTAGTCTTTGGTGACATACTGGCTCCAGTATTATCTATGTGTGGTACTATATGCACATGATATAGTTCAAGTCCAACAAGGAATGATACTTGACAAGAAAATTAAAAAAAAACTTCTACCCAGCCACTGCACTCCATCTTGGCTATTCCATTCTCCCTGAAGTGCCCTTTGCCCTTTCTGTTTTCCACTTCATCTTCCCACGCTAGGCCTCCATTCCTACAAAGATTTGAAGGCATAACCTGGTTACATACCTCTAACTAGAGGAACATTTACTGGGGCTTCTAAGAATTAAGACTCATTTATCAAATATCTGTGGCGTCGCTACTGTATGCCAGGTGTGTAGGATTCACACTAAGCAACACCTCTAGTATCAGAGTTTTCATCCAAGTAGCAGAAGACAAAAAGTTGATAAATAAGTAAATAATATAATGTACCAAAAGGTGGAAAATGTGCTAGAAAAGGCCATGCATGCAGGGGGAACTCGGGTTGTGCGTTAATTGGTGTGGTCAAGGCAGGGCCACTGTGAGTGCTATTTAAACAGGGAAGGAGAACAAAGGAGCCAGCCGTGAGCAAAGACCATGAGGTGGGAGTGCTTGGCATGTTCCGGGAACTGTAAAGAAGCCAGTGTGGCTGGAGTTGGTAAAGGGTCTTTTTAGATTAAAGCTTTACGGAGGTATAAGTGCTGGCTGTTTCTCTCCACCACAGCAGAAGAGTCATAGGCTTATATTTACAAAGCTTGCTAAAGAATACATAGCTAAATTGTGCCTTTTGTAAAGGTATTCGTTCTATTGATACTTAAGAATTTGGGAGGTATCTTAATTATGTGTATTACATGTATGCAATATAAATGCAGTACTGTCATATTTGTAATAGTTTCTAACTAGGTGGGACACCACTGGTTCTTTTCTTTCTTGTGTGTGGGGGATGGAGTTTTGCTCTTGTTGCCCAGGCTGGAGTGCAATGGCACAATCTCAGCTCACTGCAACCTCCACCACCCAGGTTCAAGTGATTCTTTTGCCTCAGCCTCCCAAGTAGCTGGGATTACAGGCACCCGCCACCACACCCAGCTAATTTTTTTGGATTTTTAGTAGAGATGGGGTTTCACCATGTGGGCCAGGCTAGTCTCGAGCTCCTGACTTCAGATGATCCACCCGCCTCAGCCTACCAAAGTGCTGGGATTACAGGCGTGAGCCACCGTGCCTGGCTACCACTGGTAATTTTCTACTTTTTTGATGTGAATAAAACAGAACATTATAGTAAAAAATCACTGACTGTAATTATTGAGAATAAGTCATGTAGTTTTATTTGCATAGCATGCTTCTTAATACTTTCTATAAAGTGACAGATGCAATACAAATCTTTTAATGTCAATTGAAATACACATAACCCAGCAATTTTCTTTTTTATACTTTACACAGGAATTTCTTACCTATTGTCTTTGATTGGAGATTTTCACTAGTTAGTTGATTAAAAATAGATTCTGCTGCTAAAATTCCACTTTTCATTGCTGTGTGAGTACCTTTGATCTTGGGAACATTCATAAAACCAGGACTACAACCAATTAGTAAACCACCAGGAAAGGTGAGTTTTGGTATAGACTGAGGAAAGAAAGATTCAGAATACATTTGTTAGCTCAAATTAAACAAGAACAACAGAATACTCCAAATCAGTCTTAAAGTATTCTAGAGCTGTAGGGAAAGGTTGAAAAATAAATACATGAAAATGAATTGAGCAAAGGAATAAAACAGAGCAAGGGCAGTTTTCTTCTTCCTGCTCTAAGAGTGAGGATTAGGACTATTACTATTTTTCTGTGAGAGTTCTTCTTTTTCCATCCTCATAACTGATCTACATGGGACAGATTTAGGACTGAAGCATCAATATGTTTTAAATAGAATGTTTTATTTATACATATCCATGTCATAGTTAAAATATTCTCTAAACCTGAATGCTGTTATCTAAATTGTGATTTGCTTGGAAATCAAAACCACAATGAGATATCATTTCACCCTAGTTAGAATGGCTATTATCAAAAAGACAAAAAATATACTGGTGAGGATGTGGGAAAAAGAAAACTCACACAGTGTTGGTGGGATGTAAATTAGTACAACCATTATGGAAAACAGTATAGCGGTTCCTAAAAAAGCTACAAATAGAACTACCCATATGACCCAGCAATCCCACTATTGGGTATATATCCAAAAGAAAGCAAGTCAGTATGTGGAAGAGATACCCGCACTCTCATATTTATTGCAGCAGTATTCACAATAATTGCCAAGATACGGAATCAAACTAAGTTTTCATCAACAGATGAATGGATCAAGAAAACATGGTATATATATACACAATGGAATACTATTCAGCCGGAAGAACAAATGAAATATTGTCATCTGTGACAACATGGATGAGCCTGGAAGACATGTTAAGTCAGTCAAGCACAGAAAGATAAACACCCTATGTTCTCACTCATATATGGAAACTTAAAAAGTTGATCTTATGGAAGTGAAGAGTAGAACAGTGGCTACTAGAGGAGGGGAATGGTAGAAAGGGATGCGGGGCACGGGGGCGGGATATGGAGAGATTGGTTAATGGATACAGAAATACAGCTAAATAGGAGGAATAAGTTCTATTGTTCTATAGCACTGTAGAGTGACTATAATAAAGAATAATTTGTTATTTTTTTCAAATACCTAGAAGAAAAGATTTTAAATATTACCAACACAAAGAAATGATAAAGGTTTGAGGTGATGGGTATACTAATTACCCTGATTTGATCATTAAACATTATACACATGTATGGAAATATCACATTGTATCCTCTCTTCCCCCAAAATTAAGTGGACCTGAAAATTTCAAAGGGCATATAAAAAACAACAACAACTGTAATTTGCTTTTACATGCATTCGGGGTAATACAAGACTTACAAAGGATACTATACACCCTCTTTATTTTACTTTGACAGCTAGGGATAGAAACCTATGCTCTAATCATGGCACCACTGCAACTAGCTACTACCCTAAACAATAGATTTTGATTAAGGACAAGCTGAATTTCCAAAATAAAATAGATAAAGACAATTCTTTGGACCTTAGTATACATTTCTGATTAAAAAAAACAATATAATAAAGGGAGGGATATTTTTCAGCTTAGACAATAAATGTCTATATGTAGCCCACAGTATAGCAACTGAACTATGGATTGTTTGCATGGGAAAATGTACTCATAGTTTGAAAAGAAGAGCCAAGCAGCGTTGTTCTTTCCACATTCTGTATTTTTTTCTTCTCTGAGGATTTCCTAAAGTAAGCCATGGGGTCTTTGTTGAGAAAATGGTGAGTGGTACATTTGGCTGATGGTATTAAGAGGGACTCAGGAGGGAGTTAATAAGAAAACTATTGACATCAACTGCAAAAGAGACATGGTGAGCACTCTGTCGCCACAGCTCTCATCAATGATAGAATTCCGTGAGGGAATAGTGGTGAAAAGCAAAACTAGGGGGCAGAAAGAATGCTGGTAAGAGAGAAGGATCAGGGCCCAGGTCCTTTCACAGTATATGTGGGGAATTAATTTATGACTGTAGTTCTCAGACCAAACTCAGGATTAGGACCACTTAGATAAAAGAGCATTAAATCAGGACCACAGAGCAGACAATGGGGAGGAGGTGCTATCTGGAGTGCTACTAGCTGAAAACAGATAAAGATTAGGGACTTAGATGATGACAATGCTTTTCTCAAATAAGGCTGTGGCTTTGTTGACACCAAGTTTGATTCAAGAACCAGAAGAATGTGAAATTTAATAAAAGGATATAAACTATGAGTGCAAGTTCTTCCAAAATAGGTGCTTAAATCCTAAGAATAAAAATATTCTGCCCAAGGAAAATGTATGTGTTTAAGTTCTAGAAGGATCCTACCTTGTGTGGGGTGGGTTACTAGCAGCTACGCACCTTGTTTGGGACATTCATTAAACTAGGGCTACAAGTAATTAGAAACCCACTAGGGGAAGATGAGTTTTGGTATAGTCAGCTGAAGAAGGAGAAAAAAGGCAGTATTTGTTAGCTCAAAATAAACAAAATTGAATGTTTCAAATTGTTGCCTCTTCTTTTTCTTTACCTAAATGGGAGCCACTTGGACTGCATCCTTTCCCTCTCACTCTCCCTAAGGAAGGATAAAACAATCATCAATGCCGAATGGCAGCTGAGCAAAGCAGCATCAAGAGCCGGGCGGCATCACACTTGGGAGAAAATACTGCGCTCTCCTCGTGGTTTCTGGTGCTTGCTACACCTTCAGAGAAACCTCTCTAGTATTGAACTACAGAAATGATCCCTGAAAGTGTAGTCTTTGTTGCCTCTTAAGGTCTTCAAGACCTTAACTGGAAATAAGTTTCTGAATCTCTGGCCAATGAAATCAGAAAATTCAGGTGAAAAGTGTCTGTGTGTGTGTGTGTGTGTGTGTGTGTGTGTGTGTGTGTGTGTGTGAGAGAGAGAGAGAGAGAGAGAGATGGGGGGAGGGGAGAGTCATCTCCTGTTGATTTACAAATCATTTGACATGTTTGACATGCTTAAGTACACAAGGTAGATGGTTTTCAATAAAAATCTGTGTGTACTATTGAATATACTGAAACCTTTATAAATTACAGAGTAGGGTTAGATTGACAGTAACTATTATGGACATTATTTTTAAGAGTTTAATAGGCTTGAATACAGTTATGTAATTCAATACATATTTCTACCAAAGGAATTACTACTCTAGAAACAAAAACAATCTCATGAGAAGTAATCTCATGACAGACTTTGGGGACAGCATTATTTTAAGATTCTAGTGATTATGTTTATAATGTAGCTATGGTTTTGAGTTTATGAAATATTATTAGAGTAATAAAGTATTTAGAACCTCACTTTTAAAGATAAGTCAATTTCTCCTCCCCAAATTTTCCTATTATCTGTTACTTTTATGATAAGTTTTTTAAAAGAAATCCAATTTCTCAGATAGTACTAGATTCCTAGAATATTAGAGACAGAGGGATCATATTTATTTTACAGATGATCTCTTAAGGCCAAAGTTAAAGAACTTGCTCCAAATAATTTGCTACAAGCTTTAGAGCAGATTTTTAGATCATCTTACCTGTATGATAACATTTCTCCAACAGTATTAACAGCTTTTATGACAATTAGCTACTAGGTCTTATTTCATTGTTTAATACAGACTGAATACATTATATTTGAGAAGACTTTGAATGTATATAAAAATAGGACAATTAAGGTAAAAGCTTAACAGAGGTAACCTAAAAGGCATGAATGTTACTAGGTAGTTGGAATGAATGAATTATGTTTGCTGAAAACTAAATTTGTCTTTGAGTTTCCTGGCAGTTAAGGAATAAAGAGAAATATTGTAGATTACAGTTTTTATTTTCTGGTTAAAACAACAAACAAAATGTCCATGAATTTATCTCCAGAGATCAATATATTATTTTTTGTTTTTGTTTTTGAGATGGAGTCTTACTCTGCTGCTCAGGCTGGAGTGTAGTGGCACAATCTTGGCTCACTGCAACCTCCACCTCCTAGGCTCAAGTGATTCTCCTGTCTCAGCCTCCTGAGTAGCTGGGACCACAGGGGCTCATCACCACGCCTGGCTAATCTTTCTATTTTTTGTAGAGATGGGGTTTCGCCATGTTGCCCAGGCAGACTGCCCAACTCGGCCTTCCAAAGTGCTGGGATTACAGGTATGAGCCACTGTGCCCAGCCTAATATATTCTTAAAACTAAATTCATGGTGTAATTGAAGTACTGTGTGACACAGTTTTAGAAATGCTACATACTTTTCTTGTTCCAATATTGTTTTTATTCTTTATCTAAATTTGTTATGTTATATGTTCAATTCTGAATTTATAATACAGAAACAAGGAAAATAAAAGTTGGAAGAGTTACCTGAAAGCCACCTTCATTGAGAGCTCTGGCTCCATATGCAATCCTTTTTCCACCTTCCAAGGTTGGCCGAATGCTAGGATGGTGTTTCCACCTCTGGAACTCTCTAAATGGACTCAGGTATGGATTCTGATAGTCTAGACCAACCTTAAAAATTTACATTTATATTAAATTAGACATTTTTATTTCAAATTAAATCAGCTAAAATGTGAGCCATGTTTATCAGAAAACATGTACGTTAAATTTCTTGTACTCAAAAGTATTTGGAGCACTATGTGCAGTAATCCAAATGTAAATTAAAAATTGTATAAAATCTGTTTGGAAAAGAAAAGGTAAAGAAAAGGATAGCATGTGTTTATTATCATCAAAATTATGAAAATTTAGAACATATTAACAAATCCTTGTGCTCTGGAACTCAAAGTCCAAATTAGAAAAACAATCTATCATGAGATTAGAAAATAAAAATGAACAACAAAAAAACAAATTAGAACAATATCTGTAGGTAAGCATCTCAGATTATGTTTCTATGAAAGGAGCTGTAATGATTTATTATACATTAATCAATACCAATTTGAAAGAAACTAATAATTTATACTACAGTACGACTGGGGAAAAAATAAAGAAAAAGGATGTAAACTACACTTAGAAAAAAGAGGAAAAGAAATATAGAAGGTTACATTTTATAATGCATTACCAAAGTGTTAAAATTAACCACATCTTTTTCCTTTGATACAATTAAGTCACAGGAATAAATATCCAAAGGTGATGGGATGAACATTTGACTGGGGGGTCAAAAAACACCAGTAACACATAAATTTAACAATGTATCATATGGAGGTCTAATCATGGCACTAAACTATAAAGCTGCCACCAATTGCAAGGTACAGAAACTAATTTTTCCATTCTTTGTAATGTTCAACATGTAATTTACTGCAAAGATGTGTAGGAGGCCAAAAAAGGAGAAACTGCTGGTATTTTTAAAAAGTTCTAAGTTCAAACCTAGTGCTGATTTCATTTTCAGTGGTAGCATGCCATAGTGGAAATGGGATTTGAGGTCAGACAAGGTCAGGCATTTCTGCCTGTTATTTGATGGGTGTATATGGGTAAGTTGTTTTAACTTATTTGGACTTCAGTTTTCTTATCTGTAAAATGAAGATATACCTATTTCACAGTTATTATGAAACTTACTTAGAAATCTCAGAAAAGCATCCAGCACAGTGCCTGGAGTGTAGCAGCTACTATTATTACTGCTACCTGTGTTTAGTAGACTTAATGACACAGCAGCCATAAGCACTTTATATATTGATAAAATTAGAAAGTAAGCTTTAAATAAAAAGCATTTTACAGTCTTCAGATTCAAAACCCTTATTTTATAACACTGATGGAAATATAACTCTAGCAGTAGAATTTTCCCTAATGGGAATATAACTTACCACAAGACCAAGAGCTACTAGGGGTTCACCTTCATTCAAATGATAGAGGAAAGATCCTCCATAGGTATGTCTGTCCAAGGGCCAACCAACAGTGTGATCTACTCTCCCAGGTTTCCAGTTCTTTTCATCAATAACCCATAACTAAAAAAAAACAAAAACAAACAAACAAAAAAGTCCTGCAGTATTTTAAAAATGTTTTTATGTCACCACAATGCATAAAACTTGCCAGGTTTAATGTCTTATTTATGAAAATTACAAGTGAAAAACTGTAATATAAGAATACAACAAAATTACCTCAAATATCAAAGAAGGCTGGGCACAGTGGCTCACGCCTGCAATCCTAGCACTTTGGGAGGCTGAGGTGGGCAAATCACTTGAGGTCAGGAGTTCGAGACTATCCTGGCCAACATGGTAAAACCCTGTCTCTACTAAAACTACAAAAATTAGCTGGGCATGGTGGCGGACGCCTGTAATCCCAGCTACTCAGGAGGCTGAGGCATAAGAATTGCTTGAACCCAGGAGGCAGAGGTTGCGGTGAGCTGAGATCATGCCACTGCACTCCAGCCTGGGTGATGGAGCATGACTCAGTCTAAAAAAAAAAAAATAATAATAATAAAAAAGAATACAGGTGGATCACCTTGAATATCAAAGAAAATTATATCAAAGTACAGCATGAGTCAGAGTAAAGAAACAGGTCAGAAAACTTATGAACTCTTTAAGACATTAAATAGATTCTCAAATTGGTAAAGACTTTTATACAATTATGGCAAATTAGGAAATCCTACTGAAAGGCTGAGGGAAAATTCTGTGGTGCTGGTAGTGTTCTCTATCTTCATCTGGGTGACAGCCACATGGGTATGTTCACCATGTAAAAATTAATGTAGCTGTACACTTAAGGTCTCTTCATAATAGACATGTATTCTCCAACAAAGAAATTTATTCCCTCTACCCTGCCCCCCACAATTGAAATAAATTGTTCACCCTCTTTTCAGACTGGTAAATTTTAAATTCTGAACAATTTCTATCTGAAATATTATCTAAGTCAGATAATATTACATGCAATCAGACATATGCAATCTATCAAAACAAACCCTTATTCACAATGAATCTAGTTTTATATAGACTTTGAACCTTTCTGAGATTTAACCTAAAATAAAGTTTTTGTTGTTAATTACTATATTTTTAATTTTTTTAGAGATAGGATCTCACTCTGTCACCCAGGCTAGGGTGCAGTGGTATGATCACAGGTCACTGCAGTCTTGATCTCTTGGAGTGAAGTGGTTCTCCTGCTTCAGCCTCCAGAGTAACTGGGACTACAGGTGTGCACCACCACACCTGGCTAATTTTTAAATTTTTAGTATAGATGACACTACGTTGCCCAGGCAGGTCTTGAACTCCTGGACCCAAGCAATCATCTTGCCTTGGCCTCTCAAAATGCTGGGGTTATGGGTGTGGGCCACCACTGCTAACTCCACAAAAATATTTAAACAAAAGGGTTATAATGAAAATTTTACATTTACATTCTAATAAGCCTAGGATTTGGGAAAATAAGACTAGAGAATGGATAAATTGAGAAAATGTACAATACATAACCTAATTAAATTTTAGGTTGCAGATTAATATACTATGGCTGAGTGTGTCTTTCATAAAGAAAATTATCTTCATATTACAATTTTGAACAAATAATTCTTTGTAGGATGTGGTCATCCTACAAACAGCATATGGATAACAAGAACAATCCTAACAGGGCAGATGGCATTACAATGAAAAAAAAAAAAAGATTCAAATATTCACAAGTTCAAGATTCACTTCAAGCAATACTTGATACAACAATTCCAACATGTAAAACTAACTTAACCAGTAAGAGAATTTG
This sequence comes from Hylobates moloch, assembly GCF_009828535.3. Classification (NCBI taxonomy): domain Eukaryota; kingdom Metazoa; phylum Chordata; class Mammalia; order Primates; family Hylobatidae; genus Hylobates; species Hylobates moloch. The sequence goes on from NW_026652313.1 coordinate 280,421, forward strand.
ATCAGTAATATCTTCTAGCCCCTTGAAAAATATCCCAAATAGTTTTAGTCATAATGAACATTTCAAGACAATAAAAAAAATATAACTAAAATTAAATCAGTATTATAAACTACCTGATAATACAAATAAATTTAAATTCCATCTTTCCCAAAATTAAAATTACAGAAACAAACCAGGATACCTCCTTCAGTCCAATCCCGTAGGTTTGAGGTTCACAATTTGCTCTCAAATCAAACTTCTTATATAGTTGCTTGGCTAGATGTCCATGGCAACCTTCTGCAAAAATTGTGACTTTAGCATGTAGTTCCAGTCCTCTCTCAAATGTTGCCTGAAAAGCAAAAACATGTTAAATGGCAACATTTGACAATTTAAAATACATTCACATTCTGGTCAGATTCAAATTGAACTATGATTCAGATGTAGAAGAGACAGTGCAAATGTATAATATTATAAAGAATCACATAGTAAATATATAATATATAGAATCATATAATCTTACTCTTCTCACTTAAAATACCTCATGGAAATCTTTTCAAGTCACTGTATAGCTCAAATCTTTCTCTTTAATGGCTAGGTAGTAGTCCATGTAGAGAGACAGGATAGATTATCCAGCTCCTCTGCCAATGGATAATAGCCATTCACTGTTTCCAGCTTACGCATGAACATAAACAATGTTATAAGATATAAACACTCTTGAATATATATTTAATATAGAGCTGACCCCTTGAACAAGATGGGTTTGAACTGTGTGGGTTCACATATACAAGGATTTATTTTTAACCAACTAAGGATTGAAAATACAATATTCATCAGATGTGAAACCCGAGTATATGGAAGACCGATTTTTCATATATGCGAGTTCTGCAGGCCTAACCTTGGGACTTGTGTATGCATGAATTTTGGTATACTTGGGGGGTCCTCGAGCCAATCTACCATGCACACCAAGGGACACCCATATACATGTACAATATTGGTGCTTTTATTCCTGTAAGATAGATTCCCAGGAGTGGCCCTCTTAGATCGAAGGGTACATCTATTTTTTTAAATTGATATTATCATATTACTTTCTAAAAAGCCTGAAGCAATGAATATATTTCCATCAGTAGTATATAAGACCCTTTCCCTATAGTACAGTTAGTGACAGATGTAACTGTTCCTTTTACATTTTTGCTAGTGTATCAAGTGTGATAACTCACTATTATTTTAATTTTTTAATTTTTTTTTTTTTTTTTTGAGACAGAGTTGTGCTCTTGTTGCCCAGGCTGGAGTGCAATGGCACGATCTCGGCTCACTGCAACCTCTCCCTCCAGGGTTCAAGCAATGCACCTGCCTCAGCCTGCTGAGTAGCTGAGATTACAGGTACCTGTCACCAAGCCCAGCTAATTTTTTGTATTTTTAGTAGAGACGGAGTTTCACCATGTTGGCCAGGCTGGTCTCGAACTCCTGACCTCAGATGATCCACCCACCCTGGCCTCCCAAAGTGCTGGGATTACAGGCGTGAGCCACGGTGCCTGGCCCTCAATACTATTTTAATTTGCATTTCCCTGATTACTATTTTGAGCATCTTTTCTTTTTGATTCAAGAAATAATGAATGAATACCTACAATGTGCCAGGTTCTGTGCTAGGCATTGGGAATACATGGATGAATTAAAAAAAGATATGTTCCTTTTCTTTGGACTAGCCATAGAGACAGACATTAAATGAATACATGAGTATATAATTACAAATTGTTTAAGTGCTATGAAAGAGAGCAGAGGGTATTACAAGGGAGAATAATAGAAGCCAGCTTTTCTAGATTGAGTGAACAGGAAAGTCCTCTTTGAAGAAATGGCATTTAACCTCTGGACTCTGAAAAAAACAAGTATCTTTACTTATGATTAGTGGTCACTGGAGTTGTTCTTCTATGAATTGTTAATTTTTTAGATTCTACCCATTTTTCCAATGTGTTGTCTTTTTTCTTGTCAACGTCTAAGTGTTCCTTGATATTACAGATAGTCAAACATTTACAGACTTTATAGTATATTTTGGTAAAAAGAAGTGTTTAACTTTTATATATTAAGTTAAAAAAGGTTTGTCTGTTTTTTTACAGGTTTTTAGTATCTTGTTGCCATAGGGTGGCTTACCCTACCCCTAGATTGTTAACTGTCATCTCTTAGATTTCTGATTTGTATTGTTTTCGATCTTTAAATCACCAGAAAGAAACAACCAGCAAACCGGGGTCCAACTCTATTTGCTTCCAGATGGACAGTTTCCCCAGCACCACTTATAAAACAATTCAATCTGTATGAACTAGAATATTAATTAACATATTTCTGTTTCTTCTTAGAGGTAACATGCCCTTTAGTGTTCAAGGGACAGGCCGTGGAGCCACACAGTCTGTATTCAAATCCCAGCCCCACTACTTACCAGCTGTCTGACCCCAGCCAAGTTACTTAACCTCTGTAACTTAAAAATGTCCAAATCAGAATTCTTATAATAAGATGCATATTGGAGATAGGAACCAAGAGAAGGCTGTAAGAGAGCCAAGTCAAAAAAGTGTTTCAAGAAGGAAAACATAATCCAACTGTGCCAAGTGCTACCCACTGGAAGGTCAAATAAGGGAAAACAGAGACCTGTCCACCAGATTGGCAAAATGGAGGTATTTGTGACTCTAACAAGAGCTGTTTCAGTGAAATGGCAGGGAGAAAGCCTAGCTACAGTGGGTTAAATAGAGAGTGGAACAACACATTAAACAGAATCTTTGATTTTCCCCACTCTAATCTTGTGGTAGTACTGTTTTTAAAAACTTAGATTTTGGGGCTCAAATTACTAAGACTCCATTGTACTCTTCTATGCTATTAGATCTGTATAAATACAATATACAAAATATAAACGTTTTTACAAATGCAAAGCATAAAGTTAAAAACCATATATTTTTTTTTAATTTTTTTTTTTTTTTTTCTTTTTAGACGGAGTCTCACTCTGTCGCCCAGGCTGGAGTGTAGTGGCGCGATTGCGGCTCACTGCAACCTCTGCCACCTGAAATAAGCCCATATTTGAACAAATGAGAACACACAAAAATGCAATATCAGAATGGTAGAATTTGTGTGCTTCAATTTTGTTATAATATAAAATACAAAAATATTTAGACTAAAATATAATTTATAATTAGTCATAATAAAGAAAATAACCATAATATATGAAAAACCATATTCTTTTACTGAGAAGCAGTATGAGATAACAGTTCTTTACAAACCTGGCTATGCATCGGAATCCCTGGAGGCTTGTTAAGAAACAGCTTCTTAGGCCTTCCTGCAGGACAGGCTGAGCCCCAAGATGTCACATGATTCTGATGTGGCCAGTTAAACCACTAGGAGTCCCAAACAGGATTTGCCATTTGCTTTTTTTTTTTTTTTT
>NW_026652313.1:283917-404306 GCF_009828535.3 Hylobates moloch
AGCTCCGCCTCCTGGGTTCACGCCATTCTCCTGCCTCAGCCTCCCGAATAGCTGGGATTACAGGCGTGCGCCACTATGCCCAGCTAATTTTTTTGTATTTTTTTTTTAGTAGGGACGGGGTTTCACCGTGTTAGCCAGGATGGTCTCTATCTCCTGACCTCGTGATCTGCCTGCCTCAGCCTCCCAAAGTGCTGGGATTACAGGCGTGAGCCACTGCGACGGGCCGCTATTTGCTTTTAAAGCAGGAAATATGAGAAGGAGAAAGTCTGCTGTAAGAGACTGTAGATTCCTAATTCTATTCCAAGAGTGGCAGAGAGGAGGATAAACTATCAGTTGACAAATATTTACTAAGACCTAATATGTACCTGGCATTATGCCAGGCATTGGAATAACTCCAGGATCTCCATCCTTAGGGAGCTTATAATCTAGTTGGGAAATCGGAAAATAAATAAACCTGAATAGACAGGTTAGTTGATTGAGATGTTAATTTGTGTTTTGTTCATATTATAGGACAGCAAGCTATTTTTTTCCTTATCTTTTCCAAAGAGTGAGAATTCTATGTTCTAATGGTTTTGCTTTCAGATTCAAAAATACAAGATGTGAAAACCTGAAAATTATCCAGGTTTATATTTTGAAATGGGAGGTGGAGAATCAGTTTTATATCTATCAAAAGATGTTAAATCATGTCAATGTGCTTAAGAATATTGTGATAAAGGCCGGGCGTGGTGGCTCATGCCTGTAATCCCAGCACTTTGGGAGGCCGAGGTGGGTGGATTACTAGGTCAGGAGTTCAAGACCAGCCTGGCCAACATGGCAAAACCCCGTCTCTACTAAAAATACAAAAAGTAGCCAGGCATGGTGGCGTGTGCCTGTAATCCCAGCTACTCAGGAGGCTGAGGCGGGAGAACTACTTGAACCTGGAAGGCAGAGGTTGCAGTGAGCCAAGATTGTGCCACTGCACTCCAGCCTGGGCAACAGAATGAGACTCCGTCTCAAAACAAACAAACAAACAAACATGTCAAAGTATATCACTATTTACCTACTGATAGTAATGCAAAATGATTCTTGTCCAAAGAAATGAAAATTGTGGAGAAATAAAAACTGTGGAAACTATTTTCATTTGATGTATTTGGTTAATGCAGTGGATTGATGGCCTATAAATATGTATATGTTTGAATTCTCCTTGCACTGGTTGTAACATCATACTGATTCTCTCCTTAACTAAATGAAATAAAATCTTTGACATGTGTTTGACTTATGTTTGTATATTTGTATGTCATTATCTTTAAAAAAATTTTTAAACATATTATAACTACTTGCCTAAATCATTGTTAGCTCAAAGTTGCTTCTATACTTTTTAATGAGAGAAAAATTCCATATTAATTACTGTATTCTAACACCCACATTTTTTGACATTCTTAAAATTTTTATTTATTTATTTATTTATTTTGAGACCAGGTTGTAAGACTGGCTAATTTTGTATTTTTGGTAGAGACAGGGACTCACCATGTTGCTCAGGAAGTTCTCAAACTCCTGGGTTCAAGTGATTCACCTGCCTTCGCCTCCCAACACCTATATAATTAATGTATAGTTTGTAGCAAGACTTTATTGAGTCTAAGTTGGTTCTTTCTTCTTCTTCTTCTTTTTTTTTAAGACAGGGTTTTGCTCTGTCACTCACCCAAGCTGAAATGAAGTGGCATGATTATGACTCACTGCAGCCTCGAACTGCTGGGCTCAAGTGATCCTCCTGTTTCAGCCTCCAAAGTAGCTAGGACTACAGGTGTATACCACGAAGCCCAGCTAATTTTGTTTTCTTTTTTTGGAGAGATGGGGTTTCACTTTGATGCCCACATAGTTCTTTCTGTTGTTTGTCGCTTTCTTAAGCACGTAACTATTAAAAAGGTTTACCTTTGGTGCACCGTCCTTTTGTATCCCTACATCGTTAGTGGCAATTCCTTTTACACTACCATCATCATGAAAAAGGACCTAAAAACGATAAAAACAAATTTATTAATACCTTGGAATTCATAATAATCTTGAAAAAACAGTAAACAGCCTTAGGTTTCTTAGAAGGTGAACATCTTCTCTAGATGATAGAAATACAGTTTAAAATGTTCAGGTAATAAAGAGACATGTATTAAGGTACTCCCTTCTAGAGTATTAAAGAACAGAGCTCGCACAATGGGAAATGAAAACAATGCCACAACCTTGATGAGAAAGAAAAGGGGGAGACTACTAGAGAGATTACTAGGGAAACCAGTAAGATTAAACAAGAAGTGCCCTTCAGATGTCAAATCATGTGTAAAAAATCTGAAATGGAGGCCTGTAACACATGAAGAACATGAAGGTGGAGAGAAAGAAACTGTCAGAAAAGTTTACGTCTCAAATGAATGAAGACTTCAATAAACAAAAAATAAAACAAAACAGGAAGAAGCTGAAGACAGACCAAGGATGATAAAAGTTTATTTTTGGAGCAAGAAAAAGGGGGAAAATAGGTCAAAAGTGTAATTCTGATGAGGAGAAATAGTAATAGTCTGTAACCCTTGGTTTCTGTTTTCTCTGTGGAGGAAAATGCTCGTTGGATAGTAAAGTACAAAATGTACAATGCAATTACACAGCAGATTATAAGAAAGCATGGGCATGGAGAAGTACAAGAAAAGATTAGCAGCAATGGATATGAACCCAATCCCTGCAAAAAAAGAAAAAAAATATATATATATATAAATATAAAGGTTTTATTTGATATCCTGAAAACGAACAAATCAACAGCAGAATATGGCTACAGACTAAACTGAAGTTTGGCTCAGAGTACCCTCAAAAAACCCTGGCAAAGAGATCAATAATCTGTTGATGATAATCATTAAGGATCTGAGAAAAAGAAGAGTGACACAAGTGACTATAAGTGTTCATGTATGTATTCCAAAAGTGAAAATCATGGATTCTACAAACCACCTACCTGTGACTTTGACACTGATTCCAGTCAACAATGTTTAACAAGGAGAAATGCAAAATCCCACACTTGGGTCCAAAAACCCAAATGCATGTATATGGGTTAGGAAAACAGAAATTTATAGCAGTATAATACAGGGACCTATGTGTTTTATTTGACTTACAAACTGTAAGGGTAAAAACAAATAGAAAAAAACTGAATTTTTCTTGCCAATAACTTTTCTTTCAGCATTTCCTTTAGCAAACTTCCAACTGCAAATCCTTTATTTGTCTCTCTGAGATACATGGCAGTCTTTTTAAACTGCATTCCAGGAATGTCTTTTTTAGGGCTTTGGAGCCATAGCTTTGAAATGGAACACCAAGAAGGATGCCTCTTGTCTTCCTGTGTCTGTGGGAATTTGGGTAGGTGTTTGGCTCTAAGTTGTAACTTCCTGCTTGTCAAAAAACAAAACAAACAAACAAAAACCCAACAACAAAAAAACATTTAATTTTTCCTTAGAGTAAAAACAGTTAACATGTATGTAATGGATAGATTGTATCTGTAAAAACAGTTAACATGTATGTAATGAATGGATTGTATCTGCCTGGCTATTTAAAAGGGTGAGATTTCTGTCTTGGCCTGTGATACGCATCATAGTCTTGGTTTAAGGCTAATTCAAGAATAAAACTGTTTCGTTCTTTTTTTTTTGAGACGGAGTCTTGCTCTGTCACCCAGGCTGGAGTGCAGTGGCGCGATCTCGGCTTACTACAAGCTCCACCTCCCGGGTTCACGACATTATTCTGCCTCAGCGTCCCAAGTAGCTGGGACTACAGGCGCCCACCACTGCGCCCAGCTAATCTTTTTTTAGTAGAGACGGGGTTTCCCCATGGTCTTGATCTTCTGACCTCGTGATCCGCCTGCCTCAGCCTTCTAAAGTGCTGGGATTACAGGCGTGAGCCACTGTGCCCAGTCTTTTTTTTTTTTTTTTGAGACAGAGTCTCTGTTGCCAGGCTGGAGTGCAGTTGCACCATCTCGGCTCACTGCAACCTCTGCCTCCTGGGTTCAAGTGATTCTCCTGCCTCAGCCTCCTGAGTAGATGGGACTACAGGCACCTGCCACCACGCCCAGCTGATTTTTGTATTTTTAGTAGAGACGGTGTTTCACCATGTTGGCCAGGAGGGTCTCGATCTCTTGACCTTGTGATCTGCCCACCTCAGCCTCCCAAAGTGCTGGGATAACAGGCATGAGCCACTGCGCCTGGCCTGTTTCATTCTTTTTTATAATTTATGAGGAGAATTTTTCTGGGTCCTCAGGCGATTTTATTTTTTATTTTTTGAGATGGAATCTCGCTCTTTCGCCCAGGCTGGAGTGCAGTGGCATGATCTCGGCCCACTGCAACCTCTGCCTTCTGGGTTCAAGCGACTCTCCTGCCTCAGCCTCCCAAGTAGCTAGGATTACAGGCATGTGCCGCCATGCCTGGCTAATTTTTTGTATGTTTAGTAGAGACGGGGTTTCACCATGTTAGCCAGGATGGTCTTGATCTCCTGACCTCGTGACCTGCCCGCCTTGGCCTCCCAAAGTGCTGGGATTACAGGTGTGAGCCACCGTACCCGGCCAAGATTTTATTTTTAATAATTTCCCCAGTAATGCATAATAAGAATCAATAGTGTGATGTGGTTGCCAAAAAAGTAATTACTTTGAGGGAATTAATGGAAGACCAGTTTCTAGAATGGAGAAGATAACAGTTCTACACTAGACATGAAGTGGTTTATTCATTCTGGGTGCTGCTTTGTAAAGGGGATAAAAAGAGGATCCATTCAGAAGTTGGCAGCAAGAATACTGAAAGGACTCAAAACTCAAATTATGTACCATCATGGCTGAAAGAACTGAGAATATTTAAGCTAGTGCTGGGGCTCAGAAGATAATACCCTAAAAAGTATGTTCCTGGCATGCTGATGTTGAGGCTCAGAAACCGATATCCCAAAATATGGTGCTTTGACATGCTGAACTGAAGAAGCTTCAATGTCTCTCTGACCTTACCAGGCCAACTGTCCCTGTCTCTTAATCGTCTGTCTCTCCCAAAGCACAGGATGAAGTTGTTCTCTGAAGTTCCCTTATCTTCCTAAAATATGGGCCTACCAAAGAAGCAAACAATTACTTCTGGTCCCTTTCCTGAGTTTTCATGAACGGAACTCATATTGCAGGAAGAATGACTGAAGTCTGTCTATAAACTTGGACAGCCTTCTGTCAGAAACCACTGTCTTCTCTGCAGGCTCAAGAGACTTTGTCCCAGGTCACTGTATGTTCTTCAAGCCCATTGAATTCCCCTAAAAATCACTTACTATCCCCCTAAAGTCATCCATACTTCCCCATCTCCATTTTCCCTACCAAGAAAGGCATATAACTGTACCCCATTGTGTGGTAGGGTAATCACTCTGTAATATTCCCTTCATGCACGCTGATAAACCTGTATGCCTTTCCTCCTACTAACCTGCCTCTTGTGAGTTTTCTATGAACCTTCAGAGGGTGAGGGGAAGTCTTCCCTTGGCACTCAGCCCCTATGCTGAGTACCTAGAACCGAAGAAAGACTGGAAGGCCTCAGAAACAAGGTCTTTCTAACCTTCTCCCATCCCTCTTTCTCTCCTAAAGCAAGTCACAGAAACCAGGATTCCTCTTCCTCAAAGAGAGTCATAGAAACCAGAACTCCTCTCCCTTAATACAGGCCATAAAACCTAGAAAGGTTATTTTCTTACTTCTCCCTTTCCCCTTGAAAACTCTCATTCCAGAGGAGTTCTGCTCCAGCCATACCTCAGAGGAAGAAATGCTACACAAAAAGGCCAAAGAGAATGTGAACAGACAGGCCTTGCTTGGCTTCCTCTCTCAGTCTGCTACCATTAGATCATACCCTTCTGTCTAATCACATTTCAACATGGCTGTCCATTCTTATTGTACCTAAGCATAAAAATGGTTTCCCCTGGGTCTTTGGGGCCTTTATTTCTGAAGGATTTCATATCATGTAAAACTTTGTTAAATAAATGTGTTATGTTATTCTTGTTACCCTGTCTTTTGTTACAGGAGTGTCAGCTGTGACCCTTGTGATGGGTAAGGAAGGGTATCACACCTTTCTGCTACTGGGGCTCAGAAAATGATAGGCTCAAATGTGGCACTCTGGCATGCTAAACCAAAGCAGCAGCTTCAAGGTCTCTCTGACCTTCCCCTCCTCCTGTCTTTCAATCCTATCTCTTCTAAAGCACTGGATGCGGCTCTTCTCTGATAATTTCATTCTCTACCTTAAGACTGGACCTGCCAAAGAGAACACAATGGTCTTCTATCCCATTCCTGAAATCTTATTATTAATATGTATTTCAGAAAAGAAAACAGAAATAAGCAGCTACACCTAAACAAACACTTTTTCATAAGATCATGCCTGCCTCTCAGGCTTATTCAAATTCCAAAGAGAATCATTTACAAGTTAATTTCTGTGTCTTGGGTGCATTCATTCTCCCTAAAAATCATTCACTTCCTCTCAAGATTGCTAAACACCCAATTTCCCCTTCCCTTCTGATGAAGGGTAGATAAGCATTTGGACCTCACTGGGTTATTGGGTCATCATTCTCTTGTGCTTATGCATGTTAAATAAATCTGTATGCTTCTTCTCCTATTACTCTGTCTATTGTCAGTTCATTTCTGGTGAACCTTCAGAGGGCAGAGACAAACCTTTCCCTTAACTCCTATACCACCCCTACACTGGGAAAGAAAAAAATTCCACAGTAAAGATAGGGAGGAAGAGGGAGCAGAGGATAATTATAATTAGAAAGTTGTCCTTGGAAGAGGGCATAGATTTGTTCTGGATAGTATAAAACTGTAGGTAAGTTCTGTTCAAAATAAGGAAGAGGTTACCAACAATCCACAATTTTTCATCCCTTATGGTGAACAATCGTAAGTTGGACAATCACTTGATGGGGGTACAACATCAGGAATTCAAGTACTCTTTGGATTAGATACTTTAAAGATTCCTTCTAATCTTATAATTCTAAAATCCCATGGCTTTTAAAAAATATTTATTTCTTCAACTTTATAAAATTCACCACTTATTAAAAAAAGAGAGTTCCTACGAATATTAAAAACAAAACAAAACTATACAAACCTCAGCAGCTGCATAACCAGGGTATACTTCAACACCGAGGGCTTCTGCTTGTTCGCCCATCCAGCTCACTAAATGTCCCAAGCGTACAATGTAATTGCCATGATTATTCATTGGAAGCCCTATAAATATATGCTTAATTTATAAATCTGACTTTTTATTGATAAGACATTACAAAAACATAAATACTTTAAAATTTCGAATCAATATGTATTTCTACGTAAGTGCTATATTGATGGTCACACTTTCAACTTATTTTCTACAATTTTGGTCTAGAGTTCTAATTTATTACATTACAAACAACATTAAAGCACTAAGTTAGAAATTCCTGCTTGGCTTACAAGGCTGTCTCAATTCTTCTAGACTGGAAGACAAAAGAACTGAGTTCTAGTCCTGCTTTCCCACCAGCTAGCTGTATAGCTTTGGATAAGTCCTTCAAATATCTGGGCCTCAGTTCTCATCTGCAAAATGAGGAAATTTCGCCAGATGAAATGTAGTTCCTTCCAGCTGTGGAATTCCATAGTTCTATGAATATTCACTATACCTTACCTGGAAGAATTGGCACAGGAATTCTGTATTTCTCTGTTAAAATTCCAAATCTGTCTTCTGTTACAGGAGTGTTAAGTGGAGCCTAGAAATAAAAGAAGAAAAAGAAATGTTTTTAGTTTATATTTGCAAGTGTAAATATAAATACAAAAAAACTGTAAAATGTACTCTGATGACAAAAAAAGAACTCCCCCCTAATTTTTTTTTGGCATTTCCTTTATAAAACTTGTCACTATAAATCCTTTCTCTGTCTGAAATGTATGGGAACCTTTTTTTATTTTTATTTTTTTTGAGACAGTGTCTCTTTCTGTCACCCAGACTGGAGTGCAGTGGTGCAATCTTGGCTCACTGCAGCCTCTGCCTCCTGGGTTCAAGTGTTTCTCCTGCCTCAGCCTCCCAAGTAGCTGGGCTTACAGGCACCTGCCACTATGCTGGGCTAATTTTTGTATTTTTAGTAGAGAGGGGGTTTCATCACTTTGGCCAGGTATTTTTAGTAGAGAGGGGGTTTCACCATGTTGGCCAGGCTGGTCTCAAACTCCTGACCTCAAGTCATCACCCCCCCCTTGGCCTCCCAAACTGTTGGGATTACAGGCATGAGCCACCACGCCCAGCCAGCTGGGAATCTTTTAAAAATCTAAACAAACCTCTTGCCAATTTTGCATCCCAGGAATATATTTCTTGGGAGTCTTGGAAACATCTTTGAAATGTGACCATCATGTCTTTTTGTCTCTGTAGAGAGGTTAGCCAAGGTGCTTGGCTCTAAGTTGAAACTTCCTGGTTGGTGAAAGGTAAGAGAAGTTTTATTTTCCTTTTGGATAAAGAAAATTAACATGTTTTGACACTGTACCTGCTGGGTATACACACTAAAAGGCACCAAAGGCTGTGTGGTGGCTCACAGGCCTGTAGTCCCAGCATTTTGGGAGGACGAAGCCAGTGGATTTGAGCCCACATGGCAAAAATCCCGTCTGTACTAAAAAAATACAAAAATTAGCTGAGTGTGGTGGCGCACACCTGTAATCCCAGCTACTGAGATTGGGTGAGGTGGGAGGACTACTTGAGCCTCGGAGGTTGAGGCTACAGAGAGCTATGATTGTGCCACTGTACTCCAGCCTGGGTGACAGAGTGAGACCCCGTCTCAAAAAAAAGGTGCCAAAGCAATAAAGGGCTTCAACATGAAAAACATTTTCTATTAGAATTGATATTATGTCAATGTTAGTTCAATAATATCCATTTCTGATATAATATCAAAAGGATAAATTCAACTGGGCCCAATTAAAGTATTTCTAGTTTAAGGGAGCTTGATATTTCAGAAAGGAGAGCACAGATGAAATTTTTGGAATTCAATTTATTCCATATGGAAAGAATACAGATGATATTTATATAATTTTTGATCTTTGCAAGTATATTCACAACCACTGAATAATCTAATCTAGGAGGTAGGACAGGTATAATATAACCCATCTTAGAGAAGAAAAAATTAACAGTCTAAGATTTTAGCCAAATTCATACAAATTTTATTTAAGAAAATAAAACTTGGACTTGGTCCTCTTGGTCTATATCACACCTGTGGTTTTTCTGCTTAGGTTATGGGAAGCCATATTAATATGTTTCTTCAGAAAATCAGGTTATCCTCTTTGGCTTTAGATATTGCATTGTCCCCAAAATTATTACTTTATTAAGAACAATCATACAAAGACTTAAAGAACAAGTTTAAAAATACCCTCAAAATACAAAATGCCTCCCAAGAAATATTCAAAGGTCTTCTCAAGTTATCTTCTCATATATCCATTACATAAATACATGTAGAAAGCATTACACAAAAATATTTGTTAATATCATAAATTACAATTCTGATATAATTTTTTTTTTAATTTAAAAAGTATATAATTATTCCCTTAGAGTTAAATGGGCTGGGCGTGGTGGCTCATGCCTGTAATCCCAGCGCTTTGGGAGGCCAAGGCAGGTGGATCGCCTGAGGTCAGGAGTTCAAGACCAGCCTGGCCAATACAGTGAAACCCTGTCTCTGCTAAAAATACCAAAAATTAGCTGGGCGTGGTGGCAGGTGCCTGTAATCCCAGCTACTAGGGAGACTGAGGCAGGAGAATCACTTGAACCTTGTAGGTGGAGGTTGCAGTGAGCCGAGATCGTGCCATTGCACTCCAGCCTGGGCAACAAGAGTGAAACTCCGTCTCAAAAAAGGAAAAAAAAAAAAGACAGAGTTACATGAAGAGGGTTTCCTATATTCCAGTAATTTGGGAACAATTACTGAAATACAATTACAAAAGATTAGACTTTGTATAAAAAACAATTTGTCATACCCCCTTCTCTTTCCAGTCTGGGAAGAGTTCTTTAAAAGCACCTGGATCAAGGCAAGCCCCTGAGAGAGTATGAGCTCCTATCTGGGCAGCTTTCTCCACTAGACACACGCGGATGTCCTTTTCATGTGCCGCGGCCAACTGTTTTAGACGAACAGCTGCAGAGAGCCCTGCAGGGCCTGCACCAACTATTACAACATCTGCTTCTTCTGCAAACCTTTCCATGTTCACTCCTGGGAGAAATAAAAATTCTAGGATTAATATGACCCAATAATCACATGATAAATCACATGACAGTTAAAAAATATCCACTGTGCTTTAGAGCATTATTTATGGAAATTCTCCCTGTGTTTTGCACAATAATTATATTAAGCATATTACTGTATTAGTATGATTATATTCTTAGGTTCTGTTCCAGTACATACTTTATTTCAGTTTCCATAAACTAATTCTTGGCTTTGAGATTTATTATTATACATTTAGCAAATATTTACTTGTGTAAAATATGGTCACAAGTCGCTTAATGACAGAAATGCTTTCTGAGAAATGCATCATTAGGCAATTTTGCCCTTTTGCAAACATCATAGAGCATACTTACGCAAATTAGATTGTACTATGATACACCTAGGCAACACGGTATAGACTATTGCTCCTAGGCTACAAAGTTATATAGCATGTGACTATACTGAATACTGTAGGCAACTGTAACATAATAGTATGTATGTAACTAAACACATCTAAACACAGAAAAAGTACAGCAAAAACACAGTATAAAATATTTAAAAATGGTATATCTGTACAGGGTACTTACCATGAATAGAACTTACAGGACTGGAAGCTGTTCTTCGTGAGTGACTGAGCCGTGAGAATGTGAAGGACAAGGACATTATACTACTATAGACTTCATAAACACTATACACTTAGGTTACTCTGAATTTATAAAAAATTTTTTCATCAGTAAATTAAACTTAGCTTAATGTTTTTATTTTATAAGCTTTTAAATGTTTTAAACTTTTTGACTCTCTTGTAGTAACACTTAGTTAAAACACAAACACATTGTACAGCTGTACAAAAAATGGTTTTTATATCATTTTTCTGTAAGTTTTTTTCTATTTAAAAATTTTTTTCCTTTTACCTTTTAAACTCTTTTATTAAAAATTAAGACACAAACACACACATTAGTTAGGCCTACACAGGGTCAGGATCATCAATATCTTCCACCTCCACATCTTCTTCCACTGCAAGGTCATCAAAGACAACAACACGCATGGAGCTGTCATCTCCTATGCAAATGGTAGCTTCTTCCAGAATACCTCCTGAAGGACCTGCCTGTGTCTGTTTTACAGTTAACTTTTTAAAAAAATTAAAAGTACATTCTAAAATAATGATAAAAGTATAATACAGTAAAACATAAACCAGTAACAGTGGTTTATTATCAAGTATTATGTACTGTACATAATTGTATATGGTAGACTTTTAAAGAACTGGCAGTAGAGTATGTTTGTTTACACCAGAGTCACCACAAATAATTGAGTAATGTGTTGAGCTACGATGGTCTTGAAGCTATGTTCTAAAAGATGTCACTAGGTGATAGGAATTTTTCAGCTCCATTATAATGTTAACGGATTACCATCATAAATGTTGTCATATTGTTGACTGAAGGGTCATTATGCAGCATGTGACTTGGTAAAGCCATAAAATATTATCAGATGTTTTTAAGTTATGAAAAATATAATACTCTCCTCCACAAAATGAAACAAAGTATCCAGAAAAGTCTCAGGAACTGTACACAAATTATTACTTACCTTCCCATCTCTTGTCCTTATCCCGGGGATAAATAGTATAATGGGTAGTAATTCGAGGCACAGTAGAAGTTGAAGACCATCTCGTAGCACATAGAGGTAGATAATTTTTCTTAATTTTTAAGGCATGAAAGCACTGATATGCTGCACAAAAATTATGAAAATTATTATCTTCCTTTAGTTTTCTTCAGTAGACTGAAAAAATATAAATGAATGACTATACTCAATGAGTACAGTGAAATAGACTATAATTTTTCCTAGGTGAACAATTTGAATAGCTTTTTCTCATAAAGCAATGTTTTCAAATCTTAAATATTTTAAAACTAATAAGCAAATTTATTCAATTTAGCTCATGTCAGGCTTAACTATGGATTAGTCATGAAAGCTGAACACTTTGTGAGTAATATGGAGTATAATAACTGTGTTAGCTCAATGGCTTTAAGCACAAACTTGGTTTTATGGTCAGGTTCTTAAGGCAGTATCTTCTTCTTTTTCTTCTTCTTTTTTTTGAGACAGAGTCTCACTCTGTCACCCAGGCTGCAGTGCAGTGGTGCAATCTTGGCTCACCACAACCTCTGCCTCCTGGTTTCAAGCGATTCTCACGCCTCAGCCTCCAGAGTATCTGGGACTACGGGTGTGCACCACCACACCCAGCTAATTTTTGGATTTTTTTTTTTTTTTTGGTATAGATGGGGTTTTGCCATGTTGGCCAGGCTGGTCTCGAACTCCTGGCCTCAAGTGATCTGCCTGCCTCAGCCTCTAAAATTGCTGGGATCATAGGCGTGAGCCACTGCGCCTGGCCACAGTATCTTCTGATATCCTTAAAAATGTATACATTTTTGAGTCAGCAAAAAGTATTTTATGGAAATGAACAGAAATGTGCAAAAATTTATCTGCAAAAATGTTCAGTGAACCTTCTCTGTTGTCCTCAAACCTTCAACTCCACCTCTTCTTTCCCTTATCCAGGGCAGGTACCCTAGCATCAAACCTCGTAAAGACAGAAGCAATTAGATGGGAATTTTCTCAACTCCTTGGCAGTAACTTCTAATATAATCTGTATTTGTGCCCACACTTTGTTCATTATCTCAGTTTATAGCAGAAGAGATGTCTTTTCTCCCATTGATTGTACTCAATGAATATAGTGAAACAGACCATATTCTTCTCCACTGGGGTAAATCTTTCTAGCTGGATGACAAGGCTTATCTCTCCCGTTGTCTAGAGACATTCCTCCATCTGATACCATCCCTTCTGATCTTCAATTTTGACTCCCTTCTCAGCCCCTGTTCATCTTGATAATCGTCCCTATCATTAAAAAAAGATAAAGAGTCCTCCCATGACACCACTCTTGACGGATATAAAAACTTATATTTGGAGCTATATTCATTAGAAGTCTGTTATAGGAGAAGGGATAGAATAATTAAAAAAAGAATAAAGAGTTCAGAAATAGAATACACATAGGTATATGGTATATAATAAAGAAACCATTTCAAATTAGGGAGAAGAAATGGTTACTCATTAAATGGTGCAGAGATAGCTAGAAAGCCATTCAGAAAAAAGTATACTCTGCTCCCTAGGTCAAAATGAATTATATTTGATCGAAGATTTTATTAGGGAAAGTTCAAAGTATAAAAGACTATGGTGGGCTGGGCACAGTGGTTCATGACCGTAAATCTCAGCTAAGGTGGGAGGACTGCATGAGGCCAGGAGTTCAAGATCAGCCTAGGCAATATAGCAAGACCTCTTCTCTACAGAAATAAAAAATAAGAAGTAAAAAAATTAGCTAGATGTGGTGGTATGCACCTGCAGTCCCACCTACTCAGGAAGCTGAGGTACGATGATCACTAGAGCCCAGTAATTCGAGGCTACAGTGAGCTAGGACCACGTCACTGTACTCCAACCTGGGCGACAAGCACCTTGTCTCAAAAAAAAAAAAAAAAAAGATGGTGATATATCCATAAATTCTTCAATTCTCTCCTCCCTTTGAGTGAAGTGGGATGAACTTACTGGGTAGCTTCTAACAAGTAGAGAATGGAAAGTGAAAAATGTTAACTTTACAGTAGAGAAATATGGCAGATAACACTTTAAGCAAGTGATCAAGTTTAATGTTACCAGCAATAAGACATATTGATACCATGTATCCCTGATACGATGTGGTGAAAAGGGTTCTTTACCTCTGTGGTATTTATCCCCAAAAATCTTTAACCTCAGTCTATTCATGAGAAATGATCAGACAAACTCAGATTGAGGGACATTCTACAAAATGCTCGACCAGTACATATCAAAAGTGTAAAGGTCTTGGGACACAAGAAAAGACAGAGGAACTGTCAAATTGAAGTAGACTATGGAGACCTGCCAACTAAAGGCAACCTTGTGCCCTGGACCGGATCCTGGAACAGAAAAAGAAGATCTGAATAAAATCTGTAGTTTAATTAACTTTATTTCATCAATGTTAATTTCTTAGTTTTGATAATTACACTATGGTTACATAAGACATGAAGCTCAGCAAACGGCATATGAGAACTCTCAGTACTATCTTTGCAACTCATCTGTAAATCTAAAACTACTTCAAGATAAAAAGTTTAAAAAAAGATTATGGTGATAAAAAAGTTAACTCAAGAAAGATCAAACCCAAATATAAGAGCTAAAACCATAAAACTCTTTGAAGACATGAGTGTAAATCTTTGTGACCTTGTGTAAACCAAAAATAAAATTCTAAGGCCCCCAACCAACTGAATGGACTCTCTTCTTGGCCAAGGGGATTCCAAAGAAACCCAAAAAAGTAGTTCATGCCATGATGGCAAGTGGGGGGTCAGACATGCCTCATTATACCCTCTCCCTTTTGGAGTTTAGACATAACTGACCAGCATTAACATTAATATTGAAATCCTAAGACTGACAGAACAGACTCTTTGTAGCAATAAGATAACAACTCCAACCTGACTCTGGTATAACATCACATGACAACAGGCCCTAGAGGAAATCAAAGTATTGTACCCCAAAATATATTTCATGGACATAATTTTTGGATTGGCCCTGCAAAGCTGTCTCTTGTGAGGAAAATTTACATTCTGTGGAGAATTTGCTTTCCTTTCTAGGCCTTTTCCTGATCTAGGAGAGATTTAACTAAGAGTCTGATACCTTTTAAGGCAAGCTTGTCCAACCTGCAGCCTATGGGCCGCATGTTGCCCAGGATGCCTTTAAATGTGGCCCAACACAAATTCATGAACTCTGAGATGTCCTGCTTTTCCAGGCCAAGCCAATGTAAACCTTATATGTATTGATTAATGTCTCTGCCTGTAACTTCTCTCCCTAAAATGTATAAAATCAAGCTGTAACCCAACCACCTTGGGTACATGTTCTCAGGACCTCCTGAGGCTGTATCATGGGTCATGGTCCTCACATTCGGCTCAGAATTAATCTCTTCAAATAGTTTACGGAGTTTGGCTTTTTCATCAACACTTGGATTAGGCAATGGTTTCTTTGATAGAACAACCAAAAACATAAGCAACAACAAAAAATACAGTTAAATTGCACTTCATCAAAATTAAAACCTTTTGTGCATCAAAGGATACCATTAAGAAAATGAAAAGACAGCCCGTGGAATGGGAGAAAATATTTTCAAATCATATATCCGATAATGGACTTATATTTAGAATATATAAAGAACTCTTATATCTAGTAATAAAAAGACAAATAACCCAATTAAAAAGTGGGCAAAGGATCTGGATAGACACTTGTTCAAAGATGATATACAAATGACCAATAAGTACATGAAAAGATGCTCAGCAGCATTAGCCATCAGGGAAATGCAAACCAAAGCCACATGAGATACTACTTTACATCCACTAGCATGGCTATAGTCAAGAAGTCAAGCAATAATAAAAGCACCTTTGGCCGGGCGCGGTGGCTCACGCTTGTAATCCCAGCACTTTGGGAGGCCGAGGCGGGCGAATCACGAGGTCAGGAGATCGAGACCATGGTGAAACCCCGTCTCTACTAAAAAATATAAAAAATTAGCCGGGCGTGGTGGTGGGCGCCTGTAGTCCCAGCTACTCGGAGAGGCTGAGGCAGGAGAATGGGGTGAACCCGGGAGGCGGAACTTGCAGTGAGCCGAGATTGCGCCACTGAACTCCAGCCTGGGTGACAGAGCGAGACTCTGTCTCAAAAAAAAAAAAAAAAAAGCACCTTTGCAAAAATTATAACTGAGAAAATTATTACAGTCAAAGAGATCTGACCTAACTGACTCCATCTTGCTTCTAACCTCCAAGTAGTCCTTGTTCATTCCTGGGAGTAGGCTGAACTAACTTTGGGAGTTTATAGTTAGTTTTTTGAAACAAAGACAATCACAGCCCTTTCCCAGAACAAACCCCCTTCCTTCCTGGGGACCAGACTGTCTTTGCAGGACTAACAAATTAGCTACAAGATTAGAAATTATGGTTTAAGAGTCATGCAGCTGGAGGTGGCAAGATTCTGAACCTTCCCAAATTGCTCCTGGGGATAACATCACTATTGTAAAATCTAGGATCACTACTTGAGGTATTTTGCAGATCCTGCACTTGATGGATCAGCTGGCACCTGGCTCATCTGGTCGTTTGGCTCCCACCCCAGAACTGACTCAGTGCAAGAGGACAAACTCATCTCCCTATGATTTCACCTCTGACCTGACCAATTGGCACTCCCCACTTTCTGACCCCCCTACTCATCAAATTATCCTTAAAATCCCCAGTCTCCAAGTTTTTGGGGAGACTGATTTGAATAATAATAAAACTATGGTCTCCTGTACAGCTGCCTCTGTGTGAATTAAACTCTTTCTCTATTCTAATTCTCCTGTTTTGATAAATTGGCTCTGTCTGGGTAGTGGGCAAGGAGAACCCATTGGGCAGTTTCAATAACAAGAGTTAGCAAGGATGTGGAAAAATTGGAACCCTCATACACTCCTGGGGGAATGTAAAAATGATGCAGTCTCTTTGAAAAACAGTCTGGCAGTTCCTCAAAAGGTTAAACATAGAGTTTTCATATGACCCATTCCTAAGTCTATCCCTAAGATAATGAAAACATACTTCTACACAAAAACTTGCACATGAATGTTCCTAGCTTTTTTTTTTTTTTTTTTTTTTTTTGAGACAGGGTCTGTCTCTGTCACCAAGGGTGGAATGCAGTGATGTGATCATGGCTCACTGAAGCCTTGACTTTCCAGGCTTAAGTGATCCTCCCACCTCAGCCTCCTGAGTAGCTAGGGCTACAGGTGCATGCCACCATGCCCGGATAATTGTTTCTATTTTTTCGTAGACAAGCAGTCTCACTGGGTTGTGTAAGCTGGTCTTGAAATCCTGGGCTCGAGCAATCTGCCTGTCTCAGCCTCTCAAAGTGCTGGGATTCCAGGTGTGAGCCACCACACCTGGCCAACAGCTGAATTATTTATAACAGCCAAAAAGTAGAAACAACCTAAATGTTGATCAATAAATGGTAAGAAGTGATATATCCAAATAATGAAATATTTAGCAATAAGAAGAAATTGAATATTGATATATGTTACCACATAGAACTTTGAAAACAATGCGCTATGTGAAAGAAGCCAGTCACAAAAAGACAACATAGTATATGCTTCCACGTACAGGAAATATTCAGAATAGGCTAGTCTACAGAGACAGAAAGTAGATTAACTGTTGTCTAAGGCTGGAAGGGGCTTGGGAGTGAATAGTTTCTTTTTGGGGTGACGAAAATGTTCTAAAATAGACTGCAGTGATGGTTTCACAACTCTGACTATACTAAAAACCATTGAATTGTACATTTTAAATAGTATATATTGTATGATGTGTGACATATCTTATTAAAGTTTATTAAAGCTGTTATAAAAAAGAGCATTTATAGCCACACACAAAAATATTATGAAAACAGGTAATTTTTTTTTAGAATCTAGGATTTTCAAAGTTATTTTCTAAGAATGATAAAAATCTAAAAAGTTACAATATCACTAGACTAAAAATTTAAACCATTTATGTGACCAAAAAAGGGTAAAAATATAAATGTCCTTAGTTGTCTGTATTCTGCAGCAGATAGCATGCTCCAAAAGCACTGACCTTGTTGTATGTGAAAACCTAATGTTAGGTATACATATTTGTTGACTAAATATTAGATAGTCCTTGACACATGGTACTATAAAAGATTAATGCTTTTCAGAGTCATTTTCTGTGAAAAGGCAAATCTTTTAGGCAATAAAAATCTGTGTTTGGTCATTTTTTTTTTTTAAAGTGGCAAAGAAATGAACTTACTTACGCATACTAAAAACTATAGCACTGGGGCCAGGCATGGTGGCTCATGCCTATAATCCCAGCATTTTGGGAGGCTGAGGTAGGAGGATCACTTGAGGCCAGGAGTTTGAGACCATCCTGGCCAACATGGCAAAACCCCGTCTCTACTAAAAATACAAAAATTAGCCAGGCATGGTGGTGGGTGCCTGTGATCCCAGGTACTACGGAGGCTCAGGCACGAGAATCACTTGAACCCGGGAGGCAGAGGTTGCAGTGAGCTGAGATTACATCACTGCACTCCAGCCTGGTCGACAGAGAAAGACTGTCAAAAAAAAACCCAAAAAACAAAAAAGCTATAATATTGGGAACACTTTTTAAGCCTTAGATAACTATTCGCCTATCCTAAATTTTGAAAAAAAAAAAGTATATTAAATACATAAAGATATTCTAGAACTCAGTTCAAGAGTTCAAATACACTATAATGAATATTTAAAATATTTAGTTTTCAATGCATTGTAGTTTAGTGTATAGAAGTTATTTACTTCTAAAAACTGAAGACTGACATATGACAAACTATTTCTACTGCTTGTATAGCTACTGATTTTCTTGAAAATATTTGGAACTGTGTAATCTGAATTTCTCCAAAGGATTGGAAAAAAAAAGTCACAACCTTTACCCCTTTTCTGAAAACACATCTGATATCTCACTTTAGACATTTGAATATTCAGTCTCCGTGGTTGAGAAGAGAGGTCACAAAGTCCACTGAACTCATAGCATCACCATATCAAAGTCACACTGATGGCACATTGGTGTCTACATCTTTCACGCCAGCAGGCTATGAAAATGGCAATGAACTGCCATCCAAAGAAAACAGAAATGGTAGTGGAATTTGGTTAGCACGGGGCCCAAGGCTGATTGCATCTAAATTAGGCTCTAAGGCAGATAGCATCTGACTACTTTAACGTTCCAAACACCATCTTATCCATACATTAAGTGCAGCAAAAAATGCATGGGTGACATGAAATTTAAACAAAGTTCTAATTTCTTAATATATGGAAGCCAAATTTAACAAAATTCTACTTTCATGAAATTTCATAAGAATATCCTTGAATTTGCAATATTTATACTTAATGATTCTATCACCAAAACTTAAGTAAGCTAAAGATAGAAAAAAATTAAGCCAGTTATGACAGAATATGAGATCCTTTAGGGAACTTTTCTGTTTGAATTAACGACAACAACAAAAATTTAAGCAAAACGTTAAAAAGACCATCCAACTTCATCTGTCACGGTGGTTCAAAGAATACCCATAACACGATAAAGCCCTTAGAGTTAATTTAATTTTATTTTTTTTGAGACAGAGTCTGGCTCTTTTACCTAGGCTGGAGTACAGTGATGCGATCTCAGCTCACTGCAACCTCCACCTCCGGGTTCAAGTGATTCTCCTACCTAAGCCTCCTGAGTAGCTGGGATTACAGGAGTGGGCCACCACGCCCAGCTAATTTTTGTATTTTTAGTAGAGATGGGGTTTCACAATGTTGGCCAGGCTGGTCTCGAACTCCTGACCTCAGATGATCCATCCGCCTCGGCCTCCCAGAGTGCTGGGATTACAGGCGTCAGCCACCACGCCCAGCCCTTAAGAGTTAATTTTAGACAACGCAGAAAAACTGGCTCCAGATACACTTGAGTGACTTGGTCAACATATGAATGTTAACCATGATGTGACAGATCAGACTTCAATTTCTTTAGACTGAACTAGGATGGCTGCGAAGACGAAAGTCAGGTCAGGACCAGGGAGAAAAACTGGGCAAATACGGTTTTTTTTCCATTTCCAACAAAGGTTTGAGGATTAGAACCAGGATTTGGGAAGCCTCAGCTCAGGAGTCCACCGAGGTGTGTGTGTGTGTGTTGACAGGTGGTGGTGATGCCGAGGGCATGTTGACAAATTTTCCCCGCCCTTGACCTTTGGCCTAGATATTAATTCCACCAACTGGGGCAACCCCAGAGGGAGGAAGTCAGGGTCCCCCACCAGGCTGACAGAGCGTGACCTTTGCCCTAGATAGCCTGAGAAAGCTGATGAGAGAAGGGGCGACAGGTGCCTACAGCCCCCAGGACCGGCCTTGTCCCTTTTGCCCTAACTCCTCCACTTATCCCCACCGCCCGTTCCCTCTCACCCGGGCAGGACAGCTTGGCTAGCGGCACCAGCATGTTCAAAGTCACCAGGACTCTCGGTCGGACACAACAGGAGGACTGTCCGCTGCTCGCGGCGGGCGCTGGACCTCTAGGCCGCGAGGGGCGCCATCACCTGCCGGAAAGCAAGAACTCTGCTGCAGTTCGCCTCCCCGCTCTGCCTACCGCTCTTGCTTCACGGCGTTCCCACCTCCTTCTCGCTCTGCGCCGGCGCCATGGATGACGCGGCGGCCAGCCGGGGCTTCCGGGTCATGTACCAAACCAGGGAAAGATAAAGAGACTCCAAGTCCCAGCCGGGGCGCGGTGAAACAGCCAGAGCGCGGCCAGAGGGGTCCGCGAATCCCACAGCACAACGCACGCGCAGTGAAAGGCAGTAGAAGGCGGGGCGACGCACACGGTTTCCTGGGAGGTGTAGTTTTCTCTACGAGCGCCCTTCGAGAACGACTGGAGGCTCGCGCAGGAGCTGTGAGCTGCCTAAGGTGAATTGACTCATATGATTGGCTGTCCCGAAAAATGAAACGTCTTTGTGGTCCAGGGCTGAGACCCACGAGGAGACGGGGCGGGATTTGTGGCGTTAGGAGGCGGGGCCTCTCGGCTTTGGGCGCGAGTGGTTAAAAGACAGTGGGTGTCGGTTCGGCTTCTCGGTTCGGATTCCGCAGTCCCAACCCTTCCCCATGGCCGACCCTGAGGAGTTGCAGGTTTCTTCGCCGCCCCCGCCGCCTCCTTCTTCTCCCTCCTCTTCAGACGCCTCTGCAGCATCTTCCCCGGGCGGCCCAGTGAGTTTGGGCTGGCCAGTTCCGAGCAGGCGCAGCGGCCGAACGGTGGACCCGCTGGAGGAAGTGGAGCTGCAGATCGGAGACGTGAGTGTGGTGTCGGGACCGCGTCCCCCCTCGGCGCCTCTGGGAAGACGGGCGGCGGCGGGGC
Source organism: Hylobates moloch (assembly GCF_009828535.3). Taxonomy (NCBI): domain Eukaryota; kingdom Metazoa; phylum Chordata; class Mammalia; order Primates; family Hylobatidae; genus Hylobates; species Hylobates moloch. Next base: position 305,019 of record NW_026652313.1, read on the forward strand.
TCGCGAGGCTAGGGAATCGGTCCCCCAACCCCCACGACCCGGGACGACCGGCTCTTCTGCGCCCCAGAGCGTGCGGGCGGGAAGCGGGGGGGATGCCAGCAGCTAAAGTGCCACCCCTCTCTGAGGGTTCCCCCTTTAGATTTAGTGGTGAGGAGTCTTAAGGGGTTATCCCTCCACCCGCCCCACCCCTCACTGGTTTCTTTTTGTCTCGCCTTCTGGTTTCAATCATCCTCAGTAACCCGAAGCCACGCAGCTCTGCGCTGCCTGTTGCTGGCTCTCTTTGCGTCCTCCTTTCCCATCGGAGAATAGTTTTCACTGCATGGGTTTGCTGGCTGGCTGTGGGTGCTTAGGATCAGGCTGTGGTTTCTTTCCATGGGACTTAGAGCCTGCTGTTCTAGTTGGCCACCTGCCCAGGGACAGCTGATAATGCCATTGTCTGCCCCAGGCCTGCTTAGCGCTGGACCCAGCTTGAAGGGCTTAGGTCATGTGGATTGGCTTCATTGACGGTTTAGTTCAGGACTCCTCCCTTTGTATGATTGCTAGAATGCATACTTAGGATAGTTTCTGTTAAATCTCGAATCCCCAGAAACTAGCACCCTACCTCCCAACCCTAACTCACACACCACTGGAGGGGAGAAGACAGGCAAGGGGAATTTTATGTTCTCTTGAGTGAGTCAAGTGGAATGAGGTATGTAGGGTGTAACCTTCTGGGAGAGTTCTGTGGCCTGACCTTTCCTGCAGATTGGAAACTAGGGGATGAACTAGATTATCACATTGCTCCGCAAGTATTTTTTTTAAGGATGACTAGAGTACTTATCCAGCTTTTATTTTTGCAGAACAAACTGATTGCAAGTAAATATGTAGAATGAAGTGCTAATGTGTTATTGAGGAACACTGTTTTATTTTATATCATTGGGGAAGAAAACGTTTGGCTGAAAAGTGAATTTTCCACCAGGAGCTGAGTGTTTTCTGCATTTGTGTGTGATTTTTTGATGTTATTTGTCAGAGCTCAGAGTTTCTGTTCTTTGATCTATACATTTTCATTGTTTAAATTGTTCACAGGTCAATGTCCATGTTACCCAAATAGCAGTAAGAATTATTTATGATGAAATCCCTCAGATACTTCTGGCACTTAGTGTCAAGGGGTCCAAGTTATCTTGTTGAGCTGAGACTGTAGTGTATTTTCATAGAAAACAACAACAGTGGGCCAAGCACGGTGGCTCATGCCTGTAATCCCAGCACTTTGGGAGGTTGAGGCGGGTGGATCACCTGAGATCAGGAGTTCGAGACCAGCCTGACTCACATAGAGAAACCCTGTTTCTACTAAAAATACAAAATTAGCCGTGCGTGGTAGCGCATGACTGTAATCCAGCTACTAAGGAGGCTGAGGCAGGAGAATCGCTTGAACCCGGGAGGCAAAGGTTGCAGTGAACCGAGATGGTTCCACTGCACTCCAGCCTGGGAAACAAGAGCTAAACTCCTTCTCAAAAAAAAAAAAAAAAAAGAAAGAAAAAAAAAGAAAACAACAATACTGATTTGTCATGTCTCAGACATAATGGATATTTTTCAAGCAGACCTGTTTCTTCAAAGTCTACGCAATATTAAAGAATTTCTTAGGTTCCCTGAAAGAGCCAGTGCTTTAGTTTGAAAATTGATTATTTTTAAAGAAAATAACATGGGCATTGGATTCAAAGCCTTAAGCTATTTTTAGACTGCTTATAAAATGAGATGAGAATTTTAAAAATAAAATTATGTTTGACTTTTTTTTTTTTTTAGGCAGCCTTTTCATTAACCAAACTTCTTGAAGCCACATCTGCAGTATCAGCTCAAGTGGAAGAACTTGCCTTCAAATGTACAGAAAATGCACGTTTCCTTAAAACGTGGCGGGATCTCTTGAAAGAAGGCTATGATTCTTTGAAACCTGGTGACTAATTTGGCATACTTCATTGTTTAATAATGACTGCAATAATTCATACTTCTTCTTATGTCGTATTTGTACATGTACCACACGTATAGGATGACCTCTGTCCAGCAGTTCTGCAGATACTCAGAATGAAATTTTTCTTGGTTTTTGTGAAAGCAGAATACCGATGCTATTTTTGTTGCGGACCAGTACTTGTTTGTCCTTAAATACTTTACGCCTCTGAACTTTCACAGAATCGTTTATGAAAGTTAACTTCATCAATAGACGGTTAATATTAATAGAGCCACAGTGCTACCAGTAGCAAACTAGGTAGACCATTATTTGTTTTGCAACAAGATGCTAAGCATGGCAGAGTTTGAAGTTGCGTTTCATCTTAAGGACCAAGGGAGGTAACTTTAAAGTTGCCAGTGGTGGATCCAGCTCCATTAGGCTAAGTTGTCTACAGCCAATGATTGTGTCTTTATTCTATATCCCCAGCACCTAAAACAGGGTCACACAACACTCACTAAATGTTTGTTGAATAAAAGAGTTAACAAACATAATTAAAAGCTTTTTTTTCTTCCTATATTTAGCATGAAGACTGTCATTGTTTTTCTAGGAAACGTATGAATCTGAACTTTTTTGACTTGAAGAAAAACATTCTTTTTTTAGAGATTTGGACTTTGATGATAGGTTTTAAAAATATATGATAAATATTTTTTGTACTTCTTTGATTTTTTTTTTAAAGACTTTACTTCAGAAAAGGAAAGACTGTCTAGAAAGAATGCATATTTTTTCCCTATTTATTTCTGTGGTTACTGCTTTTGCAGTTTAACAGTGTTTGATATTTGTATATGTTTGATAGCTATCTTTAAAGTGCCTTATCAGATTTATGGCTCTGTGCTGTTACTTTTTGAGCTTTGCAAGTTGTGTACATAATAATTCTAAAGAAGTTACTTTGTTTGCAATGCATCAAATTTAAATGATGTGATTTTTTGGTATTATTTGACCTTAGTGACAGTGTTCTATTTTGCATCCTGTATCTTATGTTGCTTTTGGTGTTTTGTATTGTGTGTCAACGATTAAGCCACCTAATTCTCTACCATATATAACTTCTGGACATTTTTGATATGACATCTTAATTCTTTGTAGATATGGAGATAGGTACAGAACTATATTCTAATGCCCCACAATGGGGCTATGAGAGGGGACAGATGGATGGGCAAATAATAGTCTTGTTTAACATATTAGGTCATAGTTCTTGATTAGTTTTTTTAGTTAAAGATCACACATAGGGTGTGATTTCTATACCAAAGATATGCTTATTTCAGTATTAGAAAAATATTCTTATATGTCCTGAAAATTGCAGTTTTTAAAATGTGTAAAAATAAATTCTTATTAAAAGCACATTTTATTTCCATTTATTTGGATTCATTACCTTAAAACTTTTTATTGACGTATTTCAAAGATACAGGAAAGGTAAATGATTTCAAGAAAATCCATGTATTTCTACCACGCAGATGTAATAAATGTTAGCATTTGGCTGTATTTTCTTCAGACAGACATATATATGTAATTGCAAATGTTAGATACATTTGAAGTTTGCTTTGTTACCTCTTTGATCCTGTCCTGTTCCTCCCTCCCCAGAGTCCCCAGAGGTAACCTCTAGAGGGGGCATATATTCTAGCATGTGTTTTTATATTTTTAATACAAATATATTTTTTAAAACCGCTACAAAATACGTTTTATGTATATGGTAGCCAGCCTCCAGATGGCCCCAGTGATCCCTGTCCTCCTGGTGTTCATGCCCCAGTATAGCCTTCTCCTGCATTTTACAGTGCTGACTTTTCTAACTACCAGGATATTGAGCAAATGCAGTATGTGATTTCTGAGGCCATATCTTTTATTTTTTTATTATTATTATTTTTTAAGAGACAAGATCTCACTCTATTGCTCAGGCTGGAGTGGTGGCAGGATCATAGCTCACTGTAACCTTAAACTTGGACTCAAACGAGCCTCCCATCTCGCCTCCTCCTAAAGCACTGGGATTACAGGCATTTTTGCTAATTTTTCTATGTTGTTTTTTTACTTGTCAGTTTTTAGATATTACATATTTTGAATACTAATGATCTGTTGTGTATGTTTCAATTATCTTTTTTAGTCTGGTTTGTCTTCATATTATGGTTATGAAATCTTGAATTTTTAAATTTTAATGTAATCTTACCAATCTTTCATAATGATTTGCTTTTTCTGGTTTTTGTATAGGAAATGTCATAAAAATAGTCTTATTCAGCCTTCCAAAAGTTACAAAATTTTTGTTTTTAACATTTAGATGTTTAGTCCAACTGAAATTTGTTCTCTTTTATGGCATTTTAGAATCTTGTTTTAATTATTTTTGCATATTTATAGCTGTTCCTCCAAGTATCAGTTTTTCAAGTGCAACATCTGTCATGCAGTTACTATATAAGAGCCAGATTCTGACCTTTCTGTTCTTTTTATCTGAAGGAAATTCGAACATGCCACCCCCAAATACGCTGATTTGGCATACTGATTATTTCAAGCTAAAGGTACTTGAGAAACAGTAGTTGCAGAAATGGTTATCTTAACTGTCCTTTTCTACCTGTAGCAAGCCATACAAACTTCTTTGAGAAAGATGCTTTCCTGATACCAAAATGAGAAGATGGCTCTAATCAGCTGAGACAGCACCAGAGGAATCTACAAAAAAACCTTACCGTTAGTTTCTTGCCATATATTTACCTTCCCGCAGTTTCTGCCTCTGGAAGCCTAAGACTGCTTTCTTTCGTCTTGTCACACTTCTCTGAAATGTATTCTTTGTGGAAGATGCTATATAATTTAGAGTTGTAAGCCAGTACTTGTGTTTATCTTTTCATTGAGTTTTCTCTTGTGTGATGTACACTGCATATATTAATAAAATTACTTGTTTTTCTCTTGTTAATCTGTCTTTTGTTATAGGGATCTGTCCCAGCTATGAACTTATGAGGCTTGAGGAGAAATTGTATTTCCTCCACTACAGATTTATTTGCTTAACTCCATGCTAAATTCAATTTGTCTTTTCCTGTAAGAAAAGAAAAAATATGTTACTGATTTCTAATTCTATTGAGTTATGGTCAGCTTAGGACAACTGCTGGTTTCAGGTAGTGAGCTTTCTATGGGCACTTTAAGAGTTTACAAAGTGACCTTTTTACATTTCTGTTTGCTTTATGGGAGTGGTTGGGGAAGAGCTGAAAGCATAAATATTTTCTCAAAGACTTAAGAATTTTTTTTTTTTAAGTTGGTAAGCAGTCCATTACCAGCCCTGCAAAAACCCCAAAGGAATGATGTAAATTTTTTTTGAGACAAATTCTCACTCTTGATGCCCAGGCTGGAGTGCAGTGGTGTGATCTTGGCTCACTGCAACCTCCACTTACCGGTTCAAGCGATTCTCCTGCCTCAGCCTCCCTAGCTGGGATTACAAGTGCACGCCACCACATCTGGCTGATTTTTGTATTTTTAGTAGAGATGGGGTTTCACCATATTGGCCAGGCTGGTCTTGAACCCTTGACCTCAGGTGATCCATCTGCCTCAGCCTCTCAAGGTGCTGGGATTGCAGGCATGAGCCACTGCACCCAGCTGATGTAAATTTTTTAAAGCCTCGAGACTAAAGTCAGTAAGATGAAATTGTTAACATAAAAATGTGTTACGTTTCAAAAATTCTGAGTTCGAAAGATGTGCCAGGTACTATGTCAAGAGCTTTATGATGGGGCGCATTGGCTCACGCTTGTAATCCCTGTGTGTCCGGAACTGGTGGGTTCTTGGTCTCGCTGACTTCAAGAATGAAGCTGCAGACCCTCGCAGTGAGCATTACAGTTCTTAAAGATGGTGTGTCCTGAGTTTGTTAATTCAGATGTTCAGATGTGTCCGGAGTTTCTTCTTTCTGGTGGGTTTGTGGTCTTGCTGACTTCAGGAGTGAAACTGCAGACCTTCACGGTGAGTGTTACAGCTCTTAAAGGCGGCGTGTCTAGAATTGTCCGTTCCTTCCAGTGGGTTTGTGGTCTCGCTGGCTTCAGGAGTGAAGCTGCAGACTTTCGCGGTGAGTGTTACAGCTCATAAAGGCAGTGTGGACCCAAAGAGTGAGCAGCAGCAAGATTTATTGTGAAGAGCGAAAGAACAAAGCTTCCACAGCATGGAAGGGGACCCTAGTGGGTTGCCACTGCTGGCTCAGGTGGCCTGCTTTTATTCCCTTATCTGGCCCCACCCACATCCTACTGATTGGTCCATTTTACAGAGAACTGATTGGTCCATTTTACAGAGAGCTGATTGGTCTGTTTTGACGGAGCGCTGATTGGTGAGATTACAAACCTTTAGCTAGACAGAGTGCTGATTGGTGCCTTTACAATCCTTTAGCTAGACAGAAAAATTCTCCAAGTCCCCACCCGACCCAGAAGCCTAGCCAGCTTCACCTCTCAATGGCACTCACCGCAGGACTTTGTGGCACCTAGCCTGGGCACTCCAGCAGCCCAGAGGGAGCTCGTCCCTCGATCAAGCCCACCTGGAGCCCACACTGGCCCACGAGTGCCACATGCAGCCCCGGCTCCCACTCACGCCTCTCCCTCCACACCTCCCCGTGAACAGAGGGAGCTGGCTCTGGCCTTGGCCAGCCCCAGAGAGGGACCCCCACAGTGCAGCGGTGGGCTGAAGGGCTGCTCCAGTGCAGCCAGAGTGAACACGGAGGCTGAGGAGGCGCCGAGAGTGAGCCAGGGCTGCTAGCACATTGTCACCTCTCAATCCCCCCCTCTAAACAGGACACCTCAACTGCTGTTGGGAATTTGGCTGATGACTGCTGTAGCTACTTCCTGCTGGATAGGGGTGAAGAAGGGGCCCTGCAGTTGTAGTGTCCTCCAGAGGAGAACTCTAGGCCAGTGGAAGGGCCAGCAGGTCAGTCCAGGGGTCCTTGGTAGAAGTTGTTAGTTGAGCTCATTTGGGGTTCCATTTGTAAGACCATCTGTAGCTTGATGGCCTCGATTCTAGAGGAAACAAATTTGACAAGAAGGTTAAAAAGGTTACAGGGTCCAAAGGCGAGTAACAGCAAGATGGCTGCCACAGGACCTAGAAAGGGGAGAAGCCATGTTGCCCAACTCTAGAAGTTGGTATAAGAGTTTGAAAGGCGTTGTCCGATTTCAGAAGCCTTTTCCTGTAAACACCGAGCAGCATCTCGTACTATCCCTGACTGGTTAGTGTAAAAACAACACTCTTCCCCTAAGAAGGTGCAGAGTCCTCCTTTCTCAGCAGTGAGGAGGTCTAGGCCTCGGCAGTTTTGGCGAGTCACTGCTGCCAAAGAGTCTATTTGGGATTGTAGAGTAAGGATAGATTTTGTCACTTCCTGCAAACTGTCTGAGAAATCCTTGAAAGTGTGTGGCGGTAGGATAATGCATGTTACACTACTAACTTTTAGCAAACTTTACTTTAGTTGAAAACCTTGTAAGTTTGGGATTTCAGTTATTCTTTGCCATTAATAAGACCTCGTTCAGTCCATATTAAAATTTGTATAGATGGCTCCTTCCTGATTCTGTAAGTACTTTAAGGTTTGGCTGAGTGCAAACAGCTCACATGTTTAAGCAGACCAATTATTGGGCAATTTTCCTAACTCTGCTTCTGTAAGAGTTTCCTTATCACTTACTGAATACCCATTGTGTCTTTTTTCCTGATCGCCTGGGAGGAACCATCTATCATCCTGTCCTGAAGGGAGTTCCTCCTATGTCTGTCGGACCTTCAGATTTAGATCTCCTGTTAGGAAACCTGCTGGGTTAAGGATTTTTGATAGGAAGGCTACGGGTTGTCAGTGGCCTCAGTGCTTTCGGGCTATGCCCTTGTTTACACTGACAACAAGATGGTATTGGAGTGTTATAGGGTTACAGAGAAGACCTTCAATGATCAATTATAGGTTTTAAATTTGCCCTGGCTTTTAAAGGAATAGGGTACACTGTTTTTCCTTTACTACTTCCATCTTTCTCTTTGACTTCTTTGTCTCTCTCTTCCTCTCTGTCTCACTCTTTGACTCCTTCTTTGTCTGTCTCTTCCTCTCTCTCTCCTTCTTTCTTTGACTTTTTGTCTCTCTCTCTTGGCTTTCTGTCTCTTTCTCTCTTTCCTTGTTTGACTTTGTGTCTCTCTTTCTCTCTGCTGGTCTTTCTCTGCCTCTGCCAGCTGCTTATGCTGCTGTTCTCCCCTCGCCTTCCCCTTTTTGATAGCTTTGGCAGTGTAAGACTGCCACCTCTTTGGGTTTTTGCACTGTGTGCAATAACTCCATGGTTTCCCTGTGGTATTTAATGGGGGTTCCCCCAGAGGTTAGGAACTCCCTTTCTTTCCATATTGTAGCATGGGCATGTAGGATTAGATAAGCATACTTGCTATCTGTATAAACATTTATTTTTCCCTTTCCCAATTCTAAGGCTCGGGTAAGTGCCACCATTTCTGCTAACTGGGCACTGGTCCCTGGGGGAAGAGGCTTACTTTCAAGTACAGTTACATCACTAACTATGGCATAACCTGCCCTTCGTATCCCATTCTCCACAAATAAGCTTCCATCGGTATATAGGTTAAGGTCAGGATTAGCTAAGGGGACTTCTAAGAGATCATCTCGGGCGGCATAAGTCTGGACTATAATTTGTTGGCAGTCATGGTCAATTGGTTCCTCATCCTCTGGGAGAAAAGTGTCAGGGTTGAGGGCCACACACGTATGTATTTGAAGCACCGGTCCCTCAAGGAGTAGTGCCTGGTATCTAAATAGGCAGTTGTCTGATAGCCATAAACTTCCTTTGGCACCCAGTGTGCCATTTACATCATGAGTAGTCCAGACAGTGAGATCCTTCCCTTGTATTATTTTGGTAGCCTCTGACACTAAGACGGCCACTGCTGCGACTACCCTTAAACAGTGAGGCCTGCCTTTTGCTACTACATCAATTCCTCACTCAGGTAAGCCGCTGGTTGGGGGGTTGTCCCACGAGTCTGAGTAAGGACTCCAAGAGCTATCCCTGCTCTCTCTGTGACATATAAAGAGAAGTTTTGTCCTGTGGGAAGGCTTAAAGCTGGAGCTTGTACTACAGCCTGCTTTAAGGTTTTGAAGGCTGTTTCTGCCCCTGGTTCCCATTCTACTAGATGAGTATTTGCCTTCTGGGTCTCCTTGATTATATTATAGAGGGGCCTGGCTATCTCGCTGTATCCAGGGATCCATAGTCAGCAAAAGCCGGTGATTCCAAGGAACCCCCACAATTGTTTTAATGTCTTAGGGCGAGGATAAGCCAGTATAGGCTGTATTTGTTCCTTGTTGAGGGCCCTGGTCCCCCTGGCTAAGATTAGGCCTAGATATTTGACCTGCTATAGGCAAAGCTGTGCCTTCGACCTAGACACCTTGTACCCTTGATTAGCTAGAAAGTTCAAGAGATCTAGAGTAGCCTGCTGGCATGAGGCTTCTGAACTGGTAGCCAAAAGTAAATAATCCACATACTGAAGGAACAGAGTGCCTGGACTTGAGAAGTGGCCTAGATCTTGGGCCAGTGCCTGACCAAACCTATGAGGGCTATCCCTAAACCCTTTGGGCAAGACTGTCCACGTAAGTTGGGATGTGTGGTCTGTGGGATCCTGAAAGGCAAAGAGAAACTGGGAGTCGGAGTGCAGGGGAATACAGAAGAAGGCATCCTTGAGGTCCAGAAGAGTGAACCATTCTGCTTCCTCTGGTATTTGAGAGAGCAGGGTATAGGGGTTGAGTACAACTGGATATAGAGGAATTACTGCCTCATCAATGAGTCTAAGATCTTGCACTAGCCTCCCCTGACCATTTGGTTTTTGTACTCCTAGAATTGGGGTGTTGCAGGGACTGCTGCATTTCCTTACTACACTTGAGCTTTTAAATGTTTAACAATATCCTGTAAACCTTTATGAGCTTCAAGCCTTAAGGGATATTGCCTTTGATAAGGAAAAGTGGTGGGGTCTTTTAGCCTGATTTGGACTGGGTGGGCATTTTTTGCCCTTCCAAATTGTCCTTCCAGTGCCCAGACTTCAGGGTTGATTCCCTCTTCAAGTAGGGGACAAAAAATGGTTAACTTGTTCTCCATATTCATGTAGGTAATAGCTCCAGCCTTGGCTAATATATCCCTCCATAATAAGGGTGTGGGGCTTTCAGGCATAACAAGAAAGGCATGTGAAAAGAGCAAAGTCTCCCAATTACAACTGAGGAGGTGGGAGAAATACCTGGTTACAGGCTGTCCCAGAATTCCTCGGATGGTAACGGACCTTGAGGACAGTCATCCAGGACAGGAGATTAACACTGAGAAGGCCATGCCAGTGTCCAGGAGGAAGTCAATTTCCTGGCCCTCAATGGTTAAACATACCTGGGGCTCAGTGAGGGTGATGACATGAGCTGGTGCTGGCCCTGGGAACCCTTAATCCTGTTGTTGGATCATCTGGTTGGGGGCTTCTGACCCAAAGAACCTTTGTCCTCTGGGGCAGTGCACCTTCCAGTGATTGCCTCGGCATAGCGGACATGGAGGAGGGGGTGGCTTCTCATTGGACAATCCTTTTTAAAGTGTCCTTGTAAACCACACTGATAACAAGCCCTACTGGGTGATTGGCCTGCTCCATTTTCTGTCCTCTCTGAACCACCAAGGTTTGTTTGTCTGAAGACCATGACTAAGGTGGCAGCCTTTCTCTGATCTCGCTTTTCCTTTTGAGCCTGTTCCTCTTGGTCCCTATTATAGAACACTGAGGTTGCCAGGTTTAATAATGCCTCCAAATTTTGTTCAGGGCCCAGGGCTTGCTTTTGGAGCTTTCTTCTGCTATCTGTGGCTGATTGGGTAATAAACTTATATTTTAGAATCAGTTGACCCTCGAGTGATTCAGGTGACAGGGCAGTATATTTTCTTAAGGCTTCCCATAGCCTCTCAAAGAGGCAGAAGGATTTTCTTCTTTTCCCTGAGTTATGGTGGACATCATTGAATAATTCATGGGCTTTTTCCTAATTCTCCTTAGTCCTTCTAGAACACAGGTTAGCAGATGTTTACGACTCCAGTCCCCATGATCTGAGTCAGGGTCCCAGTGGGGATCCATACTGGGGATGGCTTGCTGACCAGTAGGGAATTTATCCCTTTCTTTGGCTGTTATTCTATCATTCAGTTGACTAAGATACCAAGTATCTCCAAACTCTTAGGCTGCAGCTAAAGCCACATTCTTTTCATTAAAAGCCAGGGTTTGATCTAACAGTAGCATGACATCTCTCCAAGTGAGATAAAAGGTTTGCACTAGACCCTGTAGGACATCTATATGCCTATCAGGATCATCTGAAAACTTCCCCAGGTCTGCCTTGATCTGCTTTAAATCAGAGAGGGAGAAGGGGACAGGTATCTGGGTTGGGCCAAATTCCCCTCCCCCTACAGCTTGAAGGGTACATAACTAATAGTCTGGGAGGATTTGTGGTCCTTTGGAGATTTCTTTGCTTATTTCCTTCTGGGCAGGGGAGATTAGAGGAGGATTATCATTAATAGTAAGGGGAGCTATAGGGAGGCTAGGATATGGGGGTAAGCTGAGAGGTCCTCCTGTGGGATGTAAATTGCAAGGTTTGCATAGTTGTGTATTCTCCTTCAATGAAAAGAAAGCTTGGACATAAGGTATTTCACTTCATTTGCCTTCCCTCTTACAGAAAAGGTCAAGTTGCAGGATAGTATTGTAATTTATACTTCCCTCAGGTGGCCATTTTTCTCCATCAGAGAGAGAATATTGGGGCCAGGCCATAGTGCAGAAAAAAATGAGCCACCTCTTTTTCAGGGTTTGCGGGTCAAATTGGTCCCAATGGCTTAGGATGCATTTCAAGGGTGAGCCTGTTGATGCGTGAGTGTTTCCCATCTGAAAGACAAAACCACTCGCAGTTTTGGTTTGTTTTGTTTCTCCCTCTGCCTAAGAACCCACAATGGTCCCTGGACCCTGCTGATCAGAATAGTTGCACTCACCGACACAGCAGCAGAAACAACCCCTGCCCAAGAACCCGCAACCGTCCCTGGACCCTACTGATTGGAATAGTTGTGCTCACTGATGTAGCAGCAGAAACACTAGTTTTCCTCCCAGACCACAAAGAGGACTGAGGAAGGTCGGATTTAGTGGCCCTTACTGACACATTCTCGAAAACCTGCACCCTTGCCTGTCCTCCTAGACCACAAAGAGGACCGAGAAAAATTGGATTTAGTGGCCCTTACTGACGCATTCTTGAAAACCTGTTAGAGTCCTAAGAATTCTCCTGTTAGTATTATGACCTTACCTGTGTCCTATAAAGATGTTATGCCCCAAAAATGAAGTGGAGGGCCATACCCTGAGGGAGGGAAGGGATCTCCAGGGTTGGAAGAGTGATGCCTTTTGTCCTCACTTATATGAATAGGAAGGATACAATTTCTGAGGCTCCCCATATCCTAGCTTCAGGAATAGCTTTTGTTAGGCCTGCTTATCTGAGGAGGTATCCTAAAATTCCAGATAGTCCCCCCTATGATGGGGCTTTGGGCAAAAATTATGTCTTTCTGATTGGTGAGCCTGGGTGCCTAAAGAAGGTAACAGAGTCCTGAAATTTATACTATAAATCATTCTTATAGGAGAAACTAGAAAAGCACCAGAGATAGGGAGTGGTTTTTAGAAGTGGAGCTAGCCTCAGAGAAAAGGGGCAAGAGGAAGTTTGTCTGGCAGGCATTAGGACCCAGGGGACAAGGGTCAGGATAGATAGGATAGATGGGGGAGTCTTGCTTGGGCGACATGCCTTTGAGAGTTCTGCTCATGGCTGCAGGGTCAACCAACTTGTTATTGGCATCCGGAGCTGAATGGCTTTCCTCTCTGTCAACCCTCGGCTCAGCCCAGAAGTACAGGAAAAGCAGAAGCTGGTTCCAGGCAAACCAACGCTCCCAACTCTGAAGAGTTGGAGATTGTTAGAGAGTTCTTTCCCAGAAAGCCTGACACCCATGTCTTTAGTCCAGTGGCCACACTAGTCGCTTTTAACTGGCTGACAGGTGCCCGGTATTTAGCCCCCAAATTCTAAGGAAAAATAGGACAGAATAGCAAGCAAAAAGGGTTTGATGGGAATCCACTTGGCAATAGGTGATCGTCTCACCGATGGGTGATGGTCTCACTGCTTGATGATAGTCTCACCACTTGACAATAGTCTCACTGCTTGAAGATAGGTGATAGTCCCTTCGTGGTCGCCAAAATGTGTCTGGAATTGGTGGGTTCTTGGTCTTGCTGACTTCAAGAATGAAGCCGCGGACACTCGCAGTGAGTGTTACAGTTGTTAAAGATGGTGTGTCCAGAGTATGTTCCTTCACATGTTCAGATGTGTCCAGAGATTCTTCCTTCTGGTGGGTTTGTGGTCTCGCTGACTTCAGGAGTGAAACTGCAGACCTTTGTGGTGACTGTTACAGCTCTTAAAGGCGGCACATCTGGAGTTGTCTGTTCCTTCCAGTGGGTTCGTGGTCTCGCTGGCTTCAGGAATGAAGCTGCAGACCTTTGTGGTGAGTGTTGCAGCTCATAAAGGCAGCACGGACCCAAAGAATGAGCAGCAGCAAGATTTATTGTGAAGAGCGAAAGAACAAAGCTTCCACAGCGTGGAAGGAGACCTGAGCAGGTTGCCACTGCTGGCTCAGGTGGCCTTTTATTCCCTTATCTGGCCCCACCCACATCCTACTGATTGGTCCATTTTACAGAGAGCTGATTGGTCCGTTTTACAGAGAGCTGATTGGTCCATTTTGACAGAGCACTGATTGGTGTGTTTACAAGCCTTTAGCTAGACACAGAGTGCTGATTGGTGCCTTTACAATAGTTTAGCTAGACAGAAAAGTTCTCCAAGTCCCCACTCGACCCAGAAGCCCAGCCGGCTTCACCTCTCAATGGCACTCGTCGCGGGACTTTGCAGCACCTAGCTCAGACACTCTGGCAGCCCAGAGGGAGCTCATCCCCCAGATCAAGCCCACCAGGCACTGGCTGGCCACGCCTAGTGCAGGGCCCACCGAGCCTGCACCCACCCGGAACCTGCGCCAGCCCGCAAGTGCCGCACGCAGCCCCAGCTCCCGCCCATGTCTCTCCCTCCACACCTCCCTGTGAGCAGAGGGAGCCAGCTCCGGCCTTGGCCAGCCCCATAGAGGGGCCTCCACAGCGCAGTGGTGGGCTGAAGGGCTCCTCCAGTGCAGCCGGAGCGGACACCGAGGCCGAGGAGGCACCGAGAGCGAGCCAGGGCTGCTAGCATGTCGTCACCTCTCACCTGCACTTTGGGAGGCCAGGGGGGTTGTGGGGGAGTGGATCACTTGAGGTCAGGAGTTTGAGACCAGCCTGGCCAACATCATGAAACCTCATCTCTACTAAAAATACAAAACATTAGTCAAGCATGGTGGTGGGCGCCTGTAATCCTAGCTACTTGGGAGGCTGAGGCAGAAGAATCGCTTGAACCCAGGAGGTGGAGGTTGCAGTGAGCTGAGACCGCGCCAATGTACTCCAGCCTGGGCAACAAGAACGAAATTCCGTCTCAAAAAGAAAAAAAAAAAAAGCTTTTTTCATGTAACCATATCAGTTTTTTGAGGAAAGTGTCATTACCGTTTACCGAAAGGAAACAGGCTGAGATAAAATATGCCTGTGAGTCTTGACACCAAAACTGGTATGCTTGTCTACACCACACCTAGCCACCTAGCTAGACTTACTAATACTCAGGCTTATTATATTATTTACTCTCCCCATGTGTGATGGTTAATTTTATGTTTCAACCTGACTGGGCTATAGATCCCCAGATATCTGTTTAGATAATATTCTCACTTTTTCAGTCAGGATGTTTTTGGATGAAGCCAACATGTAAATCAGTTGACTGAGTAAAGTGGATTGCCCTTCCTAGTGTGCATTGTGATCATCCTATCCCTAGAAGGCCTGAATAGAACAAAGGGCTGACCCTCCCCCAGCAAGGGAGAATTCTGACTGAAGGCCTGGTCTTCCAACATCAGCTCTTCCTGACAGCCTTTGAATTGGCACTGGCTCTTCCTGGTTCTAAACAGCCTGTGTGTCTTTCAATTGGGACATCAGCCCTGCAGATGTTTAGAGTTGCCAGTCTCCATAATCATGTGAGACAATTCCTTAGAATCTCTCTGTTTCTATGGCAAACCCCAAAAAATACAACATCCAAAAGCAGAATATTTGTGCTTGTAACTGTATAACACTCAATCTTTTTTTCTAAGATTATTTTTAATATTTTTGGTAAGCTCTAAAAACCTATGAAGATCAACTGACCAAATTAGAACTGGAGGTATGGAGGCTTGTTAAAAGGTTATTGCAAATATCCCTGTGAGACATAATGTTGGCTCAAACTAAGGTACTGGGAATTGGGATGAAGAGAGTGGATGGATTTAAGAGATGTGTATGAGGTAGAATCAAGGGAGGACTGGGTGATTTGACATTGTGGATAAAGGAGAAGGAAGAGTCAAGGACGACTCCCAGATTTCGAGCTTGGGCCATCGGGTGCAATTCAGCAAGACAGGGTCTATAAGAGAAGAATCAGATGTCAGATTCTAGTCTATTATTTAATGCATAATAATGACATTAAAAAGCCAGTGAGATACTCAAGTGGAAATATCAAGTGGGCAGTTGTATATACAAGTGAGCAGTTTAGGGGAGAAAAAGCTAAAGGCAAAAATATGGGAATCATTAGTATATCCATGGTATTTGAGGCCATATTAAAGTGGATGAGATTGCCCTAGTCTGTAGATAAGAAAAAGGCTTAAAACAAGAGTGAATGAGGCTTCCAGTGAAAGATTTTCTCTAAAAGAGGAGCAATTTTATAAAAATTAAACCACTTTTTGTATTTTTGAGGTCTCTTACCTAGAGCAATTCACTTGACAGTTTGTCGAGTGAAATGCATGGCTTTACAATTCCAGCTGTGTCTTCCTTCCACCCTACTCTGTGCCTTCTATTTTATCCATCTAAATTGCCAAGGTTTACCCAGTCATTTAAGAGAGATGATGTGTTAGTATGATGAATTAGTAATTCTTAAAAAATATAAAAAATAAAAATTGAGGTTTTCCTGATACAAACTTTAGATTTTTAAAACTTAGGCTCGCTTGATTTAGAGGATTGATTTGACCTAGATCATGGTTATAAGCTACATTTCTAAGCAAACCTTGATACAAATCATAGTTAACTGAGTGCTTCTGTTGCATTATATGTGGAAGTTTCTAAGGAGATAGTTACGTAGTATGTTAATAATTACTTATCAAATTAAATTAAATTAAATTGAAGTTACTCTATTTCAGGAGGTTGAAGGGTGGAAGAGTGAGTGGGCTGAGCAGACAGGAAGTCAAATGGCCTCTAGAAAGTTGTTTAAAAATACGTTAAATGCTAAAGGAAGTTTCAGATGTGTACTTCATAAATTTAATGCATTTCTAAGACTCTTAAACAGTTTAAGACCATGATTTTTGTTGGATTAAATTTCTTGTATCCATGAGTATTGCTTTTATTCTTTTTTGGTTATTCTTTTTAATAAAAATATTTGGCTGGGTGTGGTGGCTCATGCCTATAATCCCAGCACTTTGGGAGGCCGAGGTGGGTGGATCACCTGAGGTCAGGAGTTTGAGATCGGTCTGGCTAACGTGGTGAAACTGCATCTCTACTAAAAATACAAAAATTAGCTGGGCATAGTGGTGGGCGCCTGCAATCCTAGCTATTCAGTAGGCTGAGGCAGGAGAATCACTTGAACCCTGGAGGTGGAGGGTGCAGTGAGCTGAGATCATGCCACTGCACTCCAGCCTGCAGTGAGCTGACATCATGCCACTGCACTCCAGCCTAGGCGACAAGAGAGACTCCATCTTTAAAAAAAAAAAAAAAAAAAAACGCTGGTAGTGGTGGCTCACATCTGTAATCCCAGAACTTTGGTTTCGGAGGCTGAGGTGGGCGGATCATGAGATCAGGAGTTCGAAACCAGCCTGGCCAACATGGTGAAACCCAATCTCTACTAAAAATACAAAAATTACCTGGGCGTGGCAGTGTGCACCTGTAATCCCAGCTACTTGGGAGGTTGAGGCAGGAGAATTGCTTGAACCCAGGAGGTGTAGGTTGCAGTGAGCTGAAATTGTGCCACTGCACTCCAGCTTGTGTGACAGAGCAAGACTCCTTCTCGGAGAAAACAGAAATAAAAATAAAAAATAAATAAATAAAAATAAAATTTCCTATTCTATTACTTGGAATTAGTAGTTAATAGGACTTCTAAGGAATTAATCCTAAAATAATCTTAAGAAAGAATTAGGCTGGGCACAGCGGCTCACGCCTGTTATCTCAGCACTTTGGGAGGCCAAGGTGGGCAGATCACGAGGTCAGGAGTTCGAGACCAGCCTGGCCAACATGTGAAACCCTGTCTCCACTAAGAATACAAAAATCAGCCAGGTGTGGTGGCACATGCCTGTAGTCCCAGTTACCTGGGAGGCTGAGACAGGAGAATTGCTTGAACTTCAGAGGCAGAGGTTGCAGTGAGCCAAGATTGCACTACTGCACTCCAGCCTGGGCAACAAAGCGAGGCTGTCTCAAAAAAAACTAAAGAATTAAAAAAAAAATTTTTTTTAGAGACAAGGTCTTGCTCTGTCACCCAAGCTGGAGTGCAGTGGCACAATAACAGAACACTGCAGCCTCCAACTCCTGGGCTCAAGCAGTCCTCCCACCTCAGCCTCCCTATTAACTAGGACTATAGGCATGTGCCACCATGCCCAGCTAATTTATTTTTTAATTTCGGGTATTGTTGTTTAGGCTGGTCTTGAACTCCGGGCCTCAATGATCTTCCTGCCTTGGCCTCCCAAAGAACTGAGATGATAGGTGTGAGCCACTGCCCTTGGCCTGTTTTCATTTTGTATAAGCTTTTTTAAATTTACTTTTTGTAGGCTATTTTGAAATTTAAAAGTTGTAGCCTATTTTATTTATTTATTTATATTTTAGAGACAGTGTCTCACTAGGTTGCCCAGATTGGACACAGCCTCTCATGTAGCTGGGACTACAGTTGCATGTCACTGCACCTGGCTATTTTATTTATTATAGAACTATCAGTAGTTATATTATTGAATATTATAAGCAGAACTATAGTTTTCTATTATGCTGTGAGTTATATTGAAATTATACCATGCTCTTCATGTAGAAAACTTATTGAGATTATTCCAAGTAAGCAGAGAAAAAAACCCGAAGCAATCCATTTTTAATAGAGTTAAATTTCGGATAATTTATTTTCAAAACAAATCTATACAACTATATATTCGACAAGTGCATTATGGTTTCATTCCAGTATTTTTGTGTTTCAAATATTTTTGGTGTATTTGAAACTATCTGAAAACATTTTCTTCTCCTGCTTAAAGGTTTCAAATTATGAAAGCAAAAAATTCTAATAATGTAGAGACTAGAGAAGAACAACTAGTTAAAAAGTTAGTATCTCACGTGCTGGCAGTGCAAAGAGAAGGTAAAGTCATTTCTTGAAGAACAATTTTCTGCTTAAAGTGAAACGTGTACATACAGACCTTTCCTTCCTGAAATTAAGTTCCTGAATCAGTGCATTCCAGCTCTTTTTCCTTTTAACTGCTTTATTGAGATATTTCACACACCATAACATTCACTCATCTACAGTGGGTGAATTAAACCACTTAAGTCTGTTCTTAAAACAGCATGGTTTGTTGAAAAGCCTTTTTGTTTGTCTTGGCATCCTTGTTGAAAATCAGTTAACTGACAATACGAGGATTTATTTCAGGAGTTTCCACTGATCTAAATGTTTATCCTCATTCTAGCTTTTCTGATCCACTTCTCTGCAGTACTCATACTCTCCTATTCCAATCCTATATGATGATGTTCATTTAAAGCAAAGAGAAAACTGGGCAGGAAGTGCCAAAAGAAGTGCTGTTTTTGAGTTTCTAGCAAAGCATCTTTTTAGTAATAAATGTGTTGGCTCTCAAGTGTATGGAAACTTAAAGAGAGGTAAGATGGATTCTTAAAACAGAATATTATTTTGCAAACAGTCAGACATTTTCTATGATGCAATTATACTGAGTATTCCAAAACTTTAAACCTTTATTTAAAAGTGCCTATGATTCTTGCTGATGCACATGACAGGCAAAGCTCTACTTTAAACTAGGAACTGCAGATGGACTTTGTATAGTCTTTTGTAATTAAACACCATCTACAGATTGAAAGGTTCTGCACTGTCTACTTCCAGGAATATATTGCAATGCTATGCACATAGTAGTGGGTACTCAATAAATGCATGTTAGAAAAATGAATGAATGTTACTAAAGTAGATTTCTCTTAATTTCTTATGCAAAATGTCTACATATATATATATTATTGATATAATTACTTCCCTTTGTAAGAGCATTAGTCATTTTTATTTTTCTTCATGTCCCTGTAAACTATTTATCTTAGCCATTATCATAAATTAATTTTGTGGTATTCATTTCATACCAGTAAATCCCTCATGAAGCACCCCCACAGTATTCTCTGTGAAGAAATGAATTTCAGAGTCAGTCATGAATAGGAATTGAGTCTCGTTGATTGAGAAATCAGTGACATTTCACAGGGGTATGTGAAAAGGTCTGGCTTCATTAACTCAGGTGGCATCTCCTGCAGTGGCCACATTTCCACCCAGATGAACGACGGAGCATATGTTTTCTGACCTTTGCTGTCCATAGATCTTCTTTGTCTGTAGTTATACCAAAACTGATGAATCATTTCTTTAAATGGTCTTGTGGTCAGAGTATAGAGAATTGGGTTCAAAGCACTGTTAATGGGCAGAATAAAAATCACTACCCAAGAGGTTATGGTACCTAGAAAAGAAAAATAAAATAGTTTTAGTGTTTATAGATGTTTACAAGGTATAGAAACCCAATTTCCCTGTTTCTTTCATCCCAACCCCTTTTTGAGTTTTAATTTTTTTCCTTTGATGTCACATAATTAAATACCAAGTCTATATTTGTTTCCAAGATATCTTTCCAGAGTGCCAGTGTGTGAGAGGAATGCTAGTGCTGAAAAAGAAAGGCATTTTTTCTAAGTAGCTCTTCTTGAATACATTAACAAAAATATTCCTTTAGGTAGAAATATTTTTCACAAAGTGATTATATATTATGATTATATTTTAGGAAAAAACATATTGCTTCATATTTAAGTCATAAATTTAAGTGCCTAATAATTAAAACACTTTTTGAATATTTTAATAGTGCATATAGTATTTGTCAGAATATGTAAGCTTGTATTTAATAGATTTTTTTTTGCCATTTGATTTTAAAACGAAGTGTGCATTTTTTTAGCTTTTGACAAGATATTTATTTCTATAAAAAATAACTTTGGCTAAACCCATCTTAAAAATCACTCTAATATATATACAAATACCAAAATACTCTGATTTTATTATAATTTAATTGATGCTGTCATTACTCTTTGTTTTTCTGTTTTTGTTTTTGAGACAGGGTCTCACGCTGTCGCTCAGGCTGGAGTGCAGTGGCGTGAACATGGCTCGCTGCAGTCTCGACCTCCTGGGCCCAAGCGATCCTTGTACCTCACCCTCCCTCTTGAGTAGCAGGGACCACAGGCATGTGCCACCATGCCTGGTTAATTTTTTATTTTTTGAAGAGTTGGGGTCTCAGGGTCTCCCTATGTTGTCCAGGTTGGTTTCAATCTCCTGGGTTCAAACAGTCCTCCCCACTTGGCCTTCTTTTTGTTGTTCATAAAATGTAAGATACTATCACCATCATCCATGGTACAGAACAAATTTAAATTATGTATTAATACATACAGTTGTTTTTTTTCCTGAGATAGAGTCTCGCTTTATCACCCAGGTTGTAGTGCAATGGCACAATCTCCACTCACTGCAGTCTCTGCCTCCCAGGTTCAAGCATTCTCGTGCCTCAACCTCCCAAGTAGCTGGGACTACAAGTGCATGCCACCAGGCCCAGCTAAATTTTTGTATTTTTAGTAGAGATGGAGTTTCACCATGTTGGCCAGGCTGGTCTCCAACTCCTGACCTCAAGTGATCTGCCCACCTGAGCCTCCCAAAGTGCTGGGATTTCAGGTGTGAGCCACTGCGCCCTGCTACATGAAAATTTTAAAATGTGAATACAAACTGCATTTTATATATATATATATATATATATATTTAACAGGATATATGCACTTTTCATTGTGGTAAAATATGCATAACATAAAATTTACCATGTAACCATTTTTAAGTGGACAGCTCAGTGGCAATAAGTACGTTCACATCATTGTACAATAACCACCATCCATCTCCAGAGTGATTTCCTCTCCCAAACTGAAACTCTATGTCTGTTAAACAATCACTCTCCATTTCCCTTCCCACAACCCCTAGAAAACACTGTTCTATGTTCTATGAATCTGACTATATCAGAAACATCATGTAAGTGAAATAAAATATTTGTTCTTTTGAGTCTAACTTATTTCACTTAGCACAGTATCTTCAAGGTTCATCTATATTGCAGCATTTGTCAAAATTTCCTTCCTTTACAAGACTAAATACTAATCCATTGTGCGTATGTACCATATTTTGTTTATCCATTTACCAATCTATGGACATTTGTATTGCTTCTAACTTTTGGCTATTGTGAATAATGCTGCTATGAACATGGGTGTACAAATATCTGTTTGAGTCCCTGCTTTCAATTGTTTTGATTTTTTTCTTAGAAGGAGAATTTCTACATTGGATGGTAACTGGACCATTTCCACACTGGATGGTAACTAAACCATTGGATGGTTTAAATTTTTGAGGGACTGCCATATTGTCTTCCATAGCAGCTGTACCATTTTATTTTTCTACCAGCAATTCACAAGGATTCTAATTTCTCCACATCTTTACCAACGCTTGTTTTTTTTTGTATGTGTGTTTTTTAAAAAAATAGTAGTCATTCTAATGGATGTAATGCACATTATTTTTTATTTCTTATTTTTAGTTTTTTGAGACAGGATATTGCTCTGTCACCCAGACTGGAGTGCAGTGGTGCAATCATGGCTCACTGCAGCTTTGAACTCCTGGGCACAAGTGATCCTCCCACATGGGCCTCCCAAAGTGCCAGATTACAGGCGTGAGCCACCATGCCCGCCCACATTCTTTCTAAATGCCAAGAAAGTTTGCTTCTATTATCTCTCACACTCCGGCATGATCTTCTCTAAATTGCATGTATTACAGGAAGAAAATTCTTTTACATTCTGAAAAAAATGCAGTAATTATTTAAGAATTGTTTTGGCCTGTTTTCCTTTCTGGTCACCTTAAGCATGTGATGATTAGAATTTCAACACTGTGTGGAATTTATTTTGGTCACTCATTGCTTCTTTGTTCCAAAGTAATTGTATTATTAGGCATTTATGGAAAAAAATAAACAGTTCTTCCCCAGTAAATGTTATATTGATGAGCAGAGCCAAAAGTACCTACAACTCTGACTTACAATTTTTTTTTTTTGGCTCTGTCACCCAGGCTGGAGTGTAGTGGCGCAATTTCGGCTCACTGCAACCTCTGCCTCCTGAGTTCAAGCAATTCTCATGCCTTAGCCTCCTGAGTAGCTGGGAATACAGCGGTGCACCACAATGCCCAGCTGGTTTTTGTATTTTTAATGGAGATGGGGTTTCCCCATGTTAGCCAGGCTGGTCTCAAACTCCTGACCTCAAGTGAGCTGCCCATCTTGGCCTCCCAGAGTGCTGGGATTACAGCCACGAGCCACTGTGCTCGGATCTGTTGTACAATTCTTTAAATTGTTTAGTATTAAGAATTTTAATTGTTTTCCTTAAAAGAACACTGTACAAACAGATTTATTATTTCTTTAAGGAGATTAAAAAATATTGTACCTGGTATTTCTACCTGAAGCAGTGAAAGAAATTTCACTACAAAAATGGGTATCCAGCATAATGCATCAGTAAATACTATAAAGAAAAAACGTTTGGCAAGGATCATCTCTTTTTTAACTTGATTCCGTATTTCAGTTGCTGTTATGGCACTTTGATGAACACTATAAAACATGCTTCCATAGGAAAAAACTATGATGATAAATGCGGCCAAATTAATACCTATTTGGAATACAAACAGTATTATTAATGCATAGAAATATTTCTTTCAAAATGAACAAACATAAAACATTTTTATTACTAAAGATACAAAGATGTTATTACTAAAGATACAAAGACTATAATGTGTGGTTTTTTTTCTTCATAAAGAATTACTAAAGTCCACAAAAATCATGACTTTTTTTGAGATGAGGTTTTGTGGAAGTAGTGAAGAATGACAAAATGTTTACTTTTAAAATGAGATATTGAAATTACAGTAATTCAATGAATATCTTGGGTTTTTAAGCTTTCTAGTATTAGTGATGTTTTATTTTTAATTTTTTTACAGATGGGTTCTTGCTGTGTCCCTGACTGAAGTGCAGTGGTACAATCATAGCTCACTGCAGCCTCAAACTCCTGGGCTCAGGCAATCCTCCTGCCTCAGCCTTCCAAGTAGCTGGGAGTACAGGTGCATGCCATCACACCAGCTAATTTTTTTTTTTTTGAGATGGAGTCTCGCTATGTTGCTCGGGCTGGAGTGCAGTGGCAGTATCTCGCCTCACTGTAACTCTTCCTTCCGCGTTCAAGCAATTCTCCTGCCTCAGCCTCCCGAGTAGCTGGGACTACAGGTGTGTGCCACCATGCCTGGCTAATTTTTCTATTTTTAGTAGAGATGGGGTTTTACCATATTGGTCAGGCTGGTCTTGAACTCCTGACCTCATGATTGGCCCACCTTGGCCTCCCAAAGTGCTGGGATTACAGGTATGAGCCACTGCACCTGGCCTCACACAGCTAATTTTTTAAAAATAATTTTGTAGAGATGGGGTCTTGCTATGTTGCCCAGGCTGGTCTCAACTCCTGGCCTCAAGTGATCCTCCCACCTTGGCCTCCCAAAGTACTGAGATTATAGCACAAGCCATTGTGCCTGGCCTAGTGATTTTTTTCTAATTCGGTTACTTTTTGCTGTACTCTGAGAATATTTTTACATTGCTGGTTTAGAACAGTTGTATGTATACTCACAAGCCAAAGATGTGTGTTGCCATGAATTTGAAAAGATAATAAATATCATTATGTTCATATTGTAAAGCAAAGAGCCAAAACATATGTTGCTTAGCATGTTTAGGGTGAATACATGAAATACAGGTGTTTAGTGTCTTTTATTAAGCTGTGTCAGGTTGGAATTTATATCAGAGTATAATTTGGGGAGGAAAATCCTTGCTGGGGATTCTGATAGAATTCACCCTCATTCTTACTAACAAAAACTGGTTGGAAGATTTGAAATAAAAACTTGTGAACATGAGTTTCTTAGTTTCTTACCAAGAAAAATCGCCACTGAATAAATCTGGGCTCCAATACTTTCTGTATCTTCTGAATGAAGAGGGAAGCATACTCCATTGGTGCCATAGTAGTTTTTGAAAAATTCCTTATTGCTCAATGGAATGAAAGCCACTATAAACCCAGTAATCCAAATGAGAATCAGAACTGTAATTGTTCTGCATTTTCCAGGTCTCACACATCTAAAAGGATAGACAATGCAGATGTATTTTTCCAGTGTCAGAAATGTTAACAGTAAAACTGATACTTCTGTGGACAGAATGGCCAAAGATCCTACAAGCTGACAATGAGTACTCTCCATCCACAGCTGCGCATGCTTATTGTATTCTCCACGAAACTTTAGGTCAAAGCCTCCGATCACGAATAAATATATTCCCATTAAGCAGTCGGCACCTAGAGGAGTCACAGTTTCACAAATTTAGAGAAATAAATAGGTATCATAAAATCATCAATAAGCAATAATATTTTTAATGCTAGAAAAAATAGTCAAGTCTCTTCCAACTTAGGAAGAGGTAATTTTTATTCTCCTAAGAATTCATTTACAGAAGAGGGTCTATTCATAGACTTTCTTTGGTAACCACTCTCAAAGGTACTCTCTACAATTAACTATGCAATCATTTCTTCATTTTCCTTTAAAGTGCAAGTCTTTAAGAGCAGAGATCTTGTCTATTGTATTATCTGTTCTAGACCCATCACGTAGAAGTGTTGAATAAATGAACAAAATGCAATCACGTAGAGCATTCAGTTAGGGACTTAGATGAGGATGGCATTATTTGGTGCAGCTCTTCCGCTGAAATTCTCCCAACGCAACAAGCTCAAGATGTCATATAAAATCTTGGAGAAAGTAATTCACAAGTTCCTATGATAGAATAATGACTGAATTTTGAAGTCTATAATTTAAGAGATATGAATAATTATGAACTGCTTTGCAGTCCATACAATTTTAAGGGGCTTAAATTACCTACCAGAGTTGGTCTAAGCAAAACTGTTTTCTCTCTCTTTCAATTTTTACATCTTTTTCTGTCTCTTTTTAGGGTCTCCAATCCCAGGAATTAGCTCTCTTACACTACTTGGCATATTTCTTTTTAAGCAAATGTTACATATCAGAAAGTGGGTGAGATTTTTGGACCGCACAAGCATTCTACACAAAATCCCTAAACTCACATCACTGTATAAGTCATAAGGCTGACCCTAAGCCTTTAACTCTGAAGTTACAGTCTAGGCTTCACCAAGGAAATTGAACTTACTAAAAATTTTGTAGCTAGCAATACAAAATAGTAAATGGCTTCTGAGTTCTGTTTCGTACATAGCTTGTAATAAAAAAAAAAAATTAGACATTAGACTCTGAATAAGGATGGGGACAGTACATGGAGGCAGCACACATACAAAAGTAGAACCTTACGTAGATTGATGCTTTACTTGCTTGAGGGAGCACGGATAAATTCTAGGCCACTTGACCTAGATTACAAACATCCTGAGGACTGGTTTTTTCCTTAATTTTTCTTTGCAGTGTTCATTTAACATAATACCTTGCCATTACATTGCAACAACTTTTTGAAAAAATGAATACTCCCTAAAAACATTTTCTTATTTACACATTTCAGTTAGAGTGGAAAAAACTTCTAGTAGCTCAGAGATCAGGAAAACATGTAGCTGTTAAGTCAATATCTGTGAACTGGACATACACATAAAAAAGTAAGTATAGGTCTGCATGTAAAATTGTGACCATAGGAGGTTGCAATTTTATTTGTAGTAAAAGATTTTAGATGCTTCAACAAAATATTGTGCCTTCGGAGCCACTGTATGAGACAGAACTAATAAATGAAAGCTTCCTTAATTTGTGTAAGGTGATTAAATTTCCTAGTTTAAAAAAACATATTTTTTCTTATTGCTAAAGTAATTCTATTTTCTTTGTAGAAAATGTGAAAGCAGCATACACGCAAAAAGGAGAAAAATGTAAAATTCCATAATCCTACCACTCACACAACTTATTTTCTAATAATAATGCTTTTGTATATTTCAAAACTACAATTCCCCTTTAACCAGGAAATACTCACAGCAGAGAGAAATGATTGACATGGCATACAGCTTGTTTTCAGACCTGATATAAGGTCGCATGCAAATGACAAAAATGTTTCCAAAGCAGGTAACTGCAGATACAACCCAGACAAATACTCTCTGAATAATGCTTGCCAAGAGATTCTCTAGAGATGAAATTCCATCAGTGTTTGGTTTACAGCTGCGAACATGTGGTGCATACCCACAGTACTGGAATTTCTTAAAATATCTGGTATACAAAGAGAAGGTAAAATAAGATTCTCCATTTAATTTAGTGTCACCATACATTCATTTTTATTTCCTACATTTTATCAGTAGAAAGAAAATGTCTTAAGATGAAATTGAGAGGACTAAAACATTAGGGATTCTGAAACTTTAAACTTACATCCAATTATCATTAGCTTGATTTCACTGTTAAGGAATGTGTGGGTGAGAGTAGCAGAAAGGCATAATAAATAAAACAAGTGTTAGACATGTCTTAGAATACAAACTGTTACATGTGATCAAGAGAATGAATCCCTCCAGAGAAACCTTTATTGTACTTTCGATGTTTAGTATATGTAAATGCAGTTACACAACTCCTATTGTGCTGCAAGTGATTGCTTTCTAACCCTTAGGGGAAGAGTTAAGTATTTTCTCTTCTGTGTTTCTGTCGTTTTTTTGTTATTGAAGTTATGATGTTATTTCAACACCAACAAAAGGAAAAAAAAGAAAAGAAAAAAAGGAAACATCCCATTAAAAAATAGGCAAATGATCTAAACAGACATTTCTCAAAAGAAGACATACAAGGCTGGGTGCAGTGGCTCACGCCTGTAATCCCAGCACTTTGGGAGGCCGAGGCGGGCGGATCACGAGGTCAGGAGATTGAGACCATCCTGGCTAATATGTTGAAACTCCATCTCTACTAAAAATACAAAAAATTAGCTGGGCGTGGTGGCGGGCTCCTGTAGTCCCAACTACTCGGGAGGCTGAGGCAGGAGAATGGTGTGAACCTGGGAGGCGAGAGGCAGAGCTTGCAGTGAGCCGAGATCGTGCCACTGCACTCCAGCCTGGGAGACAGAGCAAGACTCTGTCTCAAAAAAAAAAAAAAAAAAAAAAAAAGAAGACATACACATGGCCAACCCATATTTGAAAAAATGCTCAACCTCACGAATGATCAAGGAAATGCGAATTAAAACCACAGTGAGGTATCATGTTACTCCAACGATGGATAGATAGCTATTATCAAAAAGATCAAGAAGTAACAAATGTTGGTGAGAAGCTGGAGAAAAGGGAACTCTTATTGGCGGGAATGTAAATTAGTATAGGCACTATGGAGAACGGAGAACAACATGGGGGTTCCTCAGAAAACTACAAATAGAACTAGCATATGGGCCGGGGGCAGTGGCTCACGCCTGTAATCCCAGCACTTTGGGAGGCCAAGGTGGGTGGTTCATGCAGTCAGGAGATTGAGACCATCCTGGTTAACACGGTGAAACCCCGTCTCTACTAAAAATACAAAAAATTAGCCAGGCATGGTGGCGCATACCAGTAGTCCCAGCTACTTGGGAGGCTGAGGCAGGAGAATCGCTTGAACCTGTGGGGGCAGAGGTTGCAGTGAGCCGAGATTGTGCCACTGCACTCCAGCCTGGGTGACAGGGTGAGACTCTATCTCAAAAAAAAAGGACTAGCACATGATCCAGGAATCCCATTCCTGAGAATCTATTCAAAGAAAAGAAAATCATATCAAAGAGATATCTGCATCCCCATGTTTATTGCAGCACTGATACAGGAGCTAAAAAGAAAGTATTTAGGCAGTTAGTGAGGGTAAGAGAGTCCTTGGTAAGCTTTCTCTTTTAATAAACAGCAGCCCCCAAATAATTTCTTTTCTAACAAAGAGCAGCCTGAAAAATCAAGCTGCAGACATAGAAAAGCAAGCTAGAAGAAGCTTGCACAGCCGGCAGCTGTGCCAATAGGAAAAGGCTACCTGGGGGCCAAGCATGTTCAACATGGAGGCTCCATCTTTCCTCTTCTTTGTCAACCACGTGTACAGTAAAGAAGCAGACAACATGGTGCCAGCCAGGTAGAGAACCCATCTGCATAATGAAAGATTAGGGTGGGGCAGCCAGCTTCTTTGCATGCTATGCAAATGGCACACCTGGTCCATGCAATCTTTTGGGCCCTATGTAAATCAGACATGGCCTCCTCAAGCGACTGTGTGAAACCCTTGCATTTCACCACAGAACTGGAAGACCTATTCAGGCACTCCTCTCTTTCTGCAGGAGACAGAGCTTTTCTCTTTCTCTTCCCTATTAAACCTCTGCTCTTAACCGCACTCCTTGTGTGTCCACATCCTTAATTTCCTTGGTGTGAGGCAATGAACCTTACGTATTACCCCATACAAACAATGCTACTTCAGCACTATTCACAATAGCGAAGATATGGAGTCAACCTAGGTGTTGATGAACAGATGAACGGATAAAAAAATGTGGTAGATATACACAATGGAATATTCAGCTATCAAAAAAGAGTGAAATTCTGTCATTGTGGCAACAAGGAGGGAAATGGAGGACATTACATTAAATGGAATAAGCCAGGAATAATGTTAAACACCTTATGTTCTCATTCATATATGGAAGCTAAAAATGTTGATCTTACAGAAGTAAAAGTAGAACAGAGGATACTACAGGCTGAGGGGGAGGGTAAGGAGAAGGAAGAGATGGGAGATTTATTAAAGAATTCAAAGTTACAGCTAGAAAGGAGAATAAGTTCTCATATTCTATACCATGGTAGGATGTCTATAGTTAACAATAACGTATGGTTTCAAATAGCTAGAAGGAGGATATTGAATGTTCTAAACACAAAGAAATGATAAATGTTTTGGAGGATGGATATGCTAATTATCCTTTATCCTGATCTGATCACTATATATTGTATGTACCAAAACATCACTATGTACCCCATGAAGATGTGCAATTATTATTTGTCAATTAATAAAAATAACAAAATAATATTAAAGACATTAAACATGGAAGTGCCACAGTAAAAGAAAAAAAAAGAAGTTATGTTATCTGTAACTACTTGCTAACATGCCTATCTCTCACACTAGATTTTAGTACAGAATAAAGGGTTCAATAAATATTTGTTGAGTGACTTCTTTCATCAATAGAGAGACTTTCCTTGTTGAAGATAATTTATAATTACTACTGTGTTACCACCAACACCAATATCTTTTATTGAGTATTTCTTAAGTATCAGAAATAAGTTCTCAAATGAATTCTGTGAGGTAAGTATTAGCATCATTATAGGAAGAGATGGATCTTCAATGTAGGCAAGTTATTTGCTAGGAAAGTTTCTACTAAATATGCAAATTGAACTTCAAATTAGATCTATTTGCCTATGAAGCCATGTGTTCTGCCAAAAAATATAAATGATCTTTAGCGTATAAAGAGCTATAGTAAGAAAAGATAAAAACTTGATGATTACAATTTGTCCTGTCAAGTTCAAGGTCAATTGCTGATATATCCATTCGGTTATATCCATTTATTCTGTAAACCATGAAGGACAGGAGAGCAGAACATGAAGAAGGAAGGGGTGTTGATTGCTATTTTACTTTCCTTTATGTGTCTTAGGCTGAAGTGTTGCTTTTATCAACAGAATTATAGTAACTCTTCGTATGCTACTTTGGCTGCCCAGCACTCAACCACTCTTCTGATAATAGTGTTCTGATTTCCTTTGAGAGAATCACTTCTCCCTTTTTGAGAAGTTATGGTGGGACCTTCAGTGGAGGCAATCCCTAGCCCAGAGTAGGTAAGTGCCCTGGGTACACTAGATTCTCTCTCCTGGAACTCTGAATCTGATTGAATGACACTTGGATGGATAATTCCAGTGGGTATAAATTATTCCTCAGATTTTGTGTTATACCATTTTCTTCCAATAAATTCTGTTCTGTTTAATTTAGTTCAGATAGCTTTATGTTGCATACAAGCAAGGAATCTTTTATAAGCCATCTTTCTGAGGAATTATGGAAAACAAAATCAGGGTTCTGTGTTAGACTTAAAATACAAGCAAAATTACAGAGTTGATGGTAGCTGAGATTTTCTAAATTATTGAAAATTAATTTCCATGGCATGGATCATTCTAATAACTGCTATAAAATTGCATTCAATTAAAAAATGCTTCTAAAGCATGTAATCACAGGTACAACCAGACATATTCTTTGAATAAAAGATTTTTCAAAGTTTACCATTTCATCCATGCATGCTTGCTTGAATCATGCCCTGACATGTGGGGACATTTTTATTGAGAAAGATTTCTTCCTAACTACCTTCATTTGCAGCATTGATTTATTTATAATTATTTTATATTGCCTATATAAATTCCTTCCTCTTCATCTGGTAGCACTTGTACCATGTGATATAGTTTGGATATTTGTCTACTCGAAATCTCATGTCAAAAGTCGATTCCCAATGTTGGAGGTGGGGCCCAGTAGGAGGTGTTTGGGTCATGGGGTAGATCCCTCATGAATGGTGTGGTGTCCTTCCTGCAGTAATAAGTGAGTTCTCCTTCTATTATTTCACATCAGATCTGATTGTTAAAAAGAGCTGGCACCTCCTCTTCTCTCTCTGGCTTTCTCTCTCGCCATTTGACACACCTACTCCCTCTTTGTCCTCTGCCATGATTAAAAGCTTTCCTGATGACCTCACCAAAATTAGAGGTTGGTGCCATGCTTCTCTTACAACTTACAGAACTGTGAGCCAAAATAAACTCTTCCTTATAAACTACCCAGCCTCAGATATTCCTTTATAGTAATGCAAAATGGACTAACACACCCTATACACAAATTACTAGCTCATTAGGCAAACACCAATATCTGTGAACAGTCATTAGAGCTGAGGAGAACTTCTTACAAGACCAAGTGGATTCCCCTCACACTCACGTTTCCTGAGATTCAAAAATCTCCTATGAGATTCTACCAGACTGTGGAAAACTAAAATCATCTCACCCAATATCAAAGCTTTAAGAGTTTTAATTACTGTTTAGACATGTCTCAGTCCATTTGGCTGCTGTAACAAAAATATCACAGACTGAGTGACTTAAACAACGAATGTTTATTTCTCACAGTTCTGGAGGCTGGGAAGACCAAGATCAAGGTGCCAGCAGATTCAGCGTCTGGTAGGGGACCACATGTTTCATAGATGGCCATCTTCTCTCTCTGTCTTCACAAGGTGGAGGGGCAAGGGTGGTCTCCAGAATCTCTTTTCTTTTTTTTTTTTTTTTTTTGAGACAGAGTCTCACTCTGTCGCCTGGGCTGGAGTGCAGTGGTGCAATCTTGGCTCACTGCAACCTCTGCCTCCAGGGTTCAAGCTATTCTCCTGCCTCAGCCTCCCGAGTAGCTGGAATCACCACCACGCCTGGCTAATTTTTGTGTTTTTAGTAGAGACAAGGTTTCACCATGTTGGCCAGGCTGGTCTTGAACTCTTGACCTCAGGTGATCCACCTGCCTCAGCCTCCCAAAGTGCTGGGATTACAGGTATGAGCCACTGGCCTGGACCAGAGTCTGTTTTCTAAGGGCACTAATCCCACTCACGAAGGCTCTGTCCTCATGACCTAGTCACCTCCCAAAGGCCCCACCTCCTTGTACCATTGCATTGGGGTTAGGATTTCAATATATAAATTTTGGAGGAACACAAACATTCAGTTTATAGCTGGCAAATTTCTAGAAAATATTAATAGATTGGATGCATTATCATAATACACGTGGAAACAAATATTAAAATCACGGTGAAAAACAATAAAAATATCTACTTACATGTGAGAGAGATTCATAAGAGGTCTAAACATCCTTCGTTGGATATTTGAAATTTCAATCCCTTCTAGGCTGCTAAAAATATCAAATTAATAATCAATCAAAAGAACATGTGTTATACATGGTTTAATAAATTGAGTTTTCATGAAGGACAATTTAATAAAATGCTTTTAGTTAACACTTACTCTGAACAAAATAATTATACTCAGCCCACCCACTTCCCCAAATCCTCCTCCTCCTGATTGTGTTATTTATACACATATTATCTTCCTTATTTGATTTTTTTAGATCCTCACAGATCATGGCACAATGCTTTGTGCATTTTAACTACTCAATAAATATGTGTGGAATAAATGCATAAGCATTATCTTTTGTACAATATTACAATAGCAGAGATGTTTTACATCCTTGAAAATTTCCTAGTAATTTTTAATTAATCAATTTTTTTCTAATAAAATGTCATTTTACTGAGGGAACACTCAAATTAAATGAACTGAAGCTTATCTTTTTTTTTTTTTTTTTTTTTTTGAGACAGGGTCTTCCTCTGGTGCCCAGGCTGGAGTGTCGTGGTATGAACATGGCTTACTGCAGCTTCAACCTCCCAGCTCAAGCAGTGTTCCCACCTTAGCCTCCCAAGTAGCTAGGACCACAGGTGCATGCCACCACACTCAACTAATTTGCTTATTTTTATTTTTTTGTAGAGGCAGGGTCTCCCTATGTTGCCCAGGTTATTCTTGAACTCCTGGTCTCAAGCAATCCTTCTGCCTTGGACTCCCAAAGTGCTGAGTTTACAGGTGTGAACCTCTGGGCTCAGCCCTGAAGCTTATCTTTTAAGGCAATTATTCGACTTTAACAGAATTTTTGTCTTTTTTTGTGTGTGTGGTACAAGTAAGGATTTATATAATCTAGAATATTCCATCTTGAGGTAAAAATGCTTATAATAAATTATAAAATACCCAGTGTTAAGAGAGTGAATATGCACAGATGCCTTTGAAGGGTCAAAGCAAACAAATCAACATAAGCTCCTAGTGACTTATAGAAAAATATAAAATAATTCATCATTATTTTTTAATTTCTAAATATATAAGATAAAACTAATAGTTGTCTGTTTATAGTTCAGCAAGCACTCATATGTTTTTGTAGAGCTAAACTAATGTATTGGAAATAAAGCTTATGATCTGAAAGAAATATATAAAAATATACATTGTTAGTATTTAAAAAACAATTTTATCATGAAACTATCCCCATATGTGAATACTTACAGAGACTTGAGTTTGACAAGATAATCAAATTGGTTTGCTTGAATTTTCTGGATTGGATTATAGGAAAGATTCCTGTTTTTTTAAAAAAAGCAGCAATAGGTCATTTCTAAAAACTACAGGAGTAAAGGGAGTGAATCTGTTTATTTTGGGTTACTTTTAAATATTTATGAACAAAAGTATACTATAACTCATAATGGATTAAAGACCTAAACTGTAAAACTATAAAATGAGTAGAAGAAAACGTAGGTGGAAAGCCCCAGGACATTAACCTGGGTGATGATTTTTTTGGATATTGCCCCCAAAATATAGGCAACAATAATGAAATAGATGAACGGGATTACATAAAACTAAAAAGCCTCTGCACAGCTAAGGAAACAATCAATAGAGTGAAGAGACAACCTGTGTAATGGGGGACAATATTTGCAAAGCATATATCTCGTAAGTGGTTAATGTCCAACATGTGTAAGGAACTCAAACAACTCAGCAAGAAAACAAATAAGCTGGTTAAAAATTAGGGAAAGGGCTTGAATAGACATTTTTCAAAAGAAGACATATAAATGACTAACAGGTATATGAAAAAATGCTCAACATCACTAATCATCAGAGAAATGCAAACTGAAACCACAATGAAATATTACCTCACACCTTTTAGAATAATTTTTATCAAAAAGATGAAAGATAAGTGCTGAGTATGATTTGAAGAAAAGGTTGCCCTTGCATACTGGTGGTGGGAATATATTAGTACAACCATTATGGAAAATAGTATGGGGCTTCCTCAAAAATCAAAAATTGAACTACCACATGGTCCAGAAATTCCACTACTGGATATATATCCAAAGGAAATAAAATTAGTATATTAAAGAGATTTCTGTACTCCCATATTCATTGCAGCATTATTCATAATAGCGAAGGTATGGATTCAACCCAAGTGTCCATCAAAGGATGACTTGATAAAAAAAAAGTATACATACACAATAGAATACTATTCAGCCTTTAAAAAAACCCAGAAAATCCTGTCATTTGCAAGAACATGAATGAATCTGGAGGACAATATGCTACATGAAATAAGTCAGGCATAGAAAGACAATTACCACATGATCTCGTTTATATGTGGAATCTAAAAAAGTTGAACTCATGGAAGTAGAGAGTGGAATGCGGTTACCAGAGGCAGGTGGAGAAGGATTGGAATATATTGGTCAAAAGATACAAAAATTTCAGTTAGAAAGGAGGAATAAGTTCAAGACATCTATTGTGCAACATGCTGACTATAGCAAATAACAATGTATTGTATTCTTGAAAATTGCTAAGAGAGTAGATGTTAAATGTTCTCACCACAAAAAATAAGTATGTGAGATGATGCATGCGTTAATTAGCCCAATTTAGGCAATTCACAATGTATACATATTTCAAAACATCATGTTGTACTGATAAATATATACAACTTTTGTTTCTCAATGAAATAGATAGAAATAGCACTGGCCTCACAGGGTTGATTGTACATGTAAGTGAATTAATTAAGATGAAACACTTAGAACAGTGCCCAGCTTGTGGTAAATACTCTGTGATTATGGTAGTGATAGAGTGAGAGCTAATAAAACATGGGCATGAAGGCGGAGCTGTCAAGAAAGGGCTGCCACCAGAGAAGTGGTGGGGGACCCAGAAAGAGCCGCACCTACTTCACATTTTGCCTAAGATCAGATATGGTTTAAATAAAATGAAATAAAATAATCTCATTTAGTCAAAATTTGAATTAATGGAATAATATATCTTTTACAATAAATCTTAAGTCATAAAACATGAAATGAAAAGTAGACTTTAAAGGGAATTTATTTTTATATTTTAATTTTTTAGAGATGGGGACTTGCTATGTTGCTCAGGCTGTACTCGAACTCCTGGGCTCAAGGGATCCTCCTGCCCCAGCTTCTCAACTTACTGGGACTACAAGCACCTGCCTTCTTAAAGAAAACTGAAAGCTAAATTTAAATGGAGAAAATTTCAGAATCTTTGAAAAACAACACCTTGAAACAAGAATCATTGATTAAAGGAAACTTCTCAGGAAAATTTCTCTTTTTAAAATATTTAGACTGGGTGTGGTGGCTCATGCCTGTAATCCCGGCATTTTGGGAGACCGAGGTGAGAGAATGGCATGAGCCTTGAAGTCCAATATGAACAGCCTGGGAAACATAATGAGACCCCCATCTCTACAAAAACAAAATTAAAAAAAAAAAGGAAATAAATAAAAATATTTACTGGAGATTAGACCGTAAGTTACATGGGGGATGGAAGGAACTGCTGGGGGAGCCACAGTTACAGAAAGAAGGAAAGAGAGAAAGAATGACAATGACCAATGGGTTGTATAAAAAAATGAAGTGGACTCAGCAAACTAGAAATAAAAGGAAACTACTTCGCATAATAAAGGATGTATATGAAAACCCACACTCTATGGTAAAAGACCAAAAGCTTTCCCCTAAGAGTGGGAACAAGACAAGGATTCCTGCTTTTACCACTTTCATTCAACATAATGTTGGAAGTCCTAATCAGAACAATTAGGCAAGAAAAAAAAAATGAAAGGCAGGCATCCAAATTGTAAAATAAGAAAAAAATTATCTCTGTTTACAGATGATGTAATCTTATATGTAGAATATCCTAAAGATTTAACTAAAAAGACATCCATTTGAACTAAAACATTCATCAACATTGCTGGATATAAAATTAACACACAAAAATCAGCTGTGTTTCTATATGCAATGAATAATCACAAAAGAAAATGAGGAAAAGAATTATATTTACAATAGCACCAAAAGAATAATATACTTAAATAAACTTAACCAAGGCGGTGAAAGATAAATACCCTGGCAACTGCGAAACATTGCTGAAAGAAAATAAGGAAGATACCAATGAAAGGAAAGACATGCTATGTTCACAGATCAGAAGACTTAAGATGTCAGTATTGCTCATAGTGAGCTACAGATTCAAGGCAACCTGCCAAAATCCCATTGCCTTTTTTTTTTTTTTGCAGAAATATAAAAATCCATCCTAAAATTCATATGGAAAACGCAGGGAGCCCAAATAGCCAAACAATCTTGAAAAAAGCAGAACAAAATTGGAGATTTTACACTACTTAATTTCAAAACATACTACAAAGCTACAGCAATCAGTGTGGTACTGGCTGAAATACAGACATGTAGACTAATGGAATAGAATAGAGAGCTCAGGAATAAACTCACAGATATATGGTCAAATGATTTTCAACAAGGGTGCCAAGGACATTCAATGGGGAAAGAGTAGTCTTTTCAATAAATTGTGTTGAGAAAACTGGACATCCACATGCAAAAGAATGAAGTTTGATCCTTACCTTATACCGTGTACATAAGCAAACTCAAAATGGATTTAAGACCTAAATGTTAAAGCTAAAAACTATAAGACTCTTAGAAGAAATCACATAGGAAAAGCTTCATGACATGACACCAATGACATTTGGTGTCATTTTGGATATGACACCAAAAACATAAGTAACAAAAAAAGAAATTTAAAAATTAGACTATACATAAATTAAAAACTTTTGTGCATCAAAGGATACCATAATAGAGTGAAAAGGCAGCCCATACAATGGGAGAAAATATTTGAAAATCATGTATCTGAAAAGAAGTTAACATCCAGAATATATAAGAACTCCAACAATCTAACAACTACAGAAAACCTGAACAATCCAGTTGAAAAATGAGTGAATGACTTGAACAGATTTTTCTGCAAGAAGGTATCCAAATGGCCAATAAGCACATGAAAAGTTGCTCAACATGACTAATCACTGGGAACCACAAAACAAAACCACAGTGAGATACCATTTCACATCCATTAGCATGCCTATTATCAAAAAAACAGAAAATACCAAGTGTTGGGAAGGATGTGGAGAAATGGAAACCCTAGTATACTACTAGTGGAAATGTAAAATGGTTAAACTTCTATGGAAAACAGAATGAAACATACATTAAAAATAAAATGACAGAAATGTATGAAACAGCAACTCTACTTTTGAGAGTAGGTACCTAAAAATTGAAAGCAGGGTCAACAAATATTTGTACACCCAGGTTCATAACAACGTTATCCACAATAGCCAAAAGATGGAAGCAACTAAAATGTCCATTGATGGGTGAATAAACACTGCAATACATATACACAATGAAATATTGTTCAGCCTTAAGAAGGAAGGAAATTCATTTCTGCTACAACAGAAATGAAACTTGAAGACAGTATGCTAAGTAGAATAGGCCTGTCACAAAAAGATAAATATTCCATGATTTCACTTCTACAAGGTATGTAGAGTAGTCAAATTCACACAGACACAAAGTAGAATGGTGGTAGCCAGGGGATGGGGGAAGTGTGAGTGGGAAGTTAGTGTTTAGTGGCTAGAGTTTCAGTTTTGCAACATGAAAAACTTCTGGAGATAGATGGTGGTGATGGTTGTGCAGCAACGTGAATGTAGCTAATGTTACTCAACTACACACTTAAAAATGGCTAATTTTATGTTATGCATATTTTACCACAATTTAAAAAATAATAAAATAAAGAAATGAGGTGGCAAAATTAACATCAGTCTTACAATTGTGACAGCTCCTTCAGGTCCTTGAATATAAGCGGTGGAAGATTTTCAATCTTATTACTTCCTAAATCCCTGGAGAAATAATTGCAAATATGTGATATTATTTTCTTAAGACTTTATTCATTGTTCTGAAATCCATTAGGAAACTACTATACAACTTTTCAACAATGCCATTGTTGAGTTATATTAATTACCAGAAGTCTAAAAATTTAAAAAAGGAGCAAAGTAGGGAAATATAAAAACATTTTATTCCATTTCATCATCCCCTGGAAGACAAATACTTGATGGTATTTGATCTTTTTTTTTTTTTTTTTTTTTTGAGACCGAGTATTGCTCTGTTACCCAGGCTGGAGTGTAGTGGTGTAATTTTGGCACACCACAACCTCCGTCTCCCAGGTTCAAGCGATTCTCCTGCCTCAGCCTCCCCAGTAGGTGAGATTACAGGTGTGTGCTACCACACCCGGCTAATTTTTGTATTTTTAGTAGAGATGGGGTTTCACTGTGTTGGCCAGGTTGGTCTCAAACTCCTGACCTCGTGACCCAATTGCCTCAGCCTCCCAAAGTGCTGGGAATTACAGGCGTGAGCCACTGCGCCCGGCCTGATCTGGTTTTAATCAATCGCATTTTCTAATTCTTTTAATTTTTGTGTTGTGCCCCTTCTTCCTTTGTTCTCTTTTTTTGTGTTAGAAAAGATATATGGTTTGCGATCTTAATTTTTTTCTTCTGCTTAGGATTGTTATGATTATTATGGAAGTGTATTATTTCAAGTTCCAGTTTCTTTCACAGCTGATATACACAGGATCTCATGTTATCCTGGGGTAGGATACTTTGCATGTCATCTCATGTATGTGTAGAGGGTCTGCTTAACATGGTATGACCTTGTACCTTAGTCCTAAAAAGGTGTTTGACAGCAGCACCTCTCGTGGTAGCTTTGACAGTGGCAGCTCTCATGTGAAAGCCTCAGATTCTTTTATACAAGATAAAGTTTCAATAGACTTGAGCTCTGTAAGGTGATCAAGAGATACTAAGGGAAAGTCTAACCTTTTCTTCTATTCATCTCCAAATCATATTTGTTGCCACTGGGATAGGTAGGAGAATGAATAGATGTATTTGTTATATATGCTGGTTTGCTTATAAGGCAAACATTAGATTTTTGACCTCGAAGGGTAGGACAATTTTAGACTGAGTTTTTAAAACTAAAAATAAGTGGCTAATATAATATGATAAATATTATAAATGTCTTTGCTGTAAACTGAACCTGGAGACTATTGCTGTTATTTACATATTTATCGGTGAATTGTCAACAAAGATAGATTGTTCTGATTAGACAACTGAAGGAATTATTCTAAAATTCCATCTCTTTCATAAAGAGTTGGAATCTCCTTCAATAGCTTACTGTACCTTAGGAGATGAAATCAAAACCGCATTGTGAGTGCAGTGGCACAAACAGCTCACTGCAACCTCCACCTCCCGGGCTTAAGCCATGCTCCTGCCTCAGCCTCCTGAGTAGCTGGGACTACAGCCATATGCCACCATGCCCAGCTAATCTTTATATTTTTGATAGAGACTGGATTTCTTCATGTTTCCCAGGCTGGTCTCGAACTCCTGGGAACAAGTGACCATCCTGTCTCAGCCTCCCAACGTGCTAGGATTACAGGTGTGAGCCACTGCACCCAGCCATAATGAACCTTTAAATATTCAACTGTCTTGCCATTGACTATGTTTCCAGTCTCCTTGCCTACCACTTTCTACCCAAAGTAACTTTTCACCATGGCCCGAATGCACTTCAGTATTTTAATCCCCATGCTCTTCTTTCCCTCCTTGTGATCTCATATTTATCCTTCTAGACTTCATTCCTCTGTTTATCCTCTGAGCCTAGGGAGGTTAAGTGTTTTGTCCTTTGTTCTCCTATGTATTCCTCTTGCACATCTTCTGTTATAGCACATATAACACATATAGCACATATAACATCATACTACAACTGTTTCTGTACATATGTCCTTCCTTTCTGAAACATGTGAGTTCTTTGAGTACAAGAATGATATCTATTCATCTGGGCTACCCAGTGCCTAGCTCAGTTTTGGACTAGCTATTTTCTCCATCCCCAGTTAGAAGACTATGAATAGACTGAGTCTATCTGCTTCATCTTTAGTAAAAGTGGGGCACAATTTCAGTTCCTTGTATAGGAAGCCAAGTAAAATATTGATCATATTAGTAAAGCAATGTGCAAAACGGATTTAAAATGGTGCACTGGGATATTAAAATTCCAAATGTCTTGTTCAACAGTTACTGGTGGGAGTGTGGGTTTTTGTTATCAGAGCAAATCCTGGCATATAGTTCTAACAGCATGAACCATGTAACGGGATAGTGTTGGCCCAGATCCCAAGTGACATTTGAAAGGGCCATTTTCTCAGCTTAAGTTTAGGAAAGTTAGGGTAAACTTAATTGGAGTCAAGGTTCATTTCTGAATGAACGCAAGAAACACCTTGTGAACTAGAGCAGTTGACTTTAAAAGCGCAAATTAAGTCACCCACGTGGCAAAGATTTTCTGTTACTAGAGCCACCTAAAGTCCTCTGTGACAAGTGAATCCTCTTTGTTGTCATTAACTCTGTTGGTGTGATGGAGCCTGGAGGGGCACAGGGTGTAGTTCAACCCTCTCTCAAAAGGACAGTTTAGATATACACTCATCCAATGAAAGCTATCGACTCTTAGAAAACATGCCATTTTTGTCCTGGTGAATCTGATTTTTCAGGAAAGTGTTTAATATGGGATTAGGTGCATTATAGTCCACCTAATAATTAGCAAGACAAATTATTGGCCTTGGTTACCCTCTGCAGTTTGTATTATTCTTTCCTTTACTTCTGAACCTGGATTAGCATTGGTTATGCACTAAGCCCTTTAAGTTCATGTTCACTGTTGGTTATTGATATATAAAATCTGCACCTGACTGCCACCCTGAAGACTAGGATTTGAAGGAACTGTCCCTTAATATTCAGGTGTGATTTCAAGTGGATGAAACAAGAAAAAGTATATAGTTAGTATCCCTTGACTAACTTGTATTCTATTGTCTAGATAATACTTTGGATCATCCAGCTGCATCTCCCCCTACTATTCAAACTACTTTCCTATGTGCTGATGATATGGTTCAATTGTCACGTACCAGGAGTTGCTACAGCAGATGGTTGGTTCTATTTGTTTTTGAGATTTTCCTGCAGATTTTGTGAATGATTGGTACTGACCACCAAAAAGTGTTTCAGGCTACAGAAAGTGTTGGGTTTTTAATGGCTCATTCCCCGATGTTTTGGGGCAGAATGCAGGATTGTTACCTGAGAAACGTTCCTGCTCCTGGCACATGTATTCCCTCTACCTAGCATAAGGAAAAACACATTGTAACTTCTTGAGTGCTCAGGTAAGGTGTCCTGGTGTTATTTTCATAACATTCTAATTGTATTCTTTAATTTTTATGGAAAAGTTTTAATAAATCAATGTTCTGTCTAGCTAATTGTCAAAACATGTAGCTCTGTCCACATTCAGATTCTTTCCAGAAAATGGATACTACTTGGGCACAGTGGCTCATGTCTGTAATACCAATACTATGGGAAGCTGAGGTGGGAGGATTGCTTAAGGCCAGGAGTTCTAGGCCAGCCCCAGCAACACAGACAGACCTTGTCTCTACAAAAAATAAAAAAAAATTGGCTGGGCATGGTGGTGTGCTATAGTCCTAGCTGCACAGCAGGCTGAGGTGGGAGGATCACTTGAGCCCAAGGAGTTCGAGATTACAGTGAGCTATGATTGTACCATTGCACTTCAGCTTGGGCAGCAGAGTGACACCCTGGTACTAGAAAAAAAGCAAACAAAAAAATGAAAAGAAAAAAAATTGACACTAAAATATAAAAAAAGTTCTGAAGGATAAGCACTTCATCCATTGTTCTACATCTATTTTATTCTGAAAATCAACTACAATGGGCTTAGACCACAGGCTTTGGTTCATCATAGAATTGTTATAGTGCCCTTTGGAATTACG
Organism: Hylobates moloch; assembly: GCF_009828535.3. Lineage (NCBI taxonomy): Eukaryota > Metazoa > Chordata > Mammalia > Primates > Hylobatidae > Hylobates > Hylobates moloch. The sequence goes on from NW_026652313.1 coordinate 347,050, forward strand.
TCATTGGCATTAAAAAGGGGCATTATAAAAATAATTTATCTCTTCCATTATTATAGGTAGGAATATTATCCACAATAGTGTCTAATATCCTTATGGATCCAAGATTATCCTTTGGTTTCAGATCAGCAAAGTGGTATCTTCTAATCTTATGGTCCCTGAATCCTAATCCTTTAGGAAACATAATAACAAATTTACTAGCCTGGCCAGCATGGTGAAACCCCATCTTTACTACAAATACAAAAATTAGCTGGGCATAGTGGGATGCGCCTGTAATCCCATCTACTCAGGAGGCTGAGTCAGGATATTCGCTTGAACCTGGGAGGTGGAGGTTACAGTGAGCCGAGGTGGTGCCACTGCACTCCAGCCTGGGCGACAGAGTGAGACCCTGTCTCAAAACAAACAGAACAAAAAACAAAAACAAAACAAAATCCCCCCACAAATTTACTGTCCTTCTTTAGGAGTGGAACAGAGTGGTGTTGAATGTATTTTATTTATTAATTTTATACTGGCTTTATTATTTCTTTACAGCTGTGTTTCCTTTAACCCACTTTCCTCAAATATTTATATATTTATTTTCCACATTTTTTGTATGCTATCTGAATTCCTTTGTAGCTTGAGGTGTATATATGTAAATAATGCTTAGAAAGAGGAGATAAGTAATATTTCTTAAATGTATAAACACATATAAGTACAAGTGTGAAAAATAAAACAGTAGAAAGAAAATTCTTATCAGTATATGTTCAGTCATACTTACAATTCATCCAGTTTCTGGAGAGGTGCAAAAGTATTTTCATTTAAGTGATTAATTTTGTTTTTCCTCATCACTCTGAAAGTAAAAATAAAAATACATTGTAACTTCTTTAGGTAACTGACAAGAATTACTAAAGAGAGGAACTGGTCTGCAGAAACAAAGATAATGAATATACAGTACATTTTTCACATAAAGACATTTTGAAGTAGTATAAATTATCCAATTTAATTTTAAACCTAAATTTCTCAAATGTTTTAATGATGATAATAATAGAAATTCAAAATTTTAAGTGAAATAGGGAGGGAAGAGCTTTGCAAGAGAAATGGTGAAAACCCCAGCTTTTGAGAATACAGACTGCATATCTTGCAACCAAGAGCATAGGAGCAGTTTTAGACTTGTCTCTTCAGTCTGCATAGCATGACTGTCTAACAAAATAGCCCACACACCACAGCACTCCTACTCATTTGTTACTTGATGTGATTTAGGGCAGATCTGCCTAAGGAAGTCCACTCTTAGCTGAACCCCTTTAGAAGAATCTCTAATTTGGGATGCTGAATCAGACTGTTTAACTTGACATTTCTGCATTGATCTCATGTGTTACCAGTTAGCCTAGAGGACCAACTCAGAACTAAGTTTTTTTTTTTTTTCCTTTTTCTTTTTGAGACGGAGTCTCGCTCTGTCGCCCAGGCTGGAGTGCAGTGGCGCAATCTCGGCTCACTGCAAGCTCCGCCTCCCAGGTTCACGCCATTCTCCTGCCTCAGCCTCTCCGAGTAGCTGGGACAGACGGGGTTTCATCATGGTCTCGATCTCCTGACCTCGTGATCCGCCCGCCTCGGCCTCCCAAAGTGCTGGGATTACAAGCGTGAGCCACCGCGCCCGGCCTCAGAACTAAGTTTTAAAGGGCTTTTAATTTTTTAAACATTGTATGACATGTCTTCAAATTGTCCTTTCCCATTTATTTCCTCACTGCACTCCAAACCATTACCACCATTTCCCGATATTCTTAGACCTTTAAAGCACAACACCTGCCAAGAGGAAATCCACAAATAATCTCTTAATACAGAGATTTCCTTAAAAAATAAATACAATAGAAAAGAAATTCTAAGTTTTTCAGATATCTGTTTGTTCTGTGTCCTTCAGGTGCAATTTGGTTTCCTTTGGGCAATTACTATACACTATTTTGCATGATTTACATCAAGCACTCTGCACCTGAAGATTGCTGAACTCAGGAGGAGTTCAAACTGGAACTCATCGGAACTCATTGGAATGGGGGGTATAATTGGAGAAAACATATGGTAATATCAGTGGGAGCTATTGTATCGCCTATATACAGGGTCCTGTGTAGTCTAGGATAATGGTTTTCAAATATTTCCTGTGGTAACACACAGTAAAAAATGTGTTTTATATTGAATCATAAAACACATACACACACACACACACACACACACACACCCTAAGGCTCATGAAACAACACATTTATTATCTGCATTGCAGTCTGATATAATCTATTCAATTAAATTCTGTTTCACTTAAAAATGCTGACAAGGGTATACTAAATTGTGCTATACATTACTTTCACACCTACTTATTAGTTGCAATCCATAGTTTGAAAAACATTCTGGTAAAATAAGCTGTGAATAGGAGAGTTGGATTTTTTTTTTTTTTTTTTTTTACTGAAGGAAGACCTAACATCCTTTACTTTCAACAGAAAATGCCATGTGAATTTAAAATAGGCCAGAGATGCATAAGAAGGAATTACACTCATTAACACTTTAAGGTTTATCTTGATGTCCATAATTACATCCTCAGGGCTGTGAGCATTCAGCGTATTTTGTTTTTCATTTTGATTGTAACTATTTTTTTCACAATTATAAAGAAAAACTTACTTTATGCCGTAATAATTTGCAAAGGATAAACATTCTTATAGGCTAACACTTCAATTTAGCATTTCTCAAACTGAGATCCAACAACAGACTCTTGATGTTCTTTGGGAACTTTTTTCCATAAAATGGGTGCTTTTAAATTTTATTTGTAAGAAAATATAATATTATTTCAAAAGCATAGCATATTACTTACAAAACAGTTAAATTACTGCAGGAAATAAAAGTCAAATTTCTTAAATTATGGATATGGTTGCCTTCAAGGTCCCTGGAACATAAAAATAAAACGATACAGCTAAATCTTAATCATGGAGAGAAATAAATTGGTTAAAATTATTTGCCTTCTAATAAAATATCTTTTCTTTACATACTGTTTATTTCATATAGACTCTCACTTGTAGCCATTTCTATTACAGCTGAAATTATATATATATAATATCTATATTATACACTTTTTTCTATGTTAATAGTAAAAATGTTTTGCGTCCCATCTGTATCATGAGTTCATATGGGCATGTATATTCTGAGAAATTGAAAAGAACAAGAAGTCAAATCGAAAACATTTGTTATGGTAAATACCTAATTTATTTACCGATATTTCATAATGAACCATATGAAACATTTGTCCAAAGTTACCAATGACATTTCCCTAAGTGGTGTGATTTTATTTTGCTACAATCTGCATCAGATTCTATTATTGTTGCAGAAGCTGCTGCTGCCAAAACAATATTTAGCTCCTACCTTTCCAGCCTAATCACTCCCCAGAAAAAATCCTCAATAATCTTTTACTATTGGGAATACCCTTATTTGCTTTTTATATTGTCATAAAGGCCAGTGCAGACAGAAAGCAAACAGGAGATTGCCTTAGGTTCTGCATTTCCAATTTAGAGAGCTGCATATATCTATATCTCTACCTCTATATCTATCATCTATCTATCTATCTATCTATCTATCTATCTATCTATCTATCTATCTATTTATCTATCTATCTATCTATCTATCATCTATCTAATCTATCTATCATCTATCTGTCTATCTATCTATCTATCTATCATCTATCTATCATCTATCTATCTATCATCTATCTAAATATAATCCTCTGGGGCTTCCTTGCTGTGTGATGCCTATGTCACCATAAACCTCCTCACGGTCTAAGCATAAAAATGTATCAAAATTTTTATGTTTACTGTCTCTTCATGGTTATCTTGAAGTTACTCTTTTGTTGTTCCTCTTCTTTTGTGAGTATATGGTGGAACTTTATAGAGCAGAGGAAGAGAGCTGAGGTTTAGGGATAGACTTTCAAAAGTAAATGCTGGCCCTTAAATCTATTCAGTCTCAGAAATTCTAACACTCAGCTTACTGGTCACCATGTAACATAAAGCTGTTCAGGAATAATTGTGACTAAAACATGCGAGCAGAAGTATGATACAGCTATTAAAATCTGAAAGGAAACACGGGAAGTATTAATAGAAGTGCCTATACTCCACTGTCTACGTGTGAGTCAGTTTTATTTTAGGTGCTGCATTAAAAATAGATGCTGACAAATCAAATATATCTGGAAAATCTGGAAGACCAGGATGTAAAGTGTCTAGAAATCAAGGCAACTGAAGAATATTTGGTGTATTTATAACAAACAAAAACAAAATGAGAGATATATTTGAAGTCAGACTATAGAATATATCAGGGGTTTTCTATGTTGCATTGGATTGCAAAATTAGATTTACTGATTGAGGGACATAAAACATTTCAAATTTAAATCCAATTTAAACTATCCAGCAATCTATGATACCCAGAGAAGTTGTTTCTTTTTACTACAGGCATTTAGCACAGACAATGTATCACATCTCTATAGTTTTGTAGTCAGGATTTTTGTACTACCTGGGATATTGTATTAGAATCTTAAATGTGGATTCTAGATCACCCTTCCAAATTTCTGTTATTCTATTAAATTGGAAGCTAATCACTCACAGTGCTACTTTTTTTGGTCTTAGTTTAGGCCAAGGCTTTTGGCCTCTCATAATGTATGTTATCCGTGACAGGGACTGGCCATTTCCTTCTATTTGGTTGCTAATCATTACCCTGAATCTACCACCAGGTGGTGATGCTCTCTTAAGTCTCACAAAATGCGCTTAATGAGGTGAGTTGATGTTCCTATTTAGTTACTTATGTAAGTTTTCTATTAAGCTGACAAAAATATTTGTTAGTACTAATTTACTAATTTATGAAAATCAAAAAGAGACACATATTGGGGCACAAATTAAGGACATTTGATTAAACTGGTAGTTTAATTTTGAGTTTATTTTAACCTTGGGTTTATTTTAACCTTGGGTTGTATATTTACCGTTTTTTTCCCCCCCTCTCGTGTTAATAATAAAAACATTTGGGGTCACATTTGTATGATGTGTTTCTATGGGCATGAATATGTATATTTTCTTCCTAAAGTTAGGGGTTTTAGTCCTTGATATGCAGGGATCTGGTTTGCAGCATACCTCTTAGCTGAAGCAAAAATAACAACAACAAAATCAAAATAACAACAAAAAATCTGTTTCTTGCTCCCTAGCTGCAAGCTTTAATGGAGTTAACAAAGGCGTGTTTTCTTATTCTTATTTTTTACTGTGTTTAAACCACCACCCTTCCTATCTAATGAGCCTCTGAGACTAACCATTTTATTTTTCCCTTTATACCTGGTAGAATTGGATAAAAATGAAAACTTTGGTGGTTCTTCAATCTGAATAACAACAATAACAAAAGACAAAAACTATAATCTTGTCTATTCTCCCTCAACTTGTCCCTTAGTGGCATTCAAAACATGAAAATGTTACTCTCTATCTGCTTCCTCCTCCACCTTTTAAACATTTCTGGCTCCTACTTCACAGAGAAAATCGAGGTGATGAAGAAGGGAAAAGCCCTTGACTTGCTGCCCAACATCTGTAAACTTACCTGTATATGCACCTGGTCTCCTAGTCTCAGAGGAAGAGATGACCCTTCTCCTATTTTAGGCTAATCCCTCCATCTGTTTTCTTGAGTTTGGTTTGTGTATGTGTATGTCCTAAAATATATGGTCAATTTTGGTGAATGTTCTTTGGGCATTCTTTGCTTTCAAGTTCATATTAGGATTAGGTGCACGTACATATAACAGAGACGCATCTGTAATAGCATAAGTACACAGAGTTGTTGGTGTTTTTTCCCCCAGGAAAAAAAATCTAGAGTTGGGCAGTTCAGGGCTGATATGGTTGTTTTACAAAGTTGTTAGAAACCCAGGATCTTTCATATTCACTGATCACATGCCCTTGTCTTCATGGTACAAGCTGTTGCTAAAGCTCAAGCCATCATATTCAGTTTTTTTTTTTTTTTTTCTGGATAAAGAAGGAAAAGAAAGGACTTGCATCGTTCTCTTTAAGGAGATTTTCCTGAAGTTTATTATTATTTTGGTTCTACTTGATCTTTTATGGAGTGAGAAGTAGATTATCTTTTTGTTTTTTTTTTTTTTTTGAGATGGAGTTTCACTCTTGTTGCCCAGACTGGAGTGCAATGGCACAATCTCGGCTCACTGCAACTTCTGCCTCCCGGATTCAAGAGATTCTCCTGCCTCAGCCTCCCGAGTCGCTGGCATTACAGGCACCACGCTTGGCTAATTTTTTTTTTTTTGTATTTAGTAGAGACAGGGTTTCACCATGTTAGGCTAGTCTCAAACTCCTGACCCCAGGTGATCCACCCGCCTGGGCCTCCCAAAGTACTGGGATTACAGGCATGCACCACCGCGCCTGACCCAGTGGTGGATTATCTCTTACTGCTTATGTATGTCTACATTTTCTTTTGTTTTGGTTGCTATATTAATTTCTTTGGTGTGTATATATAATGTGATATCTTTTATTGGAAATTGCAGTTATAGCATTAAAATGCCATTGTGTTGTTTAATGCATATTGGCCAGAATTCCACCTACTTAGATAAAATATATGATGCCTGCTTTCTTTTGTTTGCAATTACATGACATACTTTTAAAAACTGTATATACTTAAGGTATATAGCCTGTTTTGATATATAGTACATAGTAAAATGATTACTACAATCAAGCAAATTAACATGCCCATCACCTTACATAGTTAATTTCTTTTATGGTAAGAGTGCCTAAACTCTACCCTCTTAGCAAATTTCCACTATACAATACAGTATTATTAAACTATAGTCCTCATGCCATACATTAGATCTGCATGCTTATTCATCTCATAACTGTAATTTGGTACCCTTGAACCTACATCTCCTCATTCCCCCTGCCATGACCCATAGCCACGATTCTACTCTCTGTTTCTATGTGTTCAACTTAAAAAGAAATTCCACATATAAATGAGATTATGCAGTATTTTTCTTTCTGTCTCTGGCTATTTCACTCAGCATAATGTCCTCTAAGTTCACACATATTGTCAAAATGGCAGGATCTCTGTTTTAAGGCTGACTAGTATTCCATTGTATATATCTACCACGTTTTCTTTATCCATTCAACTGTCGTTGGACACTAAGGTTGATTAATATCTTGGTTATTGTGACTAATGCTGCAATGAACATGGGAGTGAAGATATCTCTTTGACATACTAATGGAATTTCCTTTGGATATATACCCAGAAGTGGGGCTGCTGGATCATATGGTAGTTCTATTTTTAATTTTTTTTTTTTTTTTTTTTTGAGACGGCGTCTTGCTCTGTCGCCCAGGCTGGAGTGCAGGGGTGTGATCTTGGCTCACTGCAACTTCCGCCTCCCGGGTTCAAGTGACTCTCCTGCCTCAGCCTCTTGTGTAGCTGGGATTACAGGTGCCCGCCACCATGCCCGGGTAATTTTTGTATTTTTAGTAGAGATGGGGTTTCATCATGTTGACCAGGCTGGCCTCAAACTCCTGACCTCAAGTGATCCGCCCACCTCTGCCACCCACAGTGCTGGGATTACAGGCGTAAGCCACCGCACCTGGTCCTATTTTTAATTTTTAGAGGAAGCTCCGTATGTTTTCCATAACAGCTGTACTAATTTACATTCTCATCCACAGTGCACAAGAATTCCTTTCTAGCCACAACCTTGTCAACACTCGTCATCTCTTCTTTTTGATAATAGAGATTCTAACAGGCGTGAGGTGATACCTCATTGTGGTTTTGATTTGCATTTCTCTGATGACTAGTAATGTTGAACATTTTTGCATATGCCTCTTGGCCATTTGTAAGTATTTTTTGAGAAATATCTTTCCAGGTCTTCTTTCCCAGTCTTTTTTCTTTTAATAGGTGAGTTTAGCCTACTTATATTTATTGATATGATTAATATAGTTGGCCTTAGTCTGTTTTTTAAAAATATTATTACATAACTCCATAGGTTTAAAAAACTTTCACCTCAGGTTTTTTTTTGTGTGTGTGTAATATTTATCTTAACCTAATGGTGTTTTAAAAAATTTATTTCTTACGATATTTAGAAAGGTTTGTATATTCTATTGGCAATCTTTATAACTTTACCCAATGCACTATACCTTCTTTCTTTTGATGATACTATGATAAAATTTGTGTACATTGTCTTCCTCTCTGCTCCTCTGCCTCTCTTTACCATATAATATTGGTTAATTATGTGCTTTTTATTAGTGTTCACCTTGGGAATACCACTGTCTATCTAATCTATGGATTTGTCAGTTGTTGTTGTTGTTTTTTTCCAGAGACAGGTCTCCCTCTGTTGCCCAGGCTGGAGTGCACTGGCACAATCGTAGCTCATTTAAGCCTTGATCTCGCAGGCTCATGCTATCCTCCCACTTCAGCCTCCTGAGTAGCTGAGACTGTCTACAGGTACACGCTACCATGCTCAGCTAATTTTTATTTTTTATTTTTTTTGAGACAGAGTCTCATTGTTGCCCAGGCTGGAGTGCAATGGCGTGATCTCAGCTCACTGCAACCTCCACCTCCAGGGTTCAAGTGATTCTCCTGCCTCGGCCTTCTGAGTAGCTGGGATTACAGGTGCCCGCCACCATGCCCAGCTAAACACTCAGCTAATTTTTAAAAAAAAATTTTTAATAGAGACAGGGTCTCACTATGTTGCCCAGGCTGGTCTCAAACTCCTGAGCTCAAGGGATCCTCCTGCCTTGGCCTCCCAAAGTGTTGGGATTATAGGTGTGAGCCACCATGCCTGGCCAAAGATTCATCAGCTTTAAATGACATGTTTTGACTTTTAGCTATTTCTCTTTACAGTTCTATTGTTTTCACTTTATGTATTTTGAAACCGTTTACTCATTTAGGATTATCAGATATTTTTGCTTAATTGATCTTTTTATTATTATATGATATCCCTTTTTATCCCTGGTGATAGTCCTTACTCTGAAATCTTTTCCCCCAATATTACCATAGCCCTTGTGGCTTTTAAAAAAAAGTTGCATTTCTTGTCTTTGTTTTACAGTGTATAATGTTTCTATTTTCTCTGATTGCCTTAAGATACTTTTCTTTATCTTTGGTTTTCAGCATTTGACTATAATTTATCTAGTTTTTGTCGATTTCTGCATGGATTTTTCCGAGGTTCTTAGATTTCTGCTTTGTTGCATTATATTAATGTAACAAAATTCTTGGCTATTATTTCTCCAGCTATGTCTTCTGTCCTGTTCTTCCTCTATTCTTCTTCTGTGACTCCATTTACACATTTGTTAGACAATTATATTATCCTGCAGCTTTTGGATTCTCTGTTTTGCCTTTATTTTTGTCTCCTTTTTCTTTTCGTTTCAATTTGAAAGCTTTCTATGATCTATCTTCAAGGTTGTTGATTCTTTCCTTGGCTGTGTTCATTCTGCTGCTAAGGCTATTAAAATAACTTTTTGTTTCTCTTTTGTAGTTTCTATCTTTTTGCTGACATTTTCTTTATGTTCGTGCATATTATCCATCTTTCCATTATATTACTTAACTTACTAATCATAAGCATTTTAATGTCTCTGTTTGGAAGTTGTAAAATCTGAGTTATTGCTGGTTCTGGTTCTGTTGATTGCTTTATAATTTGACAATGTACTTCTTTTTCCTTACCCTTTTGGGAATGGGGCTGTCTCAGCTTTGCTGTTTCCCCTTCCCCAGAAGCCAAACTCTCATAAGAGCATTTTCTGCCATGATACAAATGGGCACTACCCACTGCTTTGACCAGTGCAAGATCCTGGCTGGAGTGTTTTTTTTTTTGTTGGTACCCTGGGGCAGAATGCTCTAGTTTCTATTCCTCCTATGGAAGTAATGGATCTTTGCCCGGTCCCTGGGTGAGGAAGATTTTCTGTCCCACTCCCAAAGGCTTGATGCTTTTGTTCCCTGAGAGGGGTGAGTTTAGAGAAGAAGGTGGAGTTTTGTGTTGTGCTACCAATGAGGGCTCTGCCTGGTTTCCTTACCTACTCCTAGTTTTTCTTGTGGTTGGTGGAGATTAGTGAAATAGAGCCTGTTAAAGATAGCTAAATCCCCTTGCATATGGGGTTCCCAGTTCTTCTAAAGTGCTGTAGTAGCCCACACTTAAGCTTACAAGTTTATTAAAGTTTTAGCAGTTTTCTTTGTACCTGCTTTCATGCCAGCCAACTCTTCATCCTGTGCTCTGTCAAAGGTGAAATAGTATGTTATGTCCCACATCTCCTTGTTGCTTCTTAGAATTCCATTTATTTGGCTACCTTATGACTGTAGCCTACTTATGGGCTCCACAAAATTATGACTTTGTAGATTATAAAGCTCTTTCTTATTGGTAGAGGGGAAGTACTGCTGTCTTGTGGCTTTCTATATCTTAATCAGTATTATAGGAATGGAATTGTAATATATGTAGTCTTCTGTGACTTTTTCTTGAGTAATTCATATGTTCTTGAAATTGAGTCATGTTGAAGTACTGATAGTTCATTCATTTTCACTGCTGTGTGTATGCGTATGTGTGTGTGATCACATTTTATTTTTCCATTCTTTTCCATGTCTCCTACTACTTTGCACTATTGTGTATTCCCATCGTCTTCTATATTTTCAAGCTTTTCATATTGACTTCTTTGGCTAATAAATAAACTTGCTTAATTTCATCTCAAAAGAAAAGTTTACTTTATTTCTTGACTTTTAGTTCACCTTTGGCTATTGCCATATCTGTCCTTATGCTTGCTTATTACTTCTATTTCTTTCTTTTTGAACTTTACAACTTTTATTGTGGCATTTACAGTTTCTCATTGCTTTGCAAGAACTAATATAGGTTTCAGTTTATTGTCTTGCAAATACCTTAGAAGCATAATTTCCTGGGCTGTCATCTGTCTCTTTATTTTGTATGTATTTTTCCCCTAAATCAGAGTTAAAATGATGTTTGGCCAACAAATCTGTCAGATTTTCTAGTTCATACCGTGCTAAATGAAAGTTCATGCAAGGTAAGAATAGTATGATTAGTTATAAAAAAGTGAATAATTATAAAGCAAAGTATTATTATTACCAGAATTAAAATCAGGATAATATTCACTATCAGGAATTCATATGGAATAAGTTGTTTTGGATAGCTAGAATTTACCTATGAAAACTTTAGTAACAAAATTTTTAATTTTAATTTTTTTTAGTAATACATCTTAATCATTTTGATGTTTATCTGAAGTATATTGTATATCTTCTTGCCTTTTTATAAACAAAGGCAAGGTTTATTATTGCTTGGTCATAATACTGCACACAGTTGCTTCTGGTCTAAATGCACACATTTTAATTGCTAATTATGTAAGTATTGTTCAATTGTGCTTAATTACTAAGTTGGGATTACTGAGGCTGTAATAGATGCTAATGCATTCATTTGAACCAAAATTCAATTTTAATGAAGGATATTGAACTTAATTTGCCCTTTCCTTTATGGCTTTAGCTTGTTTTCAATGTATAGTACAGTATTGTACTGTCATACCAAAATGGCTACTGGACTTAGTAACTTTTCAGGATGTTTGTTTTTTTCTGAGAGGTTGCAAATTAGTACAGTTTGAATTACTGTCATTGCTTTTTATAGCATTTCTCACTTATGCTTTTTTATCAAGTTGATAGTTGTTACTTTTGACTACAATCAATGCTTTTGACTCTAACTTTTCCTCTTCCTTTTAATTTGACATTTGTAATCTGCTATGAGCTTAGAAATCAAACAACCAACTTGTGAGAATTTCTTATAAAATAAGAGACAGAGGGAGTTTTCATATGATACAGCATATGGCAGTTTGTTGATTGAACTTGTTAATAGTTATTTTGGTTATTTATTTCTTTTATTTTTTACTTGTGTTCTAAATAGGCAAATTTACTGGATGGTTGAGTTCTGAATGGTGGAGTGATACTTATTACTACAAGCAAAGCTACTGTGTAAAATATTCCATGGAACATATTTTATCATGATTAGTTTTTGAAAAATAAATGCTAAATATCATATTCTTATTATTCAGAATTCTAGAGGGAAATTAAAACGACTTAGTCTTTCTGTGCCAAATTAGTAGGTGAGTATATTAGCAGGGAAAGGGGGAGATGTTATATAGATGCGGTGACATTCCTTCTGTGTTTCTTCTTCCTGGCTCCGGTACATATATATATATATTTTTTTTTTTTTTTTTTGAGATGTTTTATTTTGCTGAGAGTTTAGAGATGTTAGTTTAGATAAAGTAGATGTTTAACGTAAAAATCATGTTAAAGCAGTTTGAGGAAATGTGATATGATACTAAAACCCTTATCATTTTTAAGAAAAACTAAAACAATCTTGTATCTGGAATGAATTAGGTAAAAACAGAAAATTTAGTTGAGTTCTTTAAAAAAAGATACAATCGCTTACAGCCAATGTAGTCTTGGCATGTGTTGACAGAGAGGTTTATCAGGTAAACGGGTGAGGACGTTATTCATCAGGACTCTGAAAAAGGAAAAGACAAACAAGTCACATATTTCTGGTTCTCTTCTCATCTTGGGTCAAACATGGTATTATTATTATTCTTATGAAACCACACAAATCCACTAAATTAGTTGTTTTTTCCTTCTAATTTTTTTTTTTTTGAGATGGAGTCTGGCTGTCGCCCAGGCTGGAGTGGTGTGGCATGATCTTGGCTCATGGAAACCTCTGCCTCCCAGGTTCAAGTGATTCTCCTGCTTCAGCCTTCCGAGCAGCTGGGGTTACAGGCATGCGCCACCATACCCGGCTAATTTTTGTATTTTTAGTAGAGGCGGGGTTTCACCATGTTAGCCAGGTTGGTCTCAAACTCTCGACCTCAAATGATCCACCCACCTCGGACTCCCAAAGTGTTGGGATTACAGGCGTGAGCCACCATGCCCAGCCTTCCCTCTAATTTTATTTAAATTATAATTTAATTATAATCTAATTATATTTAATTATAATCTAATTATATTTAAATACTTGATAGTAATAAAATTTTAACAAATATAAGTTATTATATGGAGGAAAGCAGTAATGTTAGTAACTGAAAAAAAAAAAAAACCCTAAACCCTTCAACAACAAATGGTGGAAAGGAGATGATTTAAAGGAATTTTTTTCTTTACCAAGATTAACGTAGGCACACCTTGTTTTATATTTATTTATTTATTTATCTATTATTTATTTCATTTGAGACAGAGTCTTGCTCTGTGGCCCAGGCTGGAGTGCAGTGGGGCCATCTTGGCTCACTGCAACCTCTGCTTCCCAGGTTCAAGCAATTCTCTTGCCTCAGCCTCCTGAGTAGCTGGGATTACAGATGCCCGCCACCATGCCTGGCTATTTTTTTCTTTTTATATTTTTAGTGGAGACAGGGTTTCACCATGTTGGCCAGGCTAGTCTTGAACTCCTGACCTCAGGTGATCTGCCCACCTCGGCCTCCCAAAGTGCTGTGATTACAGGTGTGAGCCACTGCACCCAGCCCACCTTGTTTTATTGTGTTTTGCTTTATTGTACTTTGCAGATACTGCATTTTTTAAAATTGAAGGTTTATGGCAACCTTGCATTGAGCAAGTCTATGAATGCCATTTCTCCAACAGTGTGTGCCCACTTAGTGTGTCTGTGTCACATTTTGGTAATTCTCAGAGTATTTCAAACTTTTTCCTTTTTTTGAGTCAGGGTCTTGCCTTGTTGTCCAGGCTGAAGTGCAGTGGTGTGACCATGGTGTGCTGCAGCCTCAAACTCCTGGGCTCAGGTGATTCTCCTGTCTCAGCCCCCTGAGTAGCTGGGACTACAGGCATGTGTCACCATGCTCTGCTAACTAAAAACAAATTTTTTTCTGGTAGAGATGGGGTCTTGCTATATTGCCCAGGCTGGTCTCAAACTCCTGGCTGCAAGCTATCCTCTCTCCTCAGTCTCCCAAAGCATGAGATTACAGACGTGAGCCACCCTGCCCAGCCATCAAACTTTTTATTACTGTATTGTTTGTGGTGACCTGTGATCAGTGATCTTTGATGTTACTATCGCAATAGTTTTGTGGTGTCACAAACCATGCCCATAGAAGACAGCAATCTTTTTTATTTTTGAGACAAAGTTTCACTCTTGTTGCCCAGGCTGGAGTGCAATGGTGCAATCTCAGCTCACTGCAACCTCCACCTCCCAGGTTCAAGCGATTCTCCTGCCTCAGCCTCCCGAGTACCTGGGGATACAGGCATGTGCCACCACACCCAGCTAATTTTCTATTTTTAGTAGAGATAGAGTTTCACCATGTTGGTCAGGCTGGTCCCGAACTCCTGACCTCAGATGATCTGCCCGCCTCAGCCTCCCAAAGTGCTAGGATTACAGGCGTGAGCCACCCCACCCAGCCAAGACAGCAATCTTAATCGATAAATGTTGTGTGTGTTCTGACTACTCCACCAACCAGCCATTCCTCCATATCTCTCTCCTCAGGCCTTTTTATTCCCTGAAACACAACAATATTGAAATTAAGCCAATTAATGACCTTACAATGGCTTCTAAGTGTTCAAATGAAAGGAAGAGTCCCACAAGAATTATGGGCCCTCAAGAATTATGCTAAATCTACTCTGCCTGTGCTCTACAATGGAACAACAAAGTCTGAATGATAGCACATCTGTTTACAGCATGGTTAACTAAATATTTTAAACCCACTCTTGAGACCTACTGCTCAGAAAAAAAAGGTTTCCTTTCAAGATATACTGCTTGCATACCTCCTCACCTTAAATCAAAAACTAGAAATGATTAAACATAGTAAGGAAGGCATTTTGCAAGCTGAGATAAGTCAAAAAACCAGGCCTCATGCACCAGTTAGCCAAATTGTGAATGCAAAGGACAATTCTTGAAGGAAATTAGAAGTGCTACTCCAATGAACATACAAATGATAGGAAAGTAAGACAGCCTTATTGCTGATGGAAAAAGTTTTAGTGGTCTAGATAGAAGATTACACCAGCCACAACATTCCTTTAAGCCAAAGCCTAATCCAGAGCAAGGCCTAACTCTACTTCATTCTATGAAGGCTGAGAGAGGTGAAGGAGCTGCAGAAAAAATGTTTAAAGCTAGCAGATGTTGATTCATGAGGAAAGGAAAGAAGCTGTCTCTATAACAGAAAATTACAAAGTGAAGCAGGAAGTACTAATGGAGAAGCTGCGGCAAGTTATCCAGAAGATCTAGCTAAGATCATTCATGAAGGTGGTTCCACTAAACAACAGATTTTCAATGTAGATGAAACAACCTTCTATTGAAAAAAGATTCCATACAAGACTTTCATAGCTAGAGAGGAGAAGTCAATGCCTGGCTTCAAAGCTTCAAAGGACAAGCTGACTGTCTTGTTGGAGGCGAATGCAGCTGGTGACTTCAAGTGGAAGTCGATGCTCATTCACTGTTCCAAAAATCCTAGGGCCCTCAAGAATTATGCTTAATCTACTCTGCCTGTGCTCCATCAATGGAACAACAAAGCCTGGATGACAGCACATCTGTTTACAGCATGGTTTACTAAATATTTTAAGCCCACTCTTGGGGCCTACTGCTCAGAAAAAAAAGATTTCCTTTCAAGATACACTGCTCATTGACAAGGCATCTGGTCACCCAAGAGCTCCAATGGAGATCTACAAGGAGATTCATGTTGTTTTCATGCCTGCTAACACGACATCCATTCTATAGCCCATGGATCAAAAACTAATTTTAACTTTCAAGTCTTATTATTTAAGATGTACATTTTGTAAGGCTATTGATGCCATAGATAGTGATTCCTCTGATGGATTTGGGCAAAGTCCATTAAAAACCTCCTAGAAAGCATTCACCATTCTAGATGCCATTAAGAACATTTGTGATTCATGAAAGCAAGGTCAAAATATTCACATTAACAGGAGTTTGGAAGAAGTTGACTCCAACCCTCATGGGTGACTTCGAAGGGAAGACTTCAGTGGAAGAAGTAACTGTAGATGTGGTGGAAATAGCAAGAGAACTAGAATTAGAAGTGGAGCCTGAAGATGTGACTGAATTGCTGCAATCTCATGATAAAACTTGAACGGATGAGGAGTTGCTCCTTATGGATGAACAAAGACAGTGGCTTCTTGAGATGGAATCTACTCCTGGTAAAGATGCTATAAACACTGTTGAAATGACAAGAAAGTATTTAGAATATTACATAAACTTATTTGATAAAGCAATGGCAGGATTTGAGAGTATTGACTTCAATTTTGAAAGAAGTTCTCTTGTGGGTAAAGTGCTAGCAAATAGCATTGCATGCCATAGAGAAATCTTTCATGAAATTAAGAGTCAATCAGTGTAGCAAACTTCATTGTTATCTTATTTTAAGAAATTGCCACAGCCACCCCAGCCTTCAGCAACCACTACTGTGGTTAGTCAGCAGCTGTCAACATTGACATGAGACCCTTCACCAGCAAAAAGATTACGACTCGCTGAAAACTCAGATGATTGTTAGCACTTTTTAGCAATAAAGAATTTTAAAATTAAGGTATGCACATTTTTAAACATAATGTTATTGCACACTTAGTTGACTACACTATAGCGTAAACATAACTTTATTATGTGCACTGGGAAACCAAAAAAATTTGTGTGACTTGCTTTATTGTGACATTTGCCTTATTACAGTGGTCTGGAACCACACCCACAATATCATTGAGGTCTGCCTGTAAAGACAGTAATGATGTGCTTAAGAATATTGTGATAGGCCGGGCGCGGTGGCTCACGCTTGTAATCCCAGCACTCTGGGAGGCCGAGGCGGGCGGATCACGAGGTCAGGAGATCGAGACCACGGTGAAACCCCGTCTCTACTAAAAATACAAAAAATTAGCCGGGCGTGGTGGCGGGCGCCTGTAGTCCCAGCTACTCGGAGAGGCTGAGGCAGGAGAATGGCGTGAACCCGGGAGGCGGAGCTTGCAGTGAGCCGAGATTGCGCCACTGCACTCCAGCCTGGGCGACAGAGCGAGACTCCGTCTCAAGAAAAAAAAAAAGAATATTGTGATAAACGCTGGGCGCGGTGGCTCACGCCTGTAATCCCAGCACTTTGGGAGGCCAAGGTGGGAGGATCATGAGGTCAGGAGTTCAAGACCAGCCTGGCCAACATGGTGAAACCCCATCTCTACTCAAAATACAAAAATTAGCTGGGCATGATGGCACACACCTGTAATCCCAGCTACTCAGGAGGCTGAGCCAGGAGAATGGCTTGAACCCAGGAGGCAGGGGTTGTGGTGAGCCAAGGTCATGCCACTGCACTCCAGCCTGGGCGATAGAGTGAGACTCCATGTCAAAAAAAAAAAACAAAAGAATATTGTGATAAAATATGAGTGAGAATGTATTCAGTTTTTACGGGCTCATATTCTAGAAGACAGAAAATCTTTTAAAATTGTTGGAACTATAAACAGCCTTATAGAATATAATTAAGAAAAGGTTTTTCATTGAAAAGGCCTCTTTGGGGTTTTAACAAATCCAGATTTAATGGTATTAAATTTAAGCATTAATTTTTATTCATGTCTTTGCCTTTGATTGAAATATTTGCTTTAGTTTAGTACTTACAAGAGAATAAGAGAATTTAGTCCATAAAATGTTGGTGGGGAAATTCGACTGAGGTGATTATCTTCAATGATCCTGCCAGCCAGAAGAAAAAAATTAATTCATTTATATATCTCTAGAATCTAAAAACTAGTGCTATAAAATGCCACATAAATTAAACATACAGCCATTCTAGTCTGTGAAGATCTTCAAAAACACCCGGCTTCAGGAAGGTTATTCTGTTATGACTAAGATACCTGGAAAAGGAGAAATGACTACAATAAATTTGTAGCTTTTTGATGTCTTACAATAAGAAAAGTAAAAACAATAATCATCTATCTTAAATTTTTTCATATAGCATTCTCATCATGACACTTCCCTGCCTTTGAATCTCTAAGAATTGCTATCACTTACCTTAACATACCTAGTTTTAAATTTCCCCGTAATTAATTAATCAATCTATTCATTCACCTATTCATGTATTCATTAACCTATTTTGAATACTTACGCCATGGCACTGTGCTAAGCATGCCATCCCTTTCTTTAAGGGGCTTTGAGTCTGAAGAGACCACAGCATGTGAACAGATTACTTTGTAATGTCAGGGAAACAGAGGGAAGTGTATAATGCATGGTTGCTCTGCCATTGCAGAGGAGAAAGCACCCAGCTTTGCTAGGAGTAGGGACTGCAGAGTGTGGAGGAATGAGGAGACAGGAGAAGGCTTTACTAAACAGAAGCACAATTGAGAAGAGTCTTGGATGAAGACATGCAATTCACAAAGCAAAGAATGGGCAGGAGCTATTCTAGGCAGAGGAAATAGCTTATGCAAAAGCAAGAGGTAAGAGAGTCTGACAAGTTAAGAAATCACCAGGTAATTCAATGGGGCCTCACCATGAAGGGGCTATGAGGAGAGACAGGAGACAAACCCAGGAGGCAGGCAGGGGCCTGTTACGGATAAAAGGGTATTGCATCCCTTGCTAAAGAGTTTGACTCTGCCTTACCCATCTTTACATCCCACTCCTCTGCAAAGTGAAATAACTCTCTGTTCTATTGTGTTGATCTCCTCTTCTTGCCATGTTCACTCATGTCTCAATCTCTCTAGTGTAGCAATTCACTGCACTAAATCTGCTATCGAATAGTTTGATTCCTGACTCCTGTACTTATTAATAGTGACCTTGAGCAAGCAATGAATTCCTGTAAGCCTCAGCTTCCCCAACTCTAAAATGGGGATAATATCAGGATCTACTTCCTATGGTTTAATAGAGGCAATGCATGCCATAAACATTCAGTATACATTATGTTTTATAGCAGTGTCTCTGCTCACACCTCTTACTCCAGTTTCTTCCCTCTTTCCTTTTTCTTTCTGCTTATGATTCACATGCAAGTAAGAGTTCAAGTTTGACTTCCACTAATACACGATTCACACTGATTTCTCTCTCTTCTTCAGTCTTTCATATCCTGAGTAAACATCCTGTAGAATTTCACCTGCCAGGAATCTGTTCTCCCTTGCTGGGTTTGACTTTTGCTCAGGGCTAGTGAGCAATGGCATCCCGTGATAGAGCCTCTTCCTTCCCACCTTTGCAAACCTGGAGCCCAGGTGGGCACAGTAAAGGGTAAGAAATGACTTACAACCTCAGGGGGTTCTCTTATACAAAAACCCTCCAGGTAAAAGACATTTGATCCACTATTGCTCCCTATGCTCACCTGTTTTGCCCAGTCCTCTTCATTTTTCAGAGCCATCCTTTACTGCTCTGGACCTGAGATAATCACTCCTTTCAGTGAACCATAATAGCAATTTTGGTTTCGGCAACACAAGTTTGGAACTTAAGTACTTTTAAAAAATGGTTCTCTAATGTTGTATATATGTTGGCATTGTTTTCCCATCTTAGATCATAAACTTCTAGAGAACAGGAGTCCTGCCCCTCCCCAGTGATAGCTCAGTGCTCTATCTGAAACATTAAGATATAACTACTTAAAGGGAGCAAGCCTCAGTTATCTTTCTATGCCCTCATGGTGTCTACCTAAAATACGTGCACTCTATGAGGGTTAATGAATACTTATGGATCTAATCATTATTTAGATCCATAAATCATCAGGTATCTAATGATTATTATTATCATTTTTTGAGATGGAGCCTCTGATGCCAAGGCTGGAGTGCAGTGGCACGATCTTGGCTCACTGCAACCTCCGCCCCCCAGGTTCAAGCGATTCTCTTGCCTCAGCCTCCCGACTAGCTGGGACTACAGGCGTGTGCCACCATGCCCGGCTAATTTTTTGTATTTTTAGTAGAGACGGGGTTTCACTGTGTTAGCCAGGATGGTCTCCATCTCCTGACCTCGTGATCCTTTCACCTCAGCCTCCCAAAGTGCTAGGACTAACGATTATTTAACTAGAAATATGTGGCATCTTTAACACTCAACAATATTCCGGCACTATAGAAAAGCTATGAAAAGAGATGGAGAACACTTTTAAGTTTACTCTCCAGTTCTGTACTGCTTTTCAAGAGCTTCCTCCACATCCACTGAACATTAAACCAAACAGATGGTGTTTAGTAAATTTTGCAAAGATATATGGAAAGAAGACAGTCAGGAGCCTGACAAGAGTGAGTCCAATATTGACGCTGGGTACTTTGCTAAGACATAAAAGAGCAGGGATGGGGTAGAAGGGGAGAGGATATGGCTAAAGTGGTTACTGTTAAGGCTTCGAGTCTTCTGCAGTCTTCTTCCATTTTGCTAGTAAATTACTAGGTGTTCTTGACTCAATCCCAAACTCTGATACCACAAGCTAAAAATCTGACTGGAATGGGTTTCTTGCGTTAGGATAGAGAACAGGATACGTGGAAAACAAGGGGACATAAATGGAAATACAGGGAGTTATGTACTCATGTGGTTATACTTCTTTCCAGTTACTTCTAGAATGCTGCATGGCAAAACTGAATAAAATGGAACATTGAGAAAGCCTGTTTTTTTTAAAAAGAAGCACAATGAGATACCACTTCACACCCATTAGGATAGTTATTGTCAAAACAAACAAATGAAATGAGAACATAAATGTTGGTGAGGATGTGGAGAAATCGGAACTTTTGTGCATCACTAGTTGGAAAGTAAAATGGTACAGCTGCTGTGGGAAACAGTATGGCAGTCCCTTAAAAAATCAAAATCAAATCAAATGGCAGTCCTTCAAAAATCAAAGAATTACCATCTGACTTAGCAATTCCACTTCTGGGTATATACCCAGAAGAAGTGAAAGTGAAAGTGAAAGTGGGGACCCAAACAGATATTTGTATTCCTGTGTTGATGGCAACATTATTCACAACAGCCAAAAGGTGGAAACAACCCAAATGTCCACTGACAGATAAACAGTTAAACAAAATGTGGTATATAAATACAATGGACTATTATTCAGCCCTAAAAAAGGAAATTCTGACACATGCTATAACATGTGAACATTAAAGACACTGTGCTAAGTGAAATAAACCAGACACAAAGACTACATATTTTATGATTCTCCTTATATGAGGTACTTAAGGTAGCCAATTAATAAATACAGAAAGTAGAATGATGGTTGCCAGGGGCTGGGGAGGGGGGAAATGGGGAGAGACAGCTATGAGGAATTATTATTCAACAAATATGGAGTTTCAGTTGGGGAAGATGAAAAAGTTTTGGAGGTGGATGGTGATGATGGTTCCACAACAATGTGAATGTACTTAATGCCACTGAATGGTTTACTTAAAAACAGTTAAATGGTGAATTTTAAATTATGTATATTATACCACAAAAAGCTTTATTTCTTTAACCTTACAGTATTTCATGCATTTGTAAAAGTGGGATTAGTGAAAAAAGAATAATTGAATAACTAGGGAAGTCTTCAGGTTTTTTCTTCTTCATCACAAATATCATCATCAGGCTTTTTTTTTTTTTTTCTCAGAGACAGGGTCTTGGTCTATGGCTCATGCTGGATGCTGGAGTGCAGTAGTGCAATCCTAGCTCACTGCAGCCTCAAACTCGTGGGCTCAAGGGATCTTTGTGCCTTAGCCTCCCAAAGTGCTGGGATTGTAGGCATGAGCCACCCTGCTTGGCTGCATCAGGCTTTTACTTTGTCTAAGTTCATTCAGTCATCACTCCTGTCACCATGGCAAATGTATATTGAATTCTTAGTATGTGTCAGGCACAGTGTGCCTAATGCTTCCCACGCATTTTCTTGTTTCTTACAACATCCCTGAGGTACGAACTATTATAATTTGTGTTTTATAGTAGAGGCAACTTATGCTTAGAAAGGAATATAAATTGGCTGGGTGTGGTGGCTTACACCTGCAATCCCAGCACTTCGGGAGGCTGAGGCAGGTGGATCATGAGGTCAGGAGTTCAAGACCAGACTGGACAAGATGGTGAAACCGCGTCTCTACTAAAAATACAAAATAAATTACCCAGGCATGGTGGCGGGCACCTGTAATCCCAGCTATTCGGGAGGCTGAGGTAGAGAATTGCTTGAACCCGGAAGGCGGAGGCTGCAGTGAGCTGAGATTGCACCACTGCACTCCAGTCTGGGTGACAGAGAGAGACTGTCTCAAAAAAAAAAAAAAAAAAAAAAAAAAAGGAATACAAATTGCTCAAGGTCACACACCTAGTAAGTAAGGCAATCAGGGCTCAGACTGAAACCTGTCTAATTCACAATCCCATGGTCTTAGCCACGGTGCTCTACTGCTCCTTCAGCATGACTTGCATGGCTCCTTGGTACTGTCATGGACAGGGAGTCTGGTCTGGATTAGAATAGTCTAGGCTGTCAGACTACCATGGAATGGGCAAATTAATTCCCACTGGTACTTACAGTTTAGTAAGGCTATTCAGTCCTCTGAAAGCATAGATGGAGATGGATGTAATCTTATTATTTTGCAGGTACCTGTGAAAATGATTATTAAAAAGAAAAAAAATGAAGCAGAGTTTCACTTTTGCAAGACAAAAAGAATTCTGTGGATGGATGATGGTGATGGTAGCATAGCAATATGAACGTGCTTAATGCCTCTGAAGATAGACTTAAAAATGGTTAACATGCTACATTTTATGTTATGTGTATTTGATGACAATTAAACATTTTAAAAATTGAAAAAGGTAAACATGACAAAATAATTTAGTGAAGCCGGATATCATGTCTCTTCATGTTTCTATTAAATTTATGTACAATTAGGCTGGTTTGTATTTAGAAATTCTAGCTATAAAGATGAATGAATAACAGCCAAAGCTTACTGTTGGAATTTTCTAGAAATAAAATGTTAACACATAGTAAAGCCCTCACAAATCAGAAGTCTAGAAGTCAGACTTTTAATACAGGTCTTGTTATAATTCTTTAAACTTGTTAAGTGCTCAACACAGTGCTAGCCAACCTAAAAGTTTATGATGTTTTTAATGTCCCAAACCATATTCTATGTTAATCACAAATCTGTCAACCAAGTCAATTTTGATCTCATTAATTTGACATCCAAACCTTGTTCCAAAGACTGTTTGGGGAAAATTTATAAGGAGTAAAAGTGGCAAAAGAGAAAAACATAAGCAAAAATAATCAGGACTGGAAGAATATAAATTAGATTGGAATGTCAAGACAAGAATGCAGGCTTACATAGTTAAGTAATACTGAAAATACGACCTTAACTGGAGGTCAAAGGAAATGGGTACCAGAGTATACGCTATTGCATCATTGCACCCACACAAAGTTTTGCATTTCTACGTGTACTTGCCCCAGATTGTGGGAATGACAAAGGAAGGATTTCAAGGCTGCCTTCATGTTCTGAGTGTGGGTCACCATTGTTCTTTAGAGTGTCCTGAAAGTTTATATGTAATTTGTTATAATTTTTAGGAGGAATAAGAAAGAAACCAATATGAGCGAACATTCAGTTAAATTAGAAATTTTGACTGAAAAGTACCCTATTTCTCCAACATGGAAGAAAACCTAACTTTGACTGTGAAATGTTATTATAAAATTTATTATAGGCTGGGTGAAGTGGGTTATGCCCATAATCCCAGAGCTTTGGGAGGCCAAGGCAGGAGGATCATTTGAAGCAGACCAGCCAGGCAGGGCAACATAGTGAGATCCTATCTCTAAAAAAAAAAAAAAAGGAGCCAGCTGTGGTGGCACATGTCTGTAGTCCTAGCTACCTGGGAGTCTGAGGTGGGAGGATCACTTGAGCCCAGGAGTTTGAGGGTGCAATGAACTACGATCACACTACTGCACTCCAGCATGAGTGACAGAGTGAGACCCTGTCTCTTAAAAAAAAAAATGATTATGCACCTGAACCTGACATGCTGTGGGCCCAATCATGTAGTAGGTAATGAGTGGTTCTCATTTATCATGCATTTGTTTGTTTATTTCTAGTGTTATAATCATCTACTAAGGAATAGGCTGCATTGCCTGGAGGTCTAAAGGTATAGACTTTTAATAACCAATTAGAAATTTTTAAATAATTAGGCTATTTTGATCATTTTGTTACATGGAACAAATTGGTCATTCAGGAATTAATTCATCCACATTAGTATGGTGGTTAGTTCAAAAAAGAAAATTAATTCAATGTTTATTGTACAAAAATGCTAAGCCACTGTATTATATAAATCTGAATTTTGATATTTAGATTTGTAGTCTAGCTCCTTTAAATAAGTGGACACAAGGTGATGCTACAGAAAAATTCTTTAGTCTCCAGAAATCAGAAAATAGAATAAGTGAGTGTACTCTTGAAGTTTTGTCAGGCCTAATTGTGAAAAGTTCTGCTCTTTTGACTGATAAATGTTCAGAATGAAATTTTGAAAAGTTATTTTCATTAGAGTTTCTGTTTTCAAATATGAAATAGATATTCTGCAGAATATCTGGATTTTTAGAACATTTCACTTAAAGAAGTGGGTTAATTTTTCTTCTGATTCCACTCAATTTCCATCTGTTATCTTTAAAAATGTGCAGATATATATTAATTTATCAGGTTTCCCTATTGTAAAACCAAAATAAGAACCAATCTATATTGGTATAAAAATGAAACAATGAATCCTGAGATATTTCTTAGTTAGTGTGATTTAGGTACAGAGTATCTAAACCCAACAATTCACCATATGACAACATAATTTAGTCACAAAGTTGACCTAAGTAACAAACATCACGTGGGCCAGTATGGATTTTGAGAGTTCTGAAGGGAAGCTAGCATGTCAGATACTACTCAAGGCCAAAATAAAACCCACTCACAAGGCAGATGTGAAAATGGAATCAAGTCTCCAAGACAACATGCTCAGAGGTTTCAACCCACAGTGACTTGCTATTTTAGGTAGATAATGAATTTGAAAACACATGGAAGAAAATTCTTCACTTTCTTGATGGTGGATCTGGCAAAAGAGCATAACATTTTTCTCTAAGATGAGCATTGAGGTATTCCATGCTAGAATAATGCAGAGGATAAAAGCTTCTAAGAATCTCCATTTTGGGGGAATGTGGTAGGAGGATTCACAGTATACATGTTCCAGTTCCTTTGGAAATACGTGTCTGAGGTTTTTCTAGAATGGTTTCTAAAATTACTCAGAAAAAATAAGTGTTACCTGGAAGTCTTCAGTTAACAGCTGAATACTTCCCTGAACAGGGATTAGACACAAGCAGTGGAATAGTCTTGGTGTTCACAGAAGTGGGAAGAAAAAGATATGCCCAAAAATGCTAGTTTATTTTAATACCAGGAATTAAATATTTTCTTACAACTTCTGAAGATCATGATAATTCTTGAAGCAATCAGGAGGAAGCTTTCTTATTAAGTTCCACTGAAGTGACCTGAAATAAATGTAAATTTTGATTCTTAAAGTTGTTTTTTCTTTACTTTTAAATTACAACAATAGGGATAATTACAAACTATTTACTTTAGTACTAGCTTTCAGGAAACATTTTGCTTCATAATGTCTCTCTCATATTTGTCATATCACTTGAACTAGGTCTAGCTGTTAGTTTTGCACTATTAAAGCTATTCATTTTTTTAAAATTTTGGTTATGACTGTAATTCTGACAAAAAATGTTAAAAAATAAAATTGAAAAAATTGATTTTCAGTTGTGTTTTTCTTTCCTATTTGTATTTAACAAACATTAGAAGGCATCTCAGTTTCTAAGTGACAATAAAAATAGTGTTTTCTGTTTAAAAAACACTCAAGAAATTCTCAATATTTCATTGCTCATATTCCACCACCTTAAAATTAGTTATGAAAGAAAACATCAATTGGTACCTATAATTGGATCATCTTTATTCAATAAGTGATTCCATTTCAACTTCTAAGAAGTTGTAAAGAAAGATTTTCTTTTGTATCACAATTTAATAAGCAGTTTGACACAGACCAGATCCACATAATTGTGGTTGTACTGGAAAGGTCCCAAGCCCTTAATTTTTTGTTTTAGAACAGCAATGTAATGTAGTAAAAGCAAAATAAATGAAACAGTAAAAAAACCAAAACCAGTGTAGCTGGGGTTCCTTGCATGAATCACACACAACCTTTCCAAGTCAGTCTCTTTAACTGTGAAAGGAGGGATTTGGATTAGATGGTATCTAATAATATGATATTATTAGTACTATCATTATATAGTACCATGGAGCAGATACTAATAAGTGAGCAACAGACTGCTTTGTCTGGAGGTTAACTTAACTCAGGTTAAGACAGTTTTATACAATAAGCACTAACAATGTTTAGGTTTTGAAGCGGTGTTGCTTAAACTTGGTGATGAATCCTTCTTAAAAAAAATTTTCTTGGACTCTTTGGAACACATTTTCGGACTCTAATTTGAGAAACACTGTTCTAGAGTCTAGAAGACCATGCACTCTCAATGAAGGTGAGAATTGGTTCTTAAGAAAAAAAACCTTACTTTATATATGTATAATGCACAGATATACACAAGAACATATATAGTATATCTGTATTATTATCATTATTATTATTATTGAGATGGAATGTTACTCTGTGGCCCAGGCAGGAGTGCAGTGGCACGATCTCGGCTCACTGCAACCTCTGCCTCCTGGGTTCAAGCGATTCTCCTGCCTCAGCCTCTTGAGTAGCTGGGATTACAGGTGTGCGCCACCACACTCGGCTAATTTTAAAATTTTGAGTACAGACGGGGGTTTCACTATGTTGGTCAGGCTGCTCTCGAACTCCTGACCTTGTGATCCACCCACCTTGGCCTCCGAAAGTGCTGGGATTACAGGCGTGAGCCACTGCGCCTGTCCGTATATCTGTAGTATTAAAATTTCACAGGAGGAGACAAATAGAAAAAAAAAAGTCTAAAAAGGCTCCCTGGGGGAAGGGACACAATAATGAAAGAAAAAATGTTAAAAATCACTTTTCTAGACTACACATATCAGACACTTAATGGTTTTTTAAATAAATAATGCCAAAGGCTGATTAACAAGTAATTCCCTTTTGAAACTACTCTCAGTTGCTGGCTGTCACCAAATATTATTTCCTTGTACATATTAACTAATTGGGGATCTCTTTTCTGCTAATGATTCTGACTTGACTTAGACTCTAAATTCTGCTTACATCCTGTTTAAATGTTTATATTGTGTCAAGATAAATTGTTAAATATTTGGATTTGGCTGGGTGCAGTGGATCATACCTATAATTCCAGTACTTTGGGAGACCGAAGTGTGAGGAACACTTGAGCCCAGGAGTTCAAGACCAGCTTGGCAACATAGTGAGACCCCCCCAGCCATCTCTACAAACAATTAAAAAAATTAGCTGGGCATGGTGGTGCAAGCTGGTAGTCTCAACTACTTGGGAGGCTAAGGCAGGAGGATCACCTAGCCTCAGAGGTCAAGGCTGCAGTGAACTGTGACTGCACCACTGCACTCCAGCCTGGGGGACACAGTGAGACCCTGTCTGTTTACAAAAAACAAACAAACAAAAAAACCTGAGTTTGATTTAAGGACATAGATGAAAGTTTAGTGTGTTCTTAAAGATGTATTCTCAGAATCACTTGAACCTGGGAGGCAGAAGTTGCAGTGAGCCAAGATCGCGCCACTGCGCTCCAGCCTGGGCGACAGAGTGAGACTGTCTCAAAAAAAAAAACCCCAAAAATGTGTTCATTCATTCATTCATTATCTCAAAAAACGTGTCGAATGCCTGCCATTTGCACATGTTGAATACCTGCCTTTAAGAAGTTTATACTCTATTTGCACAAATTATACTTTATCTATAAATAGAGAATTTTCTTTGAATAATAAGTTCAGTCTTACAGCCCAGGGCTAAAGAGGCAACCAACTTCTTTTTTTTTGTATTTATTTATAAATTCATTTCAATAACATTTATTTAGGGATTATTAGACTCTATTAGGAACTTTGGAGGATATATAGGCCATGGCATTTTCCTTTTTCAGGTAGAAAATAGGACCTGAATAGAACAACCCCAAATACTTTATAATATAACAAATCCTTATATTTTAAAATTTGACATTCCAACCTTGATTGTTCACAGAGTCAAAGAGGGTGTGTGTTTGTGTGTGTGTGAGAGAGAAATGGCCTAGTTTAATCATTATTGTCAAAGCTAGCTCTAGTTTTTGTAAAGGAAGTTCTTAGTATTAGATCATATAGTTCTAGTGATTAAATTCCAGGATCTTAAAGCCAAGTCTCAAATAGTCAAAATCAGTGTTTATCAAGCTAGAAAAAAGTAAAAATAATCATATCTATCTATGTTTGCCTGTTTTTTTCATTAGCATTTATGTGAAATGTCTTAAAAATCCCAACTTCAATAAACATTACTTGGAGTATTAGCTTCTTTGATACTTATATATGGTTCAGTCCTCTTCTGACATTTCCCTATAATAGCTCCAACTCAAAGTCTGGAAAGAACTGACTAATGAAATTTGATATTTACTTTTTAATGTATTTGCTATAAAGCATAGAGTTCTTTTTCTGTATGGAACTGAACAGACTGGGACTAGGTATGAGTCTAAGCCAGTGTTCTGCAGAGAAAAGTATAAATAGACAACTGCAATCAAGTGGCTCAACCTAAAGCACAAGAGAATGCTATTTTTTGAACAAAAAATAAAATAAAAATAATGTAGACATAAACTCCTGAGCTTTATTCCTATATCTCCAAATGCCTGTTGGAGATTTCCACTGAGTGACCTGTTAATCTCACAATGGAAAAAACATCTAACTTTGGAGTCCCCATCTTCCTCAGTTACTGCCACCAAGTCTCTTCATTCTCCGATCACACTGTTGCTTAGAACGGAAACCTTGGAGTCATCTTTGACTCCTTCTTTCTTGCTTTCTTGCAGACAATCATTTACAAGGACCTGGTCCCAGTTTTTTTGTTTATACCAGGGGTTGAAAACTGGTAGGTCACAGTTTTCTGCCCACATGTCTTTATGTATGTATGTGTATATTAGATCACGACAATTTTTAAAATTGAATGGGAATTAATTCAATGATTCAACCTTTGTGTGGGGCATGCCCTCTCTAGTTAGCCATTGCCTTATTCCCCTCCATTCCCCCAGCTTTCTCTCTCTGTTCTTTATTTCACAAATGTTGGTTGAATTGTTAAAGAATGGATTCAAATCTTACTCTGGGAAAATGAAAAATGAAATTGGCTGCATCAGAATATCCTTTGATTTGGATTTTCTAGTAATTTGATACAAGCAGTGGAGAAGGATTATGATTTTTTTCTCTGAAAACAGAATGAAATCATCATAGATTCTTTTTTTTTGTTTGAGACAGGGTCTTACTCTGTCATCCAGGCTGGAGTACAGTGGCTTGATCACAGCTCACTGCAGCCTTGACCTCCCAGGCTCAAGTGATCCTCTTGCCTCAGCCTCCAAGTAGCTGAGACTACAGGTGTGGGCCATCATACCTGGCTAATTTTTATTTTTATTTTGTAGTGATGGGCTCTCTCTGTGTTGCCCAGACTATTCATAAATTCTTATACCCAGAATTTCCAGTTAGAATTTAAATCAGAGAAGTTCTCCATAAGACCTCAGGTTCTTTTGGGGGATTATTACTTTTTTCTTGCAGGACTAATTGCTTTGAGAAAGAGCCACAGTGAGGCAAGAAGAAGAAAGAATGCTGAAGAGCTCTTCTTTTCCTTAGTTCAAGCAGAAATGTTCCCTCTTTTGGAAAACTCTGCTGATATTCTCAGTTCATATTCCTTGGCCATCACAAATTGGGTAAACTCAGATCTGTGAATTCAATGGAAACACTATGCACAGGAACTCGGAGTTGTAGCTCTTACCTCATATATCAAGTATTTCAATTGCTGTATTATGTGGCCTGGTTTGAAAACGGTAACACTTGTCAATATTCATAAACTCAAGACTTACTCTTATTTTGTCCTCATATACCCAAAAGTGAGAGCCACAAGGCACTAAGGTATCTAGATGAAAAAATAAACTCAGCAAAAATATTGGATTAAAATAGCTATCCTCCACTAGTTTATCTTAAAAAAGTTTCAGCCAAATGTATATGTTTGTGTTGCTGAAGTTTGTTGAATTCAAATTAGTACTAGAAACTAACACTACAGGTACTAGAAATCAACAAACCACTTATGGTGATAATTTTTTTTTACATACATAAGTTTGAATTCCTTAAGAAAACAACAACATTAACATCTATGACTCAAAATGTGATTCAGAACAGATTTTAAATATGATATTTTGGGGGGAATATCTTATCCAATTTACCTTATTTTCTAACTTACACATCAGATTATATTAAAATTTGGGTCCAATAAATTCTAAAAGAGTTCTTTCAATAAATGTCAAGCGCAAATTCTATGTAATAGGAAAGCTCTATGTAATAGTTTAATTAGAAGCCATTTTTTCTTTAGTAGCACATGCAATTGATGACTTTTTTTGGTTTAGATAAAATATGGTGATACTCCATACCTCACAGGATTATTATGAGGGGTTAGTTAATATAAAGAATGATTTAAGGTGGGGTCTAGCATTTAATAAATGCAAAATAAATATCAGTAATTATTATACCTGACCCAGGAAAAATGACATCATCTTTGAATAAAAATATATTATTAATAATGACATGGTCTTAATTATAATACAATTTTACAGGTGCCACCCGGCTGTCAGGATGAAGTCATTCTTTTCTACTTACATTGCAGTCACATTTGAAGAAACTGATGGAACAGCTCGTAAATTGGTTTCATCACAGTCAAGCTCCAGACCTCGGCAAAGACATTGCACTGGCACAGAACCGACCACTGAATCAAGGGGAAGTGGTAAGGCATAATGACAGTGAGGGACCAGGAAGAGGAGAGTAATGAAAAGAAAGAAATGAAAAGCTATGAGAAAATCATTTAGTACAAAAGCATATCATGTGTTACGTAGGCAATTTAGGCAATGCTTTAAATTAAGGTTCCAAAGTTTGCTTTTAATTTAATCTTAAAATGATGGTAGAGCATTAACATTTGGAAACACACATTTACCAGCTCATGCATTTTTTAAAAAATAGCAGACTGTTCTCCATTCATTGCAAAATGAATGAAATAATCTGCTCTTATTTCATTCATTTTGCAATGAATGGAGAACAGTCTGCTAAGGATTGACATGATAATGTGTGATGAGGCTTAATGTTCATATTACAACTGCCACTTAAAAATAAAGTATTTAGCATAATCAAAACCTTTAAAGGAGGAATAAATCACTTTTCACTAGCAAGAACGAGGAGAACTAAAGGCAAATGATAGTGTCTATAGTTTTTTTTTTTTTAAATCAGGAGTTCTCCAAATAATTTTTAAAAAAATCTTTTGGCTTACATAGGGGTAAAGGATGAATAAAAGTTTATTTATGGGAGTGAACGTTTTTTCTGCATAGGATTCTATTTTCACTGGTGTTGGGTGTTGGAAAGAGAGGGAGAATGAGGTGTATGACCTTGGCCATCTTGTGGAGCTGTAGCGATAGTGTTAGGATGTGAGTCAATACATCTAAAGTCTCCTGGAGATTTGCAATGATGTATTCATATAGCTAAACAGAATGAGATTATTATTTAGGATAATAAATATAGTTTGATTCCTGCTCTGATGGGGAATGGCCAATTCCTGAGAGCAATGAGAAATGTTTTCCCCCCGTATTGACTTCTGGAGCCCTAACCTATACAGCAGGGGTTACAGACTCCAGTGTCTCCAGCGGTCAGGCAATGTCACTGCAGACTGCGTCCAGATGTCCAAGTGCAACAGCTTCTCCCATCTGTTGCCATATTAGAATAGGAACCTCTGTAGCTACATCTACCAACTTCCTCAAAGAAGCCAGAAATACAATGTTTTATATATAACTATCTATTTAAAAACTGATATTAGCTAACTGAAAACATTAAAAATATTATTGGACAAACAAAACCATCTATGAGAGTTTTCTGCTTGTAGGCTTCCAGTTTCTGACCTTTATGGTGAAACTTGCAGAGAGCAGGCAAGTGTCTCAGTGGCTAACCAGAGACCTCTGTGAATGACTGTTCATGAGGAGCTTTTGGCTCAGATATGGGGTGACATGTGTTCTTCCTCTCCTCCCAAATATCTCCAGAGACTTCTTCACAGGGTTACAAGAGATCAGGACCATAGCCTAGATTTAGTGTTTCATATAAACAGAGTATCTGCCAAGAACTTTAAAACAGTTTTATAGTTGCAAGTACCCACTTTGGTTGCGGATGTCTGAAAACTGATGCTGTCTCTTTAAGTTAAAATCATATCTCGTATGTGAGTCTATGTGTATGCTGTGGGGATGGGATGGAAAAGGTTGGGAAGGAAGATGAAGGTCCTGAGAATGAAGTAGGAAGGGCAGAAATGGAGGGCAGTGAAATTAGCGTTAATCCCAGTGCGTTTTTTTCATATATAGAGACTAAATTAAGATAATTCATATATGTTGATTACAGGGTTATCTGCAATAGGGAAAAATGAAAAAAAAAACACATTAATATCCAACAGCCAAGGAATGATTAAGGAAATTATGTCACTTACAAAATATACTATTACATGGAATATTTTAAAAGATGTTGTAGTAATATGGATACCTGATTATGCCAAAATGCTAATTGAAAATTTGATAAAAATGGTTTGTATAGGAAATTTCAACTATGTCAAAATAAAAAAAGATGAGTAATGCAGTACCAAGTTAATGCTGGTAGCTTCTGAATGGTCAAATTATGGTTGAGTAAGTAATTCTTTCCAAATCTCTGTACTTTTCAAATCCTTTAAACTTAAATTTTGTTAATTTATTGGCTCATCATAGATATTATATTTTCCATGATATTGCCCTTGAGAGACGACTTTACTAATGTGAATTCCTCACATTATTCTGGTCAAAAATGATTATAAGCTTTGCTCAGTTTAATTTCCAATAAATCCCTATAATAATCTGCTTTAAATAAGGTGGGACACTAGGAACCTTAACTTAAATTTTAACACCAAGTTTTACACTACACTTGCCATTCTATTTTTACACTGTTTTCAAATTTGAAAAATATATTTAGTTATTAGCTGCACTCCCCCCCACAAATTGTCTTTAAATAACTCTCAATGATATATTTGTTTTTGTTAAGTACTGATGAAAAAATTACTTCTTTTTTTATACAGCATTTATTACATAGCCTCATTCCTTTTATGTAATTATACTTGTGACAAATGTCTTCCAGGGTGCAGGATCAGGCAAAAATATATTTCTCTTGCTGACTTATCTGGTTTTTCCCCATTTGTTTGTTTTGCTTTACAAACTATGAAAGTTATGTAACCCATTATTTTCTCTCTTGGACTTAACGGCTATGAAATTCATAACTAGGCTGTGGATGAAGTCACTGAACTTTTCTCAGGAAGGATTTTCTTAATTTTTCTTTGTCATTCGCTTTCCACTCACCACTGAACTTTTGTCTTTTATATCATGTTAATGGTTTAAGGCTTTTAGTAGCTGTATTTTAATTGCAAGTTGCTGAAAATCCTTTTGGGCATAAGGTGAGGTATTAAAAGATTCAATTAAAATTTAAGAAATAGACCGGGAGCGGTGGCTCATGCCTGTAATCCCAGCATTTCGGGAGCTGAGGCGGGTGGATCACCTGAGGTTGGCAGTTCAAGACCAGCCCGACCAACGTGGAGAAATCTCGTTTCTACTAAAAATACATAATTAGCCAGGCGTGGTGGCACATGTCCGTAATCCCTACTCGGGAGGCTGAGGCAGAAGAATCACTTGAACCTGGGAGGCAGAGGTTGCAGGGAGCCAAGATTGCGCCATTGCACTCCAGTTTGGGCAACAAGAGTGAAACTCAATCTCAAAAAAAAAAAAAAAAAAAAATTAAGAAATAAAAAGAAAACAATATATGATAAAAGAAAAAAAACTGTTTTGAGACAACATGGCTTAATTCATTATTTTAAACATTATATTATCAGTTAAATTATATCTATTAACTTTTTCCTTTCCCAAAAACTTTAAGCTGTTTTTTTCCCCCTCTGAGAGAGGGTTTTGTTCTGTTACCTAGGCTGGAGCACAGTGGCTCAATCACAGCTCACTGCAGCTTCAATCTCCTGGGCACCTGAGTAGCACAGCTAAGTTTTATTTATTTTTTATTTTTTGGAGAGATTGGGGTCTCACTATGTTGCCCAGGCTGGTCTTGAACTCCTGGTCTCAAGTGAGATCTTCCTACCTCAGCCTCCCAAAGTGCTGGGATTATAAGTGTGAGCCACTGTGCCCAGCCAATTTTTAGCTTTTTAATGGGCAAATTATTTGGTCTCCCTCTAAATAATGGCATGATGCTGAGACAGATTGCTGAGTACCCTGTGAATCTCACAAGAGTGATGTCTATCCCCTTAAACTGGGGATTGTTAGTAGTATTTGATTAACCTTATTTGAGTAGTGAAGATAAAAAAATATTAAAAATTTAAAAAGCTAGACTTTACAATTTATGGTAGAACATAAAGAAAAAAATATAGCAAAGGATTTCTTCCTCTATGCCTTGCTTTTTTAAAAACAATTTTTGCAAGAGAAAAAACTTTATGTTTGCAACAGATAGGCAATCCTCACATTTTAATATTTCATATTTTGTTGATCTACTCATTCATAACACTCGTATTTGATACGTGGCAATTACCTATTCATCTTAAACGGTTTTATGAAAAGGATATGACCGGGAAGGCACTATATATACGAAAAAAAAAGAACAGAGGAGGAGCTGGCATTGCCAGGTGATATGAAGAAACTAAATATATGATATAAAACTTGTCTAAAATAAACCCTTAGTCACCTCTCCACCATTTTGTAGTGAGTAGCCAGTGATTGCTCATTCATGACTGTTTTCCATTCAAAGCTGCCCAGATAATGCTCTGGGAAGGTGGGAGTGATGTAAGTTGTACAAAACGGAGAGAATAGAAAACGTGATGATGAGTAAGAGAATTGAATAATTAGCATTTACTAGGACTAGCAAAAGATAAACTGTGGCTCTATGTATTAACATGTATTTTCTAGAACTCACAGTGTAAAATTTTACTCTTTTAAATTATTGAAATCTACAATAGTTAAATCATTGCCTACATAATACATTGTGTTTATATCTACGACTAAAGACCTAACTTAGGATAATGCAACTTTAGAAAAATAATGTTATAAAATAACTACCTAAGCATCTGTTATTAAAATGTAGTTATTATTATATAACATTTACATAAATAAAACCTCAATTATTCAGACATATTGTTAATTTGGCATGCTTCAGAATCAAAAAGGATAAAAATAAACCATGAATTTAAAACCCAGCAAAGAATTCTGTTAATGTTTTTATTGTTAGCTAAAAAACTAAAAGTTTTAGCTATAAGAAAAATTATTATAAAAAATACATGTTTAAAAGTATACTAATTCAACCGGGCTTAAAAAATTCAACTGGGTTTTACTGTAACCATAATCAATCCATGAAATATGTATGTTTCTAGGCAGATACACAGATAAAAAATAAAACAAAACATCCTATCTATAGCCTCCTATATAGACTTCAACAATAATGTATTGAGTGCTCACTATGTGCAAAGCACTATTTTAGGCACTAGAAGAGCAGCAAAAAAAAAAAAAAGTCAAACAAAGTACCTATTGTCACAGTCATAGTCATTGTCATAGTACTTAGGATCTGATGAGATAGTTCATACACCACCACAAGCAGCACCACTACCACCAGCAATTATGACAGTGCCACCCCGGAAAATAACACAGAGTAAGCTGACAGAGTAATGAGGGTAGGGTTGAGGACGCGGCTGTTTTATACAGTGTTATCACTGCAGCTTTCTTTGATTTGAACAGGGCCCTGAATAAGGTGAGGGTCACTGACTAAGCAGATACATGGGAGAAAGTTTCTGAAAGAACAGTCTGTATAGAGGCTCTGATATAGAACCATGTCTGGAATGTCAGAGGAATAGCAAATGTGCCTTGCTTTTAAACCAAGGTTTTGAAAAGCTAGGGTCAAAATGACACCTCCAAGGTACCGATTTACATTTGCATAATTTATTAGAACAGACAAAATTTATTTGAGGAGTTATTTTCATATATCTGTCTGATCTAAAATATTGTAGTTAATCCTCAGGTTTATACCTTCCATACCCCTCCAGTGTTTTTGTAAGTTTTCAGTGTATGACTGAACATAGTGGGTTATAATGAATAAGGGTTTTGCAGCTCAGAAGAATTTTTTCTGGCAAACATTAAAATCCAAACAGTTTTTCTGCCCTCTCTACTTTCTCTGTTTTCTTTACATCACATTTTACAGTGACTGTGAAAAGAGAACTCATATAAAATAACATCCTTGACTGACACTGATTTTGTTCATAACAAATGATCTGACATCATTTGTTACTTCTACACTTAAGATCCCTGAGTCTTTTTGAAATAAATTTTCCTAAAGTTGTATATTTAATAGAGTTTGCAATTAGAAAACTATAATTGACCTCTTACAAATTTTTAAGTTTCTTTAATTAAAACTGATTTCCAGATTGAGATGCAATCTTTTTTTTAATGTTGAATCAAACTTTTAAGCAACAGTGTCTTATGAACTGGAAAAGAAAATAACTGCCTCAATTACTTACAACATTCAGGTGTTTTTGTCTCAAAAGGATATTGGGAAGTCATTTTGTAGTAACTGGCAAAATATTTGTCAAATTGCAGAGACCATCCATTGTTGTCTCCTAAAACAAAAATCAGAGAACAGAAAAGTTCAAGAAACAGAAATATTCTGGTATATTGTGGGGAAATAGGTCCTCTCTTTAAAAGAGTCCAGTGGTTCTCCAGAAGTAGCGAGATAAACATTATCTGGAAACTTGCTATAAATGTGAATTTATGGACCCCCACCTGGAGATTCTCATTTTATAGTCTGAGATGGGCTCCCTAGTCACCATTTTAAATTTAATTTAATTATTTCGATTAAAAACATTTTGGGGGAGTAAATTATGACAAAGCTATTCTCCATTTTTTTTTTTTTTTTTTTTTTTTTGAGACAGAGTCTTGCTTGGTCACCCAGGTGGAGTGCTGTGGCACGATCTCAGCTCACTGCAACCTCCACCTCCCTTGTTCAAGTGATTCTCCTGCCTCAGCCTCCTGAGTAGCTGGGACTACAGGAACCTAACACCACATCTGGTTAATTTTTTTTTTTTTTTTTTTTTAGTAGAGATGGGGTTTCACCATGTTGGCCAGGCTGGTCTCTAACTCCTGGCCTCAAATCCACCCACCTCGGCCCCCCAAAGTGTTGGGATTACAGGCGTGCGCCACCACGCCCTGACTATTCTCTGTTTTTAACAAGTACTATAGGTGTTCCTGAAGTAAGTAATATTTTGACCACATTTTAAGAAGCAGTATTTCAGACATATCCAAATACGGCACACTGTTCTTAGCATTTTACAGTAATTATGTTTCCCTACATCTTCTTCAATCTCTAAAACTGATGTTGGAGATGTATAAACATGGCTAGACAGCCATGATGATTAACTTTTTTGTGTTATTTTATTTATTTATTTTTGAGACGGAGTTTTGCTCTTGTAGCCCAGGCTGGAGGGCAATGGCATTACCTTGGCTCACTGCAACCTCTGTGTCCCAGGTTCAAGTGATTCTCCTGCCTCAGCCTCCAGAGTAGCTAGGATTCCAGGCACCCGCCACCACGCCTAGCAAATTTTCCTATTTCTAGTAGAGACGGGGTTTCACCATGTTGGCCAGGCTAGTCTGGAACTCCTGACCTCAGGTGATCCGCCAGCCTCGGCCCCCGAGAGTGCTGGGATTACAGGCGTGAGCCACCGTGCCTTTCTGATTAACTTTTAAGAAAGAAAGAAAACATGACTGGCATGATCTCATTTCTTTTCTCTTTTTCTTTTTTGAAAGGCACCATGGTATCTAAAGTGATTATTCTCTGAGTGCTTATATATATATATTTCTATATTTTCTTATTTATATTTTAAACCCCTATGTCACTTTTAAAAAAATAGAAGATTTTATTTGTGGGATAAAAGGAAGACAATTTTTCTCACAGAATTCCTAATAATCTTTTAGTTACTTTTAAACATAAGAGACAGTGCAGTCAAGCATGTGACAGAGTGGACTAGTGACCAGGGATGAAGAAGCAGTTTCTCTGGGGATCTCTGCACATGGTACAAGCCTTCATTCTCTTGGTAGGGTTTTGTATGTGATCTTCTCCAGACCTTCTAAATTTTTTTCTGAATGCTGCCAGGACTCCCTAAGGATGCCCAAACATATGAACAGAGAGTGAAGTTATAAAAGTTTGTCCTATTTCTGTAAGTTAGTATTAAGTCTAGCATTGATTTCTTTTAAAAATTTTAAAATTAAAATTTTTTTTTGAGACAGCATCTTGCTCTGTCACTGATGCTGGAGTGCAGTGGTGCAATCTCAGCTCACTGCAACCTCTCCCTCTTGGGCTCAAGTGATCCTCCTCCGTTAGGCTCCTGAGTAGCTGGGATTATAGGTGTGCACCACCACGCCTAATTTTTCTTTTTTTTTGTAGAGATGGGGTTTTGCTATGTTGCCCAGGCTGGTCTTGAACTTCTGGGGTGACGTGATCCCCCCTGCTTTGGCCTCGAGTGCTGGGATTATTAGGTGTGAGCCACTGCAGACTTCTGCATGGGACTTTAGCAGGCCACCAGTAACTTCGTGGACAAGGGACAACACTCCAGAAACCAGCAAATACCAGCCCCTGAACACCTAGGAACAAGTTCAAGGTGCCTGCCCAACCCTTAACACATGCATCAGTTGATATGTTAGGCAGAGAAACAGGAGGAGGAGAAGGAGATTTGAAAGATTCAGCATATATAGCCAAATACAGACTAAAACTTCCTGAGACTGTGGTGGCTTTTGTGAATGTTTGCTCCTCTTTTATTCGACCCCCATTTTAGAATGCTTTCGTATTCTTTAGAAGTTGGTAACTTAAATATATGTTTTCCAGACCCCAAGCAGCCAGGATTCTTGTTATAGATAAGCTTCTACCAATTGGATGCACTCTTGTGAGACCTGAGGTTTATACATATCAGTCTCATGGATATCTAGTGGTAGTTGGGGCAGTTACTGCAGCCAGCCTCAGGGGCCCAGTTTCATGGATGTAGAGATGACTAGCAGTAGCAGCTGTGGCAGAAGCAGATGCTTCTTGATCTTGGGCTTGCAACTACAGTGGTGTATTCCCTACCTCTGACTCCTTCTTCTGCAGCTCTTAAAATGATTCTACAAACACATTTTTCCTGTATAAAATGTATTTTTTTCTTAAGCTTCTCTTTCCCAAAAATATCTAGAGTGGTTTCTGTTTCCTCCTTCCAGAAGGGGTTACAGATAACAGACTCTCAGACATCTCAAGGATGGAAACATCGGATGGGTTATCTATTCCGATTCTTCTTAGATAATGGCAATCATGTTATTATTAGAACATGGGACTCTCATAATTAATGGTACACAGTGACAAAAAGAAGTCACTTAAATTATTGCTATGGCTTCCTGGAATGATGTGTCTGTTAGATGGCTAGACTCTGGCAAAGTTCTTGCTATGATAAATCATTAGAATGAAAATGAGAAATTTCAAGGGTTGTGAAGTGGGATTGCCAAAGAAATAGCTCTGGAGAGATTAAAGAAAGGAAACAGCTGGGCACGGTGGCTCATGCTTGGAATCCCAGCACTTTGGGAGGCCGAAGCGGGCAGATAACTTGAGGTCAGGATTTTGAGACCAGCCTGGCCAAGGTGGAGAAACCCCCATTAGAAATACAAAAATTAGCCAGCCATGGTGATATATGCCTGTAGTCCCAGCTACTCGGGAGGCTGAGGCGTGAGAATTGCTTGAACTGGGGTGGCAGAGGTTGCAGTGAGCCGAGATTGCACACTGCACTCCAGCCTGGGTGATAGGACTACCCTCAGATAATCTTTTATCTCTTGTGGCCTTACCTCAGGACTGATGTATCCCTACATTATATAGAATCTGATCCTATGGGTTGTTAAGTTACAGTATAAGTTGAATTCACATTTTGTCATATCATTAAAAATTTTTTTTTGAGACAGGGTCTCACTCTGTTGCCTAGGTTAGAGTGCAGTGGTGCGATCATAGCTCACTGCAGCCCCAAACTCCTGGGCTCAAGGGATCCTCCCACCTCAGCCTCCTGAGTAGCTGGGACTATAGATGCATACAACTATGCCCAGCTAATTTTTTATTTTTGTAGAGATGGGGGTCTCTCTGTGTTGCTAAGGCTGGTCTGAAACTCCTGGCCTCAAGTGATCCTCCCACCTTGGCCTAAAGTGCTGAGATTATAGGTGTGGGCCACTGTCCTCAGTCTGTCATATCTTTTTTTTTTTTGGGACGGAGTCTCGCTCTGTCGCCCAGGCTGGAGTGCAGTGGCACAATCTCAGCTCACTGCAAGCTCTGCCTCCCGAGTTCACGCCATTCTCCTGCCTCAGCCTCTCCGCGTAGCTGGGACTACAGGCGCCCGCCACCACGCCCGGCTAATTTTTTGTATTTTTAGTAGAGACGGGGTTTCACCGTGGTCTCGATCTCCTGACCTCGTGATTCGCCCGCCTCGGCCTCCCAAAGTGCTGGGATTACAAGCGTGAGCCACCGCGCCCGGCCAGTCTGTCATATCTTTTAAGTGAACATTAGAATACTGATTGGCGAGAGAGACCTTGTGAATTGCACTAGGACATTTGTGTGTGTTCAGTTGAATTTGACCACTCTAAATTCCCTTCCCACAAAACCTCCCTTGCAAGCAAAAGCAGCTCCCCTTTCCTGTCTGATGAGGTTAGCTGTAGTTTGTTTGAAGACACATGAGTTACTTTACTTGAGGTAAATAAGTTTCCAACTCTCCTCAGGCCTTTTCATTACCAGGCTTCTTTGCTTCTCAACCTATTATAACTGGAGCCAGAGCCCAGCATGCTGCAGAACACAAACTGGACTTAGAGAAGACTGACATACCAAAAGATTTTGCTATTTTATATAAGCAGAAACCCAAGGAATTTGCATGGGAATGGTTTCTACAAGCATTAGACCAGGAAGTAGAAATATAGCTTTAGGTTGGGCAAAGCTAATCGATCTGGGTATCTGATATGGTTTGGCTGTGTGTCCTCACTCAAATCTCACCTTGAATTGTAATAATACCCACGTGTTAAGGGTGGGACCAGGTGGAGATAATTGAATCATGGGGGCTTGTTCCCCCATGCTGTTCTCCTGCTAGTGAGTGAGTTTTCATGAGATCTGATGGTTTTATAAGGGGCTTCTCCCTTTGTTTGGCACTCATTCTCTCTCCTGCTGCCCTGTGAAGAGGTGCCTTTGGCCATGATTGTAAGTTTCCTGAGTCCTCCCAAGCCATGTGGAATTGTGAGTCAATTAAACTTCTTTTCTGTATAAATCACTCAGTCTCGTGTATTTCTTCATAGCAGCGTGAGAACGGACTAATATAGTGACCTCCTGGAGTTTCTGGATTCCATGTGTTAGCTCAAGCAGTAGTTTTGCTAGATTGTCCACTGAAATCTGAACCCAATGCTGGCCTAGGCTAAATGAAATTGAGGAGCAAATGCATACAAATATTGAGTCACCAAAGGAACAGATCATGAGGAACAGCCATTGTATTGCACAACTGCAAAGAACCTGTTATGGAATATGCTGTAGATTAACCCAACTTCATTGGTGTTTTTCTGTGCAGCAGAGACTGAAAAACTTCAGACGACATTTCGCACCCCCTGTAGAGCCAGCCAGGATTTGGATGCACTCACATGTATCTTGGTTAGAAGAGAGGTATAAGG
This sequence comes from Hylobates moloch, assembly GCF_009828535.3. Classification (NCBI taxonomy): domain Eukaryota; kingdom Metazoa; phylum Chordata; class Mammalia; order Primates; family Hylobatidae; genus Hylobates; species Hylobates moloch. Next base: position 388,800 of record NW_026652313.1, read on the forward strand.
TCATTTTTTTGCTGCTCTGTCTAAAACAGAGACATAAGAGCAATTGTGGAAGGGGATTTCAGGTATTACCAGCCTTGTGGGTGTCGAGAGAGGCAGCTGTGTTGGGGGCGGGAGCAGCAGCTGTCTCCGTTGTCAGTCGCAGCCATGATGGATCCAACAGCACGGTTGTCGACTTTGTTTACACCCACTCTTCCAGCCCTTCTGAGAAGATTCTGCTTACCTAATTTCTGTCTAATATACCTACAGTAGTTTCTGGTTTTTTCCATTTAACAATGACAGATATGGGGAGGCTGATTGAATCACTGGATTAAAGTACAGCGGAACAATGATTAGACATTTAGTTAATTTGGGGAGCTCAAGTGGAATCTCATGAGAGTGAAAAAGCAGTGCATTTTTTCTGAACCCATAAATTTAGTGTAGTTTAATTTTGTGGTTGCCCTAAAAAAAAATGTCACGTGGGTTCTGGGGATGGGGTCAGGAGCCTTACAAAACGTTCTGTTCTACTGGGCTCCGGAATCACCATATGTTTCCTTGGCTGTCAGGTTTTGAGATTTTGGAAATTTATGGCATTGGATTGTCTTCCTTTCCTAGTTTTGCAGAGTTTTTTGACTTTTGGCAAGTTTACTTTTGTAAACTTGTTTCATATCTTTAGATAAGGAGAATTCTTTGAGAGACTTTCATTCACCCTTTTTAACAGAGAGGTTGAATGTTAGCATTTAGCCCTGAAAGAAGTCATATTTAGCAGGTACCCATTATGTTGTGCTAGGTACTCCGTTTTATCCTCGTAACTCTATTTGGTCATTATCATCATCTCCACTTACAGATATATATATATAAGCAGAAACCCAGATAGAAAAATTGATACTGCAGATAGAAAAATTGATACTGAAAAAGGTTAGGTGACTTGACTAAGAAACAGATTTATTATAAATAAATAATTAAAATATAAATTATTATTGTATTTCTTTTCTAGGCCAAAGAAATTATGTAATCAGTTTACATTCTATCTACAGAATTTCACCTTTTGTGGGACATCAGCTTTAAGTATTTAGCTATCACTATTTGCTGCTTATTTTTCTGTTGTCTGTTTCACTTCCGTTATTGAGGCTCTTACATCAGAATTGTGTGAATTATAAAAAAGTTTATTTAAATAACAACCAGAAGTTGTTATTAACTGGAATTCAAATTCACATTATTTTTCTTTATTAAATCAATGAAAATATTGCAAATCAAGGTATTACTAAAAACAATTTACCAAAAACATAGTAGTGTTATGAGTGGTTATATGTTTATCGATGTTACAAATAAAGCATGTAAGTAGGTAGGTCAGAGTATGTCGAGGCTTTGAGTATTCATATAAACAGTTTTCATGCATATCTGCAGAAGGTGAGTGAGAAGTGGGCTTGTGAAAGTTTGAAGGCTTTGACCTTGCAGGCTACCAGGGCCTCACTTCACTCTGTGCACCACGTTCATGTTCCTGTGACTGCCACATCCACCTACCTCAGCATCAGTGATGGAAATTAGGTGAAGTGACAGCATCCCAGAACACGGGGCTGTTTTGTGGGTAATGTTTCACTGCTGCTATGAAATTCATGAGACGTGGCTGGGTGACTGCCATAGATGCTGATTTTCTTTCACTCTGCTTCTTTAGCAGATCCTATATTTAACTGAGCTTTTACAAATAGACAACTTCAATTTGCTGAATTTTTTTTTACCATTAATAGTTAATGCCATGCTTAAAACCATGGGCTATATGCCATTTCCTAATCCTTTGTCCTCACCATTGTGTTTATTAAATAGCAACATCATCAAACAAACAAGCCTTTTAGTAATCAGCCTTTACTTTTCTTTCTGCCTTTCCAAAGTATTTTCCTCTTTCTACCCATTACTTCCTCCCACCAGAAGGCAGAAGGCAGATATACAGAAATGTTGCCAAAATTGCAAAGTTGGGGAGTTAGCATTTTAAAGAAAACAGCTTTTGGTATATGTGTTCCTATATTTTAAATCCCGTGTCCTTCATATTTTAAGGATGTATAGGGCAGTGATCAGAACGGTTTTTCATACTTCAGTAATGATCCTGATGAAATTTATTCTCTGATTTATCTCGAGGCAATCTAGGGTAGTGGAACAAGCACCGCACAGAAGAGAATATTGTGTTAGGGGATATGGTTTCCAGTATGTATTGGTAGTGCTGTAAAAACAGCACCAATAAAACAAATATTTTTACTAAAAAAGAGCTTTTCAGCTAAAAATGATATAGTCATGCTGTAAATAAAGTTTAAAAACATAGATTAAGAAAAATCTGATCTTGCATGCTGCATGGGCTTACTAAATACTTGTTGATTGAATGAATGAATGATTGGATTTCTGTCCTTAAAGACACTTTAGAGAAAGCTCTGTCTCCCTTATGCTAAAATAAAAACTGAGAGCTGGGGCATTTATCAAAAACACAAATTTACAGGCTTCTCCACTGGAGACTCTCATTTATTTGGTCAGCATGGAGTCTGAGAAATCTATATTTTTCATAAGTGGCCTAGGTGAGTCTTAAAGCAAGCTTTGGAAGAACTGCATTATGGGATTTGCCATAGTCAACTAGGGTCCTTCTCACATTGCATTGGAGGACAGCTAGAATTTAGTCACAGAAAAATCCTGTGACTTGGAGTGTATTTCTTCTAAGCAAAGTTGCTTAAAAGTTGGTCCTACTAAAAATTAGCTAGGTGTGGTGGCAGGTGCCTGTAATACCAGCTACTCAGAAGGCTGAGGCAGGAGAATCGCTTGAACCTGGGAGGCAGAGGTTGCAGTGAGCTGAGATCGCGCCATTGCACTCCAGCCTGGGTGATAGAGCAAGACTCAGTCTCAAAAATAATAAAAAAATAGTCATGCATAGACAAACCTAGAACATAAGATGTCTTTTCAAACCTAAAATATGCAGTGAATGGCAAAATTGCAAAGTAAACTATTACTGACAGACAACAAAGTCTGGAGCAGTGGGGAGGGAAGGCAAAGCATTTAAGATCACCTTGGGAAGGAGCTGAAATAGAAAACTTTACGTGGGAAAATGTTCATACTTTCAAGGAGCTTCTCAGAGAAGCATTCATACGCAGAGGGCAGTTTTTGCTACATGGTAAAGGTGACTTTCTACTTACTGTTGTTTGTTGCTGCAACTTTCTGTGTACATTTGTGAAGTGGGAGGTAGGGAGGGAATTGCTGGCAAAGTTGAACTCAAGAAAGACTTGGTATATTGTACATTTAAACATTTTTTCTGTATATTATGATCTTTAACATCCTTTAAAAAACCTTTCTAGGCTAGTAAGAGACTGTCTTTCCCAGGGCTTGTCAGTTCTTAGAGAGCAAAGGGTGCTTAGAGCATGCCTTTGATATGCAAACTAACCAATCCAGACCTAGAGTTCCTCTCACTAGCCCACACACCCCGGAGGCAATAGTCCTCCGCTTCATCATCCTACGGCCAGGTAGCTGGGAAGTAAGGACCACTGCTAGTGTTTAGAGCCCTCCAAAATTATTCAAACCAGCACATCTTAAGCTGCTCACCCTACACTGCCTTGCATTTCCCTCAGAAACCCCAATAAAGGCTCTGACCTGATGCCTCCCCTCTCACCCCTGTTTTCTGCCTCCTGGTGTCTTTCCCATCTAGCCCTGTATGGTATGCCCTGCCTCCCATCTCTAGAACCTGTGGGAATAATAAACTTCTGTGTTTCTGAGCCTCCCTGGTGTCTCTTGTAGCCATACCTGACTCGCCATAACATAAAAGAGTACAAAACACCTGGTAAAAACCCTGTGGTTCAAGTTTAGCACAACCCAGAACTGAAAGTCAACAGTGAAGCAAAATCATCTTTAGGAGGTTTTATACCACATACAATTATGCATAAGAACAGCTCATTGGAAATTCTGTCTAAAATTCACTAAGACTAAATTCTAAGGCTCGCTTTAATCTGGACCAGGACTTTATATCGACCTTAATAATGTCTCTTTGGGCCCACAGAAGTTGGCCCTTCTCCATGTCCTGTCCTAACATGCATTGTTCCCCAGGGCTGCTGTAACAAATTCCCACAAACTTGGTGACTTAAAACAAGAGAAGTTGGCCAGGCACGGTGGCTCACACCTGTAATCCCAGCACTTTGGGAAGCCAAGATGCGCGGATCACGAGCTCAAGAGATCGAGACCATCCTGGACAACATGGTGAAACCCCATCTCTACTAAATAAAAAAAATTAGCTGGGTGTGGCAGCACGTGCCTGTAGTTCCAGCTACTCAAGAGGCTGAGGCAGGAAAATTGCTTGAACCCGGCAGGCAGAGATTGCAGTGAGCCGAGATCACGCCACTACACTCCATCCTGGGCTACAGAGTGAGACTCTGTCTCAAAACAAAAAATCGAAAACAAGAGAAGTTTGTTCTCTCACAGTTCTGGAGGTCAGACGTCTGCAATCAAGGTGTCATCGGGGCCACAGCATCTCAGAAGGTTTTGGGGGAGAATCTTTCCTTGCCTCTTTCGGCTTCTGATGGCTCCTGGTGTTCCTTGGCTTGTAGCAGCATCACTCCAGTCTCTGCCTCTGTCTTCACATGGCCTTCTTTTCTCCAGCATCTCTGTATGCCATTTCCTGTCTCTTGCAGGACACTGTCATTGGATCTAGGGCCCACCCTGAACTAGTATGATGTCACTCTTTACTGGCATTGTATTTGCAAATACCCTATTTCCAAATAAGGTCACATTATTTGCACGTTAATTTTTGGCAGATACTAACACACTAAACGACCCAAAATGTATTAGAAGAGGTTTTCCATTTCCCCTATGGGTTATAGAATTGGTAATATGTAAACAGACTGACAAAGGCCTTTATCCTTTTCCTGTAGACAAGGCTGCTAAAGTGCTAAAGAACAAGAGTACAGTGGAGAGGCACCAGAATGCCAGTCTTCCCAGTATAGTAATTCAACCTGTCTCTCGGATAAGGTTGGGTTAGTGTAACCATGAGGGGGAGCCCTCATTTAGCACAGCCTTCTGTTTATAACACAGAAGGAATGCTAGAGCAAATTCTAATCTAGAAATGCAAAGAGTTTCTTTTAAATACAAATTTAGAGGTAGTGAACTAATGTAATAGCATGTGAGAATTTGATGCTCCTTTAACATTTTTACTACTGAGCTTGCACTCATTTGAAAATGAACACAGATGATTCCTAAAGAAGAACCCTCAACTTTTTGTTATCAGGTTCCTTTGTTATTTACCCAGACGTATTCCCTCAGGTATCATAGTTCTAGCTGAAAAACTGAAAGGTCCCTCCTTTTGGATTTGTCATTGTCACATCAAACACTGCTCTGATGACTTAAAAAATTTTTTTTGGTCCTTATGCTGTTTGATTGTGTCAGTGACAGTTCTGAGTAGAGATGAAGAATGGGTTAGTGACACATGGCAAAAAGACAAATGGAATTATATGGGAATTATATAAAATTGCATAACTCAGGAAACATCTATACATATCTATACTGAAGTTTACCAGTAAGGATCAAAGTTATTATAAAAATAGTGTAATCAGTTTTTGATATATGTATGTCTGTATACATGTAAATTCCATATTGTGTAAATATTTTAGAAAAAAGGATTCATATGAATTCAACTGAAAAAATTTAAATCTATTGATTTTGCTTGCATTGTGTTCACAAAAAATCTTCACTGAGTTAACGTCAATGCTCTTTGTGCTGAAATATTTTATTTGTTATACTTAATAAAGTGTTTAATTATAGGGAAATTAATTATTTATGAGTTTTCTGAGAAAACTGGGACCTTAATATGTACTAAATAAGAGTACTTGTTTAAAGTGCCTGTGATAACACAAAAGTGACCGTTCTTTCTAAATATAATTAGTTCATATATTAGTTCAAATATAGGGACTCAGTTTAATTCATTTAGTGTTTCTTTTTTTTCCAGCGATCTCCCTAAATTTTATTTCTACAATTTCCATTTGACTTATTTTTCCATTTTAATAATTATTATTAGCGTCAAGGTTTAAATAGCTTGACAGAATAAGGGAGAGGTTTCTGGAGTTTAAGATATACCTTAAAAGGTCTGATTAAGAAAAAAGCCCTTTTATTAAAAGAAGGTATTTTATTTGACAATATACTATTAAGTTGTAAGTTATTGCTCTAAAAGTGGTTTTTAATTATGGGGTTTTCTTATATTTGTGTGTTAAGATATTGTATTTTACATGACTGAAAATATGCATGAGGTTTACATCTTCTGAAAAGAAGCAACTTTCTGACTTAATTTAATTAGTATTAAACAGAATTTACACATGGATGTTTTAAAAATGAACAGCCGATCAGGTGCGGTGGGCTCATGCCTGTAATCCCAGCACTTTAGCAGGCCGAGGCTGGTGGATCACGAGGTCAGGAGATCGAGACCATCCTGGCTAACATGGTGAAACCCCATCAATACTAAAAATGCAAAAAAATTAGCTGAGCGTGGTAACACGCACCTGTAGCCCCAGCTCTTGGGAGGCTGAGGCAGGAGAATCATTTGAATCCTGGAGGCAGAGGTTGCAGTAAGCTGATATCACGCCACTGCACTCCAGCCTGGGTGACAAAGTGGGACTCTGTCTCAAAAGAAAAAAAGGAAGAGAGAAGAATAAGAAGAAGGAGAAGGAGAAGAAGAAGGAGACGGAGAAGGAGAAGAAGGAGAAGAAGAAAACAGCCTTGGGAGCATAAATTATCCAGATACTATAAAATGAAGGAAAAAACCACTCATTTCGCAAGGGAAATTAAAGCAATTAGAGACAAACAGAAATAACTGTATCTCATAATTTTTCCATCACCTAGACTCTAAAGATGGTAATGAAATTCTGCCATCCTTCCTGGAAAGTTCCAGCCTATTTTTGCATGGACAGCAGCAGCATGCCAACTGGGCATCTTTGAGGTTTTGAACGGAATTAATTTTTTTTTTCTATTTCTAGATGACTGCCACTACTAGAGTACCGGTTTTCCTAGAGGAGCTAAAAATTGTAGATAATTGATAATAATGGAGTTTGTGAGCAAGTTAGAATACTTGCATACCATATTGAAAACTTGATTCTAATGTATCTCTGCTGTTGCTACCATTTTGCATGCATTCCTGATTTTCTGCTCATTGGGTTTAGGTTCGTGGTTCTCAAAACTTAGTGTGTATTAGAATGACACGAGGCTCTTATTAAAACAGAGCTTTTGATTCAATAGGTCTGGGATGGAGCCTGAGCATTTGCATTTCTTTTTTTACATTTTTATATAAATATTTTAAAATAATTATTTTTTCTTTTTTAAAAAATATTGAGACAGGTTTTTGCCATGTTGCCTAGGCTGATCTCCAACTCCTGGACTCAAGCAATCCTCCCACTTTGGCCTCTCAAAGTGCTGGGATTACAGGTGTGAGTCATTGGGCCTGGCCAAAATGTGTTATTTCTAACAACTTCCTGGGTAATGTTGATGAATTTGGTCTCAGGACTACTTTTGGAGATCCAGTGATCTAGGTGAATTTCAAGAAAGTTATGTGATTCTGGCATAAGAAGATCAGTAACAAATTGAAATAGTTATTTTTTACATAGACATGTCTTTATAAGAGTGAATTATGATCTTTCCCAGATTTCCAAAACTGGACTTGAGAGTTTTCAAACGTTGGCAATGGTGAATTAAGGACACAGACAAGGTCCCAGGCATCATGGCATAGCTGATCCACAGATGACTGCAGGTGCATGAGAAAATCCAGCTGAGACCAGAACTGCCTAGCTGATCTCAGCGGAGTCCATCCAAAATTGCTGACCCCAAGAATCATAAGCTAAATAAATGGTTACTTTTTAGGCCACTATGTTTGTAATATAATTACAGCTAACTGATAACACTAGGTAAAATTTATTGAGTGCTAATTTCATGTCCTATTGTCTTAGGTCATGTTACTATAACTAAGTATCATAGATTGGGTGGCTTAAACATAAACATTTATTTTTCATAGTTCTAGAGACTGGGAGGTCCAAGATCAAGGTGCTGGTAGAGTCATGTCTAGTGATGGCCCACTTTCTGGTTCACAGACAGCAGTCTTCTTGCTGTTTCCTTACATGGTGGAGAGATGAAGCAAGCTCCCTTAGGACTCATAAGGATACTAATCCACCCTTATGACCTCATGTATTCCTAATTACATCCCCCAAATCCCACCTCCAAATCCTATCACATTGGGGGATAGGGCTTCAACATACGAACTTTATGGGGGACACAAGCATTCAGTCCATAGCACCTGTACTCTGCTAAGCATCTCGGATACATTATCTCATGGAATCCTGTTAACAACTCATGAACATTGATACTCTTATTATTCCCGTTTTATAGAAAAGAAAACAAGCCATTTTTTGTCTCCCTTTATAGCTAGAGTTTAACTCTTGATTACTGAACTTCTCTCTGAAACCCCAGTGCCCTAATGCCTCTGTCTAAATGTGCTTTTTGGTGAATCCTGAAAAACTTGCATGATTTTAAGGATTATTACTGTAAGGATTGCTACTTTTGCTACTTGGCCTCTTTAAACTTAGCCCTAAAGCTAGAGTTCCCAAGCTTTTTTTCCACTGAGAAGCTACATTTGCTGGTAAATTTGCTACTCCTACCACGTTCCTTTCCTGCTTCCAGCTGCCATTTTAATTGGAGTGAAGTTTTCCTGTTGCTCTGTCTAGAACTCTCTGTTTGAATTGCCAGCAGGTCGAGGGGGAACTGGCTGGCAGTGGGCAAAACACTGTTTCATCTAATTAAAAAATTATGTAATATTAATTTATTTTAACAAGATGTTATTTTTTTAAGTAAATGAAAACATATTTATGGCCATCCAAATCAAATACAATTGCAGCTTAAGCTCACTAGTTTAGATAGTGTGGTTATACTTGAGTTACTGCCATCACATAGAAACAGTGTTTCAAACTAAGAAGTGTCAAAAATAAAATCAGATTGAGTTATAAAAATTTAAAAGTTTATTATCTTACAGCAAGAGAAAGTACAGCTCGATATCAGGGAGATTTCAGCGCAGGCAGTAAAGAAAGCTCAGAGGCACATATTATAGGATTGCTCATAAAGTGAAAATGAGGAAGTACTTCAACCTTTTCCATGACTGGTTATTACAACGGGGTTTCCAGGTGATAGGGGATTGGTTAAAAGTGATTTACCTTATACCACTTTAGAAAGACGATTTAAGTTTTGTTTGTGATTATCAGAGGCATTTACAAGAAACAACCTAAATTTCAGTTACATTCAAGAAATAAGCTCAGTTAAGGTTTGCTTGTGTGACCTAGCTGATTTTTTTCAGGTAGGAGGATTTTCAAGCCTGGTGTTCATCTTATTTTATGTTAACGGAAACTTAATTCCTTCAAGGTGGTTTCTTAAAAAGCCTGAAATACTTGGGGGAGTGATCACAGCAAGGCCTCGTTAGCGTATATTATTTATGTGACACTTTGCATAATAACATTGTTATGCATCTTTTAGTCCTCCCAAAATAGTACCTTATTTCTTGACAGGTGAGAAATCTTACTATTTTACATAATTAACCGAAGTTTATTTTCCCAGTGACTCAGATCCAAACAATTCAGGTTCTAACTTTGTATTTTTAAGGCTTCAGAAGTTTGAACAAAATTCTAACTGAAAGCTATTTTCCCATATTCAAATTGGCCAGAAGCCCTACTTACCGGCTTTATAAATCCAGAGGTATGGTTGTTGGTTAAGTAGTAAGTAAGTTGTATTTACATATTGTTTTGTCTCTTTTAGAAGCGCTCACTTTTCTTCCCAAAAGATAAGGGCAACAGCATCCAACACTTAGACAGCACCTCCTAGATGTCTAGTACTCTTCTAATTCTGTACCCTTAATCTTCCTGAATTCTTCTAGTATAGGCACAATTACCATGCCCTTTTATAAAATGAGGAAACTGAGGCACAAAGAGGTTAGGAAATGTTCTCAAGCTTAGATAATTGGTTATCATTATACCCAGGTTCAAACTTGGGCAGTCTGGCTCCAGAGCCCATATTCTCATTTTCAACAGTATTCTGCCTCTAACACCTTACTTGGGCAGGTTTGTTGGGTTAAAACAGGGGTGTCCAGTCTTTGGGCTTCCCTGGGCCACACTGGAAGAAGAGTCGTCTTGGGCCACACATAAAATACACTTACATTAATGATAGCTGATGAGCTTAAAAAAATCACAAAAAAATCTAATGCTTTCAAAAACCTTATGAATTTGTGTTGGGCTGTGTTCAAAGCCATCCTGGGCCGCATGCAGCCTGCGGGTTGTGGGTTGGACAACCTTGGTTAAAACTTACTCTATGAGCAACCACCACTTGCCTGGAATATTGGCTGTGATACCATTACATAGAAAAGAGTGGATATTAAGGCCGGGCATGGTGGCTCATGCCTGTAATCCCAACACTTTGGGAGGAAGAGGCGGGTGGATCATGAGGTTAGGAGATTGAAACCATCCTGGTTAACACGGTGAAACCCTGTCTCTACTAAAAATAAAAAAAATTAGCCGGGCGTGATGGTGGGCATCTGTAGTCCCAGCTACTCGGGAGGCTGAGGCATGAGAATCAGTTGAACCCGGGAGGCAGAGGTTGCAGTGAGCCGAGATCGTGCCACTGCACTCTAGCCTGGCAACAGAGCGAGACTCCGTCTCAAAAGAAAAGAAAAGAAAAGAAAAGAGTGGATATTTTAAGCTACTGAAATAAGTGTAAGATTTCCCTAAGCAACGTATGTTTTGTATTTTAATTTAGTTTTGTCTTTTTGTTGAGAGAAGTCTCAGCGACTTCACCTTCAGTCCTTTCTGCTCCTTTCTCTCACTGTGACTGCAGGGGCTTCACTCACCACAGTTGTCCTCATCGGCCTGATTCCCGCAGTCGTCCACACCATTACAGTGCAGGAGCTGAGGCAAGCACTTTGTGATGTTCCCACAGGGGAAATAGCCAAGGGAGCACTTGATATCCTGTCCACCCCCATGAGAAACTGAGGAAAAAGGGAGAAGACACAAAGTTTGAAGGCGGTTAATACAAAGGCATGGCAAAGAGCAGTTTCTCCCTGATATTTTATAAACATTTGTCTTTCTCATCATGGTTTCCACAACCCTGATGCCAGTTATTTTCTAGGAACCTTCACCTCTTAGGATGTTCTTTCCATGATTCCAGAAGATGCCAACATTTTCCTCTTTGCCTTTGTTCATGCTGTTTCCCACCCAGAGTGCCTCTCCATTCCTCTCTTCTATGAAACATCTGCCCATACTTCACAGTTCAATCCAATTACCCTCTTCTACAAACAATTTTCAGCCAATAATTTTAAAAACAGAAATTTGTTGTATTCTTACTATGGGCTCAGAATCCAGGCTGGTCTGGTATTGAAACGACTTCATTGTCTGTGGAAAACCCGTGGTTCATTGTCTCACCCTGAGATGATTAAGGACAAGGACACACACGTGGAGTAGGTTAAGGAGAGGAATGTTTAATAGACAAAAAAGTAGAGAGAGAAAGTTTCCTCATGATGAGAAAGCTGGTGGCCCAAGAGAGGGTTTCCAGGTTTTGGGGCAGAACATGATTGATTTTGTACAGAGGCTTGAGGAGGCGGTGATTGATTTACATAGAGCCCAGGGGATTGGTTTCACCAGGTGTGTCATTTACATAGCCTGCGAAAAGACCTAAAAGACTGGCCCTCCCACCCTAATCTTTTATTATGCAAATGTGGCTTCTACCTGGCTGTCGTGGTGACACCTGCACATGTGGCTTCACCTGGCCAGTGCTGTGATACCCACACACATGGTGATAAGGAAAAGGGAGCGGGAATCGCCATATTGAATGTATCTGGCTTCCAGGTACAGCTGCTGACATTTACATATGAAAGCTTCCAGCTTGCATATCTGTGCTTGCAGCTTGACTTTTCAGGCTGCTTTCTGTTAGAAAAGAAATGGTTTGGGGCTGCTTTTTATTAAAGGAAAATTCCACCGAGGACTCTTTTACTGTTTCTTTCTTTCTTTTTTTTTTTTTTTTTTGAGACAGAGTTTCGCTCTTGTCGCCCAAGCTGGAGTGCCACGGCACAATCTTGGCTCACGGCAACCTCCGCCTCCCGGGTTCAAGCGATTCTTTTGCCTCAGCCTCCTGAGTAGCTGAGATTACAGGCATGCACCACCACGCCTAATTTTATATTTAACATGTTGGTCAGGCTGGTCTTGAACTCCTGACCTCAGGTGATCCGCCCATCTCGGCCTCCCAAAGGGCTGGGATTACAGGTGTGAGCCACCGCGCCCAGCCTCTTTTACCCTAACTGCCTAAAATAATTTCTTAATGACTCCTGTATTAGTATTAGAGAAAGAAGAAGACATAGAGGATAACAGGAAAGCAGGTGCCATGTGATAATTTCTATATTGGATAGTTGCTAAGTGTAAGGCCCTGTGCAAGATTTTATGCATGCATCATTGAATGAAACAGAGTTCCTGCCCTAGGGGAGGTTACCATCTCCCAGGGAGGGTATACTGAACAAGTTAATAAATATTTACAATTTATGGAGAGGTCTAAAAAGAAAGAAAACAGGTGATGTAATGAAAAATAACTGTGTGCCGGTGCTTTGTACAAGGGGTAGTTAGAGGGAGGCTTCTGTAAAATGGTGCCATTTAAGCTGAGATCTGGAGGAAGAAAAGGAAATCACCCATGAGAGTAGGGGAGGTAGGAGTGGGGAAGTGGTGGTGGTAGTTAAAGTGGTGAGGAAGAGGCTTCAGGCTGAGGATTAGCGAACTCTGGGAAGGTTGTGGTGATGGAGCCCAGTGAGCAGGGACAAGTGACATGAGCTGAGGTTGATGAGGTAGAGAAGCATCATTAGGCAAAGGGAAGAAGTTTGGGTTTTATTTAAAATGCAAAGGGGAATCAATGAAGAATTTGAAGCCAAGGGACCACTTAGGAAACAGGTATGTTTTGGTCACATAATTCTGGCTACTGGGGTGGAGTGCCATTGGGTAGGAGACTTGAGGGGAGGGTAGGAGGGAAAGCTGGGCTGCTGATTAGGAAACTTTGCAGTGCTCCAGGTAATAGACAAATGAGGCTTAGTCTAGAATGGCGCCAGTGGAGAGGAGAGAAGTGAACATATTTGACATGTAATTTAGGGGTAGAATGGAAATGGACAGAATGTTCTGAATTGGCTTGACCAGCTGGAAGCATGGCAGTGCCACCACTGAGACTCTCTGGGGGAACGGTAGGGTGCAAGAATAAAGATAACTCATTTGCCTTCATTTCCCTCCTTACCCAAGAGCTTCACCATGTGAGTTTTCTAATTCAGCTCAACACTTTCTCACTCACTTCAACACTTTCAAACTCCATCTTCAATCCAGAAGTCTCATTCTGGTTTTTTATACCTTCCCCGATTCCTGGAACTCCTCCTCCATCACTACCATTCCGCCTCATCACTATCACTTCCTCCTGAAATTTGGGCTCCAGCCTTGTCGGAATTCCTGACTCAGACTTTATTGGCTTGCATCTAGGTGAGATTCTAATCCTATTAGATAAATATTCTTTTACTTCCTTTTTTGAAGAAAAATTAGTCATTATTTGCAATTGCGTTTCTAGGAAAGAATGTTTGAGCGTCCAAGCTAATTTAAAGATTGAAGTTTTGAAATATTATCTGATTTGCTATATTTATACCCCTACAAATAAACATTTAATAGAATGAAGAGGACTATAAGAACTTTAAAACTATCAATACTTCAAAAAGCAGTCCACTTTAACCTCTTTGCACCAGACACACTCATCTACACTAACAACCAGTTAATTAAATTTCATCACATATTGGTTGTCCAATTGTTTCAAGTGCTTTAATCTTACCCCCACCCCCCACCAACAAAAAAGAACACTCATTGTAAACAAAGCCCATGTCATTATTTGTTTGTATCTCTGGTTAAGGATGCTGAAAATTACTTGTTGAATAGTAAAATTAGAGGAGACAAACTTAAGAAGTAAAAATTGTTCCATAAACAATTGAAAGGTATGAATATTTGATAACGTTTCACATAACCATCCTATTCTGACTTTGAAGGGCAACAATGCCATTTTAAAAAGTAGACCTTATTTTTTATAGCTATTAGGTTCACAGCAAAATAGAGCAAAAGGTACAGAGTGCGCCCATATAGTCCCTGCCTCCTCCACCATCAACACACTCCCCAGTCCAGAGTGGTGCATTTGTTGCAGTTGATGAACCTACACTGACACACGATTGTCACTCAAAGTCCGTAGTTTACATTGGAGTTCGCTTTTGATGTTATATATTCTATGGGTTTGGACAAATGTATAATGACATGTATTCACCATTATAGTATAATACAGAGTAGTTTCACTGCCCTAAAAGTCCTCTGGTAACCACTGAACTTTTTACTATCTCCACAGTTCTTCTTTTTCCAGAATGTTATGTCATTGGAATCATGCAGTATGTAGCCTTTTCAAACTAGTTTCTCACACTTGGTAATATATATTTATCCACTCACTTACTGAAAGACATCTTGGTTGCTTCTAAGTTTTGGCAATTACGAATAAGCTGCTATAAACACCTGTGTGCAGGTTTTTGTGTCGGCCACATATTAACTATAACACTTTAAAATCTGAGATTCATATAATTTCAAAGATTTCTGTAGACTCCCAGTACAGTTATGTTCTTATTATCCTTACCAAGTTTGTAAATCTTTTGAACTTTCTAGAATACTCATAATTATGAAGAAATAAGAACAGAATAGTTCGAATAATCATTAAAAGCTTATTATGTAAAAATGTATTTGGATCAATGATCAAAGCATGAAAAAAATAAAAGTGACTACTTCCTTTGTGAAGTATGGTGGGACTTCTTAATAACAGGGCAATTAACATTCTCATAGAGAAGCAATCCATGTATGACAGGCTTTGACTGTATGTAGTCATTTCGGAGCACATAGTTTGATGAAGGACATAGTCAAATCTATATAATAATGAGCTGTGCTATAAATAATGTTCTCACTTGTGAAATTACTCAAAATTAATCTTTTTTCAACCAATTGTTTAAAACAAAGTAAAAAAAAGGGATTTGCATGCCGAAGGCCATTACTGGCAGAACATCACATATTTCAGAGATCTCAAGCATACATATAAATAAACCGATCTGTGTTGAGACTTTTTATATCTTTATTAATTTTTTAAGAACACTTTAAACATCAAGATTTTAAGAAAAATTATTTGATGAATTGTCAGCCTCCAGCCACAGATACTTTGAAGATGATTTAACTGGTCATACCTGCCTGTGTTTTCATGCAGCTCTTTTGAATATTCTTCTCCACATAACTTCTTTTCTGAATATTATCTTTTTATGTCCTGTCTTTAAAATTTATATTTAGTGGCAGATATAGCTCCTCAATGATTGTATCATGAAATTAGTTCTACATTTTCATAACATTATGATTCAACAGCTGTATCAGGTATCTTAATTTTTTTTTATTATTATTGTACTTTAGGTTTTAGGGTACA